>NW_026068039.1:2172531-2371671 GCF_014885135.2 Alexandromys fortis | reverse complement strand
GTACCCACATAGCACACAGAAATAAATGAGTAAACGTAATCAGACCCCAGCAGAAAATGTTCACAATACCAAGTGTCGGAGCAGAAAGCACGGCACTGCCTCAGCTCCCAGCAGGACAGGCTGGGGCTCGGCTGGGCAGATCTGTGCAAGGAAGGGAAATGGCATAACAGATCTTAGTAGACAAAGCTAAGATCATCCCTGCTGTGAGAGCCTGAGCAGGAGCATTGTGGGAACCTGCTAGATTCAGTTATCCAATGATTTATTTAAAAATTCTATAGATACCTGTATTTATAATCAAATTAAGAATTGATATGTAATTTTTTATGTCATTATCTTAGTTAGTGTTCCTATTTCTGTGAAGAGAAACTATGACCATGGCAAACTTAATAAGGAAAACATCAAATTGGGGCTGGCCTACAGCTCAGAGGGTCAGTCCATTATTGTAATGTCAGGAAAGACAGCAGCACACAGGCAGACACGAAGCTGGAGAAGTAGCTGAGATGTCTACATCTGGACCCAAAGGTAGCATGAAGAGAGTGTGTCATTGGGCCCGGCTTGAGCATCTGAAGCCTCAAAACCTGCATACCCCCAGTGGCACACTTCCTCCAACAAGGTCACACCTCCTAATAACGCCAGCCCCTATGTGCCCATGGAGGCCATTTTCATTCAAACCACCGCAGTCAGTTTGCTGATTTTATTCGCTGGAATTGGAATAGAGTCTTTTAGAGGAGCATATAAATATCAGTGCCATCAAGATCTGGAGCCAGCCTGTGATCTGTTCGAGCCCTGGGGCTTTTGTTTGTCTGCTTGCTTCAGTGTGAGAGTTTGGAGTGGAGGCCGGGCTGGCAATGGGAGATGGAGTTGGAGGAATTCTTTCAAATTTTAAAACAGCCTTACAGATAATTTCCAAATTTATTCCAGTTCCGGGTAAGGAAGGAGCCCAGTTCATGGGTTGGCTCTGCATAGGGCGGTAGACTGAAGAGGAACCCTGCACAAGGTGCTAACGCATGCCGCTTTGTCCCGCAGGTCAGGAAGCGTGCTGCACCACTGGAATGAAATCTACTACTTTGTGGAGCAGCTGGCTCACCGGTTCATCAGGTGAGTGTCACTCCACAGTCCCTTCTCTCATGTGGTGGTGAGTCCAGCCCATCCACTGTTCCGAAAACTCCCGGACACCGTGGGTGTGCACACTGAGCGGACATGTGGGGAAGGTGCTAGGTGACCAACTAGTGCCAATCTGCTTACAGCCCTTCTGGTTTTAATGTGAACACAATACAGCCCTGAGCGAGTCATGGCTGGTCACATGACCCCTGCTCTCTCTGTGGGCTTGACCTCATCTTCCCAGGCAAGTTTGAGTATGGTCACTATGAACTTTGGAGGTGCACCCACTAAAGGAGGTGACATCACCATCTGTGGAATCATACAGCTTTCTGGATGCACCTGCACCACGTTGTCAAGATCCTTGATGCAGCTGGTGTGTGCATTGTGAGGGCTGATGCGGGTCCCATGGTGGTAGATGGTCTCCATGGACCATCTCCAATGTGAGCGAGCACAAAACTCTCCAGTCCATTTCTATAGCACAGGGTCCTCTGAGTCCAGGGTAATGGCACACATCCTCCTCCCATACTTAGTTATCAAGCAACATGTTCTTACCTCCCTAAGAGGAAAGGAAGGGTAGCCTTGAATCTGCAGCAGGAATCACTTAAACCCAGGTGACTTAGAAAGAAGGTGCTGAGAGGAGACCATGGAGAGGAGGTACAGGCAAGGTGAGAGACGGTGTATGTGTGATGCTAAAAAAACATTTAGACAACTCATGGAACTTGGATTTGACAGTCTAGTTTGAGAGCCGTTGGGGAGCCTCGGGCTGAAAAGCTTTGGTGAGAAACTTTTGCCTTTTGGATCATTTCAGTTTAAAGCCTTTTTGTTATGGAGCCAAACATCCTCTCCTGCACTCTCACCCAGTGACCCTTTCAAGTGACACAAACCACATCTACATCCAAGTCCTTGACAGCGTCTGCTCTGTCTCCACTTGCTGTCCTCATTTCTCCCTCTGAGATGAGGCGAGATGAGTTTTGAATCCAAGCTCCCTGTGCAACCCTAGCAATGGGCTTAACCTTGCATGAACAGAGGCTCCATAAAAGGAACAAACAAAGATTAAGTGTGTGCACGCCCCATCGCCCAGCTTCTGCATGGAAGTGGCCTCCAGCGCTGTCTGCCAGGCCCATCCGTGGTTCCATACTCTTCATATTAGAATCAAAGACACAGTGGGGCTACTGAGTCAATACTTACCCCACTCTCCTTCTGGACAGACGAAGAAAGAAGGAACCAGAGACATCGCCAAGGCTTACTCTTAGACCTCAAGGTGCTTTCCTATGGCCTCCCCCCTCTGTATTCCTTGGCTGTGGACTCTGTGTCGGTCATACTTCCTGTCTCTGTGACAAACGCCTTGGAGAGCAGCCTAGAAGATGGGAAGTTTATATGGCTCATGGTGGCAGAGGTTTCGTGCCCTGCTACCTCCACTGTTCTCAGACTGTGCTGAAGTAGAGCTTCCTGACCTAACGTGCGGTGTAGCGATGCTTCTTGCCTCCTGGTGGGTAAGACACAGAGGCAGCATCAGGCAGGGACTGGAGACCTGGTATAACACCAAGAAAACACCCCCAAGTAACCCACTTCCTCCACCTAGGTTCCATATTCCACAGTTTCCTTACCTCTCAGCAGACTGTTCAAATGTTGAACCTATCAGTGGTTTGAGCCATCCATGAAGGCAGCGTCTCTTGATCCAGTCTGATGGCTTCTCTGAAGCCCCACCTTGGAACACTGCTTACATTGGCTTCAAAACATTTCAAGGAGATGCTCCATATCCAGACCATAGCAGATCCCTTGTGTGCAGGGTACAAGACTGTCACCGAGTTCTGTTTCTGCAATGGTCCAAGGGCTATTAACAGTGCCAGGTACACTCTTGAATAAGGAGTGGGGGAGTATTGTCTTCAAATGGTGCTGGGGAAACTGAATATCTGCATGTAGAAGAAGGAAACTAGATCCATATCTCTCACCCTGAACAAAAATCGATTCCAGATGATTAAGGACCTCCACTGAAGACTTGAAACTCCGAAACTGCTATAAGATATATGCATAGGTAAAGACTTTCTGCACAAGACTCTGGCTACTCGGGAAGATAAGGCAAATGATTAACAAACGGGGCCTTGTGAAATGTAATGCTTTTGAATAGTGAAGGAAGCTGTCAATCAAGTTAAGAAGCAATCAACAGAATCAAATAAAGCCTTTGCCAGCTACAGACCTATAGGAGAAGCAACATCCAGAGCATACAAACAACTCAAAAATTAATCATCAAGAAAAGAAAATCTAAGAAAAATGGGCTATGAAATTGAACAGAGAGTTCTCAAAAAAAAAAAACTATCTGAGGAATACAAATCAAAACTACTTTGAGACTCTGTCTCATCCTAGTCAGAGTGGCTGTTACCAAGAAAACAAATTCCAGCGAGCATGTGTGGAAGGAAGAAGCCTTATCTACTGTTGTTGGAGTGTAAACTGATATAGCTATTATGAAATCGGTGTGTGGGTTTCTCAAAACCTGAATGATGATTTTATTATTCCTTAAATAGCACACTGTGGGGTAGAGGTAGAGGGTTGATACTAGCATAATACGTCACTGCTGACTGCAGAGGGTCTTTCTGAGTTGAAATCCTTTATTTCCCCTTTGTTCCAACCCCCTCACCTTCCTAAAAATTATTCTTACTCTTCACCCTTTCCTTGAGCTCCAGACCTATGCTTCATTCCCATCACGCTCAGGAAGTAGCCCCATTTCCTGACCACTGAGAGCCTAGAGGGAAGCAGACAGATGTTCCCTTAGCGCCCAGTCCTGCCCCAAAGAGTTGCATGCCTGTCCTTCCTGCATCCATGAGGACCAACTGCCCACCTTTAGGGCCATTCTCCCACTTTGTCCATTCCATGCCATTGACTCTAGACTCCTAAATGCCTTTGTTCCTCTTCTAACTTCTTCTTTCTTGCTGACTCCCTCCTGCCTGTCTAATCTCCATTGCTTCTCCCCTCTGCTAAAGCAGTCACAGCAAAAAACCCCAATCAAAGACACATCGGGCACATAGAAATAATGGAAGGTTCATTCTAAGAGTAGCCAAAGCTTTTGTAGCAGTTAAAAATCAAGATCTGATTTATGTTTCATGATAAATAACTTGGGGTGCAGCATGGAGAATGCAGCAGAGTCAGGGGTGATGCTACAAGACAGCCATGATGGGTAGGCAACTGAGCCTCAGGCCTGAAGCTGAGCAATGAAGAGAGGTCTGTGTGTTCAAGGATCATTATCAGCTCAGCTCCGTGAGATCAGTGCCTTGTGAAGACACAGCTTGGTGTTCCGCTGGTTGACCAGTTGGCCTCTTGACAAGCGCCCTGCAGGATGGCAGTGAGTTGCCAAGCCTTGTGCAGGCTGCCAGTGCTTCTTGCCAGTCCTCACATGAGACCGCCCTATTACCCAGAGAGTGTATTTTACACTGAAAGGTTTTGAGTGCTGAATAAATCATGTAGCCACCAAGCAGAAGAGACTCTCTGTGGCCCAGCCGCCCCTCTTCCCTCAGAGGCAGCTGAGGAGTAGCTAAGTGAACAGTGATCCTTCTGAGATACTCCCTTCTTCTGGAGAGGCTGTCAGACTTAGGTGATAGGACTCCCCATTTCACAGACACTTTGTAGACAAGTTCCCTTTGGGGGAAGGCCTTGGTTGGGATGGAGTTCCTCTTTCTTACTGTGATATACCCACTCTGCAACAGTGTCCTGTCAGAAGGGAGACACAGCAGGCACCTTCGGTTCAGAGCTTCAAGGTGGCCATTGGATAAACTCTTGCCACATCCACTGGGACTCCCATCTAGGGGTGTCTCAGTCCTGGGAGCCATGACACAAAGCCAAAAACAGGAAGGAAGCTGGGAAGGGACTGACCTGCCTCAGGTGTTCTCTCTGACCTAACGGAGTTTCTCTCCTTTCTAGCCCACAGCTAAGGATGTCCTTCATTGTCTTCTCCACTCGAGGGACAACCTTAATGAAGCTAACTGAGGACAGGTAAGGGGACTCTGCACACGTCATTTCAAAGTCTGTCCTGAGGATCCCAGCGGCTTGAGCCTCCTGGTGTCTCGGGCACCCGTCTATCTAACATCTATCTCTTAACTCGAGCCTTGACATTTACATCTGGGCCTTCTGCTGGCTCACTCTGCGGTGGCTTCCGATGACGTTTCCTGACACGGGTGAGATGTTTTAAATGACTGGACCATGTTGAGATGAGCCTTGCATTTGAATGTTAACTTCATCTGCTGAGTTGGAGCAAAAATGTTGGCCAATTCGGTTCTTTAGGGATTGTGTTTTCACCCATTTGGATTGGATTTATTCGGTAAGCTAGAGTTTTGGAAATGCAGTAAATACTCCATTTGGGAAATAAGAGCCTGAAACGTGTCCCTGTGTGATTGTCGAGGAGGAAAGTTGTGGCACAAATAAATAGAAGGAAAGTTTGACCAAGTAAGGGAAAATGTCAGTTTTGACAAATATTCTCAGGGATTTAACTGTGTTCCACGTCACACATGAAGACCATTGGTGACTAACACACGCCACTTATCCCTAGTTATCATGATGCATGGGAAGGGCTACGGAAAGTCTCCTCACATTCACGTCACTGAATACTTTTTCTGAAAAATGTGGCCTGGTCCACCTGAGGGAAGCCCTGTGGCATGGTCCACCTGAGGGAAGCTCTGTAGGAATGTGGGATTCTGGATGCCTTAAATATAGGTGTACTGGAAAAAGAAATGGAAGAAGAGCATTTTGTTGCTCTGACAAAATGACACAGACTTGGTACTTTATAAAGAGAACAGGTTTATTTAGCTCACATTTCTGGAGAGTCAGTATATGCCAGCATCATGCCATCACAGCGGCTGAGACCACACGGCGAGATGGAACCCAGAGAGTCAGTGGCTAGCCCCACTCTCCATACACTTAACTTGGGAAGAGTCTGCTGCGTTCTGCAAGTTATGTTAATCTCCTCCAGGGCCATCCTCCAGTGACACGGCTGCTTGCCCCAGGCCTTACCTCCTAGCGTCTTCACAGAGGGCCATATGTAAAGATCTCAGCCCTCAAGTCAAACCATAGCAAGCGTAAGAAGGCCTGGAAGATGTCAGCTGATAACATCCTTTTATAGAGACAAGAATAGGATTAACCAATTTTCTGGCTCGGACCAGTAAATCTAAGTCAGTGCCCACGGCTCTCCTTGCCTGGGATTCTGCCTATAACTTCGCTTCCAAATTGTTTTTCCCAACATGCTGCCCAGAAACCCCATTTTAAAAGTGTATGTCATTCCTTCTTCACAGAGGATGGAAGACCATGCCTCCTTTCCACGGACACCAAACAGTTCCCAGGCTAGGCCCAGGCCCCGCTGCTTCCCCTTCTCCTTGCACATTCTCTTTAAAGAAAGAAGCCTCCTTTGGGGTTGGCCAAGCACTTTGAGAAGCTCCAAGAAAGGACCTAGCCTTGTGAGAGAGCCGGGGTCCTACTCGGTCTTTGGATGCCATCCTTCAGCAGGCCTGGCTTCTGCTCAGAGATGGGCAACTAAACAAGAAGTCTTGCTGATGCTGCCACGCCCTCATCTTCCACCCTAGACCAGGTGACCTGAGAGCACACAGCTAGGACAGTGAGCTGGAAATGGCTCACAAGAGTCAGCCAGTTTATTCCTCTGGTCACTGACTGGACTCCTACATGGATAAGGCACAATCTCATTCAGAGCTAATCCAGGACTGTGGGTGTGAGCTCCCATGTGGGGGTGTCTTTATCATCGGTCCCAGGGCAGAACCAGATTTCCCCTGTCCTTCCCATCCTGCTCGAGCTGTGGCATCCTGACATCACTTCATGCCAATGAGTATGTCAGTGTGACCAAGAGATAAAGGCCATGCAGCTCTATAGATGCTCTAAGTCACCACCACAGCTGTTCGGCAGCTGACCAGTGCAGGTAGCAGACAGACAGACACAATCAGGATGCCACGCTGACAGCGTTCCTCTGAGTCTCCTTGGAGTCTCCGTTGTTTGTGCCTTACCTTCATCACCACTAGTTTCTTTAGCACCCCCAGTTTGCGGAAGGCTGTGAGCCTCCGGGGGTGACTGCAATGACCTAGTCAAGCGTGGGCCCGACACACACCCAACCTTATCACGTACAGAGGAGACTAGAGGTTACACTCACGTGCCCTAGGGAGACAGACTACAAGGATCGAGTTTTTTGATCCAGTTCTAACTTGTCTTACAGTGGTTTGCTGGATTCTGGAATTGAAGCACGATTAATAAAAACTCAGAGAGAAAAATTGGGGTTCAACCTGAAGGTCAGAAAAGCAAAGCAATCAGCTCTTTCCTCTACCTCAGTCTGAAATGGTGATCCTGCATCCAGGAATATCTGAATGAGATTGTGCCTGAGAGCTGTCTCCTCCCATCTTATATTCCTCTCTAGGGCTGGGATTGAAGGCATGCACCTCTGGGAATAGAGGTGTGTGCTACCCCTGCCTGATCTGTAAGGCTGACCAGTGGGGCTGTTTTACTCTCTGATCTTCAGACAAGCTTTATTTACTAAAATACAAATGAAATATTTCTGCAGGGAATCTCGGTCTCTTCTGAGAGCATTTGCTCTTCTCAGCATCCCTCTGAGACAGTCAAGGATGCACGGATATACCTTATGTGTATTTGAGGACGTTTATGGAGTTTTAAAAGAAACTTGTGAAGAGAAAAGGGCACCAGGCTGGAGAGATGTAAAATGCTTGGTTTGCCAATGTGAGGACCTGAGTTTGGAACTCCAAGTCCACGTTACCAAGGCAGACTGAGTGTGCCTCCTATCCCAGCCATGGCGGGATGGGGGCTAGGAACAGGCAGATTGCCCGGAAGTTCAGCACCCAGCTAGCCAGCCTGCTCAGCAAAGCTAGGTGAGATCGTCTTCAGGAAGGCACCTGATGGCCAGCACACACACTCACACATCCTGTGCACATGCACGCCCATGCCTACACTTGAACTCACACACATCCTGTGCACATGCACGCCCATGCCTATACTTGAACTCACACACACTCCCACACAAAACAACAGGGCATTCATTGGTCAGGAAAGATTCTCATTTTAACAAGATGAAAACATACGTTAATCAAAAAGCATAATATTGGAGATATATTAGCAATGTATTCTGATATGCTCATGGGATCCAAAATGCATTCAGACAGCTATGGGGAGATTGAAGAAATAAAGTGAAACCGGCTGCGTGCTGAGGCGTAGTAAATGAACCACAAAGAGAATGATGACGTAGTCCTCTCGGGTTTCTCACGGTGTGTCATTAAGTCCTTATTTTGTGTGCCGTTATGGCACCAATTCCTTCTAACCGCTGTTAAATTTTCTTATCTTTAGCTCTCAGCAGTTTGATGGCGATGCTGGGGAGGGGGCGGCTGGGCAGAGCATATTGAGTCTTTAAAGTCGTTTCTTGATCTGGCAAGTTTACAACCCCGCTGCACAAGCTGTTTGCAGGTTTGTTCTGTAGCGTTCACTTTCTGCTCTTTCTGGGAGTCCCACTGTGCAGGTGAAGACATCTCCTTGTTACTCCACATGGGCCTAAAGTTGGTTTAGATCTTTTCCAGTCCTCCTCTCTGTTCTTGGTTGATGGTTTCTGCTCCCGGGCCAGTGCACCCTCGTCCCTTGTCATCTTCCTTCAGCCATTCAGCTCCTGTGCCGAATCCTTCATTATGGACGTTTACTTTTTCAGTTCTAAACTCTTGAAACTTCCGTGCCTCCGTCAAGTATTGTTTCATCTCCATTCCAAGTGTCCACAGTGAGCTCACAGGGTGGACAATGTAGCTGTGTTCGGGTCTGCCACGGTTCCAGTTTCTTGGGACTGGCATCACTATCGCCGCTCCCCATGAGAGCCGATCATGTTTTTAGGTGTGTTTATTTGTTGAGTAAGTTTTTAGAATGTGGCTTTATTTTTATATTGCTTACACCTTGGCGTTTTTTGTTTTCCTTTCTTTGCTTCAGTTTGCTGTAATCTGGCCTCAGGCCACTCTTCTATCTTTAGTGTGGACAGAGGTTTCAGTGTCCTCTCTGTTAGTGAATCAAGCTGTTTGGAACCTACCCCGGTGCTGCACCAGAGGGACCTTGAGACCTCCAGCTTCGGCCACAGACTTAGGAGTCGCCAGAAGCACCCCAGAATGAGCCAAAGAGGAGGTGTCTTTGGCATTTTGGTCAGATAGGCTGCCAAGAGGCAGCCATCTTCTGAGGCAAAGCCAGAATAGGAGGCTCGTCTCCCCAGGATTCCCAGAAATGGGGATTTTTTTTTTCTCAGCCTTTCCAAGACACTTCAGCTACCACATGGAACTTATTGTCAGGTTAAGACCACAAGAGAAAAGAGAAAGTGAAAATCTGAAACTCACTTGTGTGGGCCATCTTTGGGGGGTTTTGACTCCTTTCCGCTTTCTTCATTTTCTAACCCTTCCTGTGGCTGCTGTTCTATGACAAGTTGTGGCAGGCCATGACAGGCTTTGGAAGGCCGTGGCAGGCTTTAGAAGGCCGTGGAAGGATGTGGAAGGCCGTGGAAGGCTTGGGAGGCCGTGGAAGGCTGTGGGAGGCCGTGGCAGGCTTGGAAGGCCGTGGCAGGCTGTGGGAGGCCATGGCAGGCTGTGGAAGGCCGTGGCATGCTGTGGAAGGCCGTGGAAGGCCATGGCAGGCTGTGGAAGGCCGTGGTAGGCTTTGGAAGGCTCTGGAAGGCTCTGGAAGACTGCGGAAGGCTTGGGCTTTCCTTCCTTTCCACAAATGAGGGCACTGAGATTCCAGAAGTTCACTGAGGTCTATTAACAGGCTAATGGCAGAACTCATTTCTGATCTCTGGATTCTGAACTTGGTTGAGTCAGAGCCCTGTCAGATCATGTCCCCTTCCACAGTTGCTCAGCCTCCTCATTTTAAACAAGCCAAGCTCTAATGGCCACTCATTAGCATAGTAGCATTGTCCAGTCCCGACTGAAGTATTGTAGTACAGCAGTGTCGTGTGAGCAACTACAGGTGAAGCCCTGAAAACTCTGATCTTAATCATGACATTACCTGAAACACTTCAAACATGTCTTTGTCTGGCTATGAGATCGTGTCCGAGGAGTCTATCACTTTAGTGAAAACCCAGAGAGCTGGTGGGTGCCACCAAGAGCCCTTGTATCGTCTGTTAATGTGATCATATAGTTTTTCTTTGTTTTTACATACCATGGGAGTAGAAACCATTAAAAAGATTTTAAAATGCTGGCTGATTTTCACATTTCTGGTTGCATTTGGTTCTGCTGTATTCTTTTCATGTGAAAAGAATATATTATTCTTATTGTACATTATTAAAAACATTAGCATTCTTATTCATAATCACTGTTATTACTACTTTTGCTTATGGCGATTTGCATTTTTTTAATTTAAGTTTTGCCCCAAGTTATTGCCATGTAAGGCATGGGACCAACGTTTGCCATTTCCTGTGCTGGGAACCGGCTTCCCAGCACTGCTGTGGTGCAACCTCTATGCCAGCCACGTAGAAGTGGCCCGGGTGGACTTGGGCACTGCTTTCTGCTCCATTATAGTTCCACTTTGTTTTCCTGCAGTTCTACACCCAACCACGTTGTTTTAATTAGTTTCAACATCTGGAGGACCAGTCTTTCCTCATTTCAAATATTGAGCAAAAATCTCCTTGGTCTTTAGTGGATTTTTCCAACCATGTGCTTTTAGGTTTTTCTTTAGTGTTCCAAATATCTGTGGGGATTTCATCCGAGTCCTCTGGGAGGCCTAGTCCTGGCACCAATGGCATTCTTACTCCACAGAATTCGTGTTATTCAGGGTGCCTAGCACTTCTGGGGATGTCCTCCAGGAAGGTCTGAGGTTTTTATCCTAAGTTGCATCCAGTGGTGGTTAACTCTGTTCCCACTGTGAACAGAACATCTCCTGTTACATCACCTAGTCTTATTAGCGCTCACAGGCATGGTGGGCTTGGTGTTTGGAATCCACGGGCTTCATAAGCAGCAATACTTGTTATAGGAGCATCCATGGGACTTTAGCACCGACAATCAGTTCAGCCTGCAACTCCAGAAGTAACTTATAAAAATAATGTTTTGAGGGGAAATTGCTGGTTTTTACAAAACTTTTTCTTCTATCTTCCTCTCTGTCTGTCTCTCTCTGCCACTCACTTCTTTCTCTGTCCCTGTCCCCCACTTTTGCTCTCTCTTTCTCTTGGATATTGTGGTTAGAACTTAGGGCTTGGACATGCTAGCTAAGTGCTCTATCACTGTGTTACTGTGTGACCGAGCCACATCCCTGGCCCTATACAGTTGTATACACACACACACACCACACACACACACACACACCACACACACACACACACACACACACACAAACACTCCATTTTAATGAAATATTTTATTAGCTCAAACTTTCCCAGTTACCTATTGGTTTATTTCTTAAATTTATCAACACTTTTGTATGTTTTTCAATTTTATGATTTGTTATTTTATATTATCATTATGGATTCTCATTTCCTCTGTTTCACCCTTTTTTTTTTTACCATCTTGAGATAAAAGGAATTATTTTTGGTATCTTCTCTTTTCTTAATAATAAAAGCTGGTGTTGATATAAATAGAACTGAATTCAGATCTGTTGAAGTTGAACCTCATTCTGCTGATGTGTCTTGTTCTCCGTGCTAGCTTCGGACTCCTCTGCAGGTATAACAGCCTTAGTCTTGCTCAGTAATGATTCAGGAAGGTGTTCCAATGTGATTTTGTTTACCCTTCCCTCAGGTCTTAGAAGCAACTTTTTTCAAAGAAGACAACTAGAATTATTTAATTTGCGGTGTTAGTTTCTGCTTTCTTAGTTTTGCTGATGGACTGCCAAGTGATCAATGTGCTATATACCCCACAACCCCTAGCTCCATGATTTTCTTGCCCAGAACCTTTTGGGAGTTCTTTCCTTTATCTCAAATATTTTAAAAAATTATTGGCATGATATATCTGGGTCAGAGTCATCTTACTTATGTGTATGGTATCTAAGCCATTCTAACTGACACTTCAGCTTCCTCCACTCAACACGTTTTTCTTCTATTATTTATCATTACTCCTTTGATCTGCTTATTAGTTCTCTTTTACGGTCTAAACATATGTTTAATCCGTCTTTTTCATTATGTCAGTGTGTGCACATGGATGTAAAGGCCAGGGAGGGACATTGGTGTATTTCTCCATTTCACTCCAACACTTTTTATTTAAATTTGTTGAGATCCTCTTTATTTTTATGTGTATGGGTTTGAGACAGGCCCTTTCACTGAACCTGGAGCCAGCTGATTCAGCTAGTCTGACTAGACAAAGAGCCCCAAGCAACTGTTTGTCTCTGCCGCCACAGACCTGGGATTTCAGGTGCTTGTCAACATGTCTGGTACCCTCTTCAGACCCATGACCCACCACAGGGTGACTGAGTTAGGAACCCTCTCTAGACCCATGACCCACCAGGGGGTTACTGTTTCAATCTCTCCCATGGCCCACCACTGGGTAGTTGGGTTAAGACCCCTCTCCAGGCCCCTCACTGGGTGGCAGGTTTAGGATCCCTCCCCTGTGGAAGCTCAGGCCATCCTCCTGTGGCCTGGAATGAGAGGATGTGTCTTCCTCCATCTCAGCAGCTCCGTTTCCTGCAGGGATTCTAAGATCTGGGCTTGACACGCCTGCTTGCTTTCCTTCAGGCCGTAAAGACCATTTGCTGGATCCTGGTATTTAGCTGTGTCTGTGGTGCTCGGGAAAGGGCACTGAGGGTTAGACGTGTATTCCTAAAGGACTGGTTTGGACTGTGAATCTCGCCTTTCTTCCAAACTTTCCCAGATTCAAACACAAAGCCAACAAAACAGCCATGGGTCAGAGGATTATCATATCTTATTCAACCCATTGGCCTCGTTTTACCAGTAAGGAAAAGGATTCCCAGATGGACCGGGTTGTTTTTGCTGTTCCGTTCATGTACTCGGCACCAGATTTTATTCACAAATTTAAGATTTTATCTCAGTTATTCTTTCCCTACTGCATATAACCTTCTCTATCTACCTGTGTCTACTGTGTGCTGCCTTCTGGTCTGTCGTCTGTGAGATGCTTACATGGAACCACATATGTGTATAATATTAACATGTGGGGGTGCCTACATATATCTCTAATAAGGGTTTACCATGTACGAGTAAATAGATTTTCTTCAGCTATTACCAGGGAAAGTAATGTCTACCCGTGGGGCTCTCTTTAGAACTGCATTTGTTATTATATCATATTATAGGTGGGGGTACCCAGGCAGAGGAGACTCAAGGCCACTGTGCTGTGTAACTGTGGGAACCTGGACTGGAGCCAGGAAGCACGGCCTTGTGTCCTTGTGTTTGATGACTCTACTTGAGAATTTCCCACTATTTTACTATTAAGAAGTTTTAAGTTTAAGAAAAGAGGGTTACACAGTTCAGCACCCCAACCCCCTGACTGCTTCAGAGAAAGAGTTCCCTGAAGACTGTGTGGGCATTTCCTCTTGTCCCTGAGAGTTCAGCCGTCCTCAGCGGGAAGAGCTGCATCGCCGAGTTAGCAGAGGGTGAGAAGGGTAGGCTGAAGGCCTTGCTGTTGCTTCAGCAAGCAGAAGGAAGCCAAGAACATCCAGCTTGCAGTGTGGATAGCAACCTCTGCCCTCCTGTGCCCCTCTCAGCTACTCCAGCTTGTCCAGCACCCAGCTTGGCCGTGCTCTGGAAACATCTCTTGGTTCTGGAGCAGAGTGATTCCATGTTGCTATTCCTGAGAGACTGGGCTCTAAATAAATCCCTCTTTTAATTTTAAAATAAGAGGGGAGAGGAGTCTTGGATATTTAGTGTTTGGAAGAACTTGAATATGGCACCTTTTCTCTCTCTGTAAAATGCTGGGAGGATTCGTAGTGCAAATGTGTGGTAAATGCTCCGTGAACAGTGGTTACTACCACGAGTGCTCAGTGGACAGTGGTTACTATCCTGAGTGCTCCATGGACAGTGTTACTATCATGTGTGCTCTGTGGACAGTGGTTACTATCGTGAGTGCTCCATGGACAGTGGTTACTACCACGAGTGTTCAGTGGACAGTGGTCACTATTGTGAGTGCTCCGTGGACAGTGGTCACTATCCTGAGTGCTCTGTGGACAGTGGTCACTATCCTGAGTGCTCTGTGGACAGTGGTTACTTTTACGGTTGTTGCCAGGATCTTTGATCAACAGTTCAGAGTGGTCTTAAATCCTCCCCCACAAACCTCACACCACCACAGTGTGTCCAACAGCAAATTCCTAGTGAGTCCTGGATCTCTCTGGTGCATCCTTTTCTGAAGTATTGAGCATTGGCAGGTCTATCCTTGCATACAGGGATATAGGTAGAAAATACTTCTTCAGCGTAAGGCTAGATAAACGCTGTTTTCTCCCTGCCTAGTGATTTTAGCAAGAGTTCTTCCCAAGAAGAATGCACAGGCCTCGTGTTCACAGCACGTTTGTCTACAGTCTCCCAGCCTAAGTCACAGTTACACTGAGTGGAGAGAGTCTACCCTGGAGCCATGAAACAGCTCCTCAGATGCACCTTTGAGAATGCTGTGAGCCAGTGTTTCCTGCTCTCCCTCTGGAATCTTCTGTGAATAGGAGAAAGTAAAATTGCCCTCTCGAACCCCAAGTGGACATTGATATAGTAAGACATTGCCAACAGCAAGACATTTCTTCCAAGTTTTCCACCTAAAAATGTAATATGCCAATGTTTTCATTTATATAAAAGTTATGGTGGGTGGCTTTTCAAAATTTGGAAAACCATACTTCAGTGAGAGGGGCTATGTCTCTCATGTCTTGGCTGCAATGCTCTGGGGTGCACCCAGTTTGGGAACTGCAAACGAACAGAACGGCTGTGCCCGAGCCTCGACTCTAGGCTCTAATGTGGACTTGCTGGTGTCTGGTCTCCTGTGACCACCGTAGGATGCAGCGATGAAGCTGCTATGAATTAATGTGTGGAAAATGCCCATCAGAGATTCTAACTCATTACAAGTACTCAGGAAATGCCACTCGTCCTTCATGTTATGAATATAAAAGGGGCCAAAGTGGACATTTCTAATGTCCGGCTGAAGGCAGGAAGGCAATGTCAGCGTAGTTAGAGTACCAAGAATGGCTGCCTCCCAAATCTTCCATAGTCAGATGCATTATCCACTGGGCCACTGGCCCCGACTGTGGCTGCATTCTCACACCCAGGGACAGAAGCTGAATCAAGCTTCCAGAGGTCAAGCTTGGAGGATCTCTCCTTGGTGTCTAACCCACGAGCCCCAAGGATCCATGTGTTCCTGCTACCTTAATGTTTGGATTTCAACCACATGCTGCTATGCCTAGCTTTTCACCTGTGTTCTGGGATCAAACTCAGGGCCTTACTTGTAGCAAGCACTTAATCAACTGGGCATGCCCATCTTGCGAGGACTGGGCTGGACAGAAGCAGGGACTTTTTGTGCTCTGTGATGGGGGGGGGGGGTGAATGAGTGGGCTGCTCAGTAAGGGAGTATTTTCAGCATTGCTAGTTAATCTTCAAAGGCAGTGTGGTGCGTGAGCTTAACTCCCACTGTGATTTGAGTTCTCACTGCCCCACTCCCTCCGGCTTCTTGGTTCTTTCCTCTAATTCTGTCTTTGCAGATCCTTCCTGCCCACATGCGCCTTGTGTGTTGTGTTATCCAGATAGATCTAGCATACTTCTACCCTCCCCCTCGAGCTCAGCTTGGCTACAGAATGTAGACAGAGAGGTTTGTGGTGGAGAACTATAGCCTTCACTGTCCAGGGGAAAATTCTAGAAACAATGCGTAGGTCTTAAATTGTGTTCGTTTCTCAGTATGGGAGGATGTCCAACAGCAGTCCTCTGTCATCCTCTGAGTCACTGTTTACTTAGTGTGACTGTGCTGTATACATTACCCATCCATTGGCCATCTTGCTAGTAGCTGTCTTCATCATGAGAGGGCTGGAGTGGGACCATCTTGCCTTTGTTAAAATAGTTCTCGTTCTATTTACTGTGGCTCTAATAGACAGAAATAGCAGTCTGGCCATCTGAATATTCCAAAGAAAAGATCAAAGACCAGAACAAATTTATCAGAGAATCGTGAAGACCAAAAAAGGAATGTTGCTAGTTTTCTTATCACACCTCAGACTTTGAGAGTTCTAGTCCTGCTCACAGTGCACTGACATGGGAGGACGGTGAATTCGAGGGTGGCCAGCTAGACCCGAAAAGGTGCTCCAAGCAGTCAGGATGAATGCCAGAAAGCATCAAGACTCTATGGCGACTTCAGCAAGAGATCTCCTGGAGCCAGTGCCACCACAGCTCACTATATGTAAGGGATGAAGTCAGAGAGCCGTGAATAAGACTGGACTAAAACTGTAAACACCAGTGGATGGGCTGGGCCTGCACACACAGGAAATGGAAGTGCACAGAAGACTCAGAGCATCTCCTGGGCGTCGTAGCATATCTCAACACAAGTACGACGTCTGTTATATTTTAAAGCTTCATAAATAAGTGAAATAGATTACAATAGTAGCAAAAATGAGAGTGAATGATATTGATGTGAAGTATTTCATTATACGGGGAAAGGCATAAGATTAATAAAATGAGAATGCGTATTGAAGTCCAATGATCAGCTGGGGGGAAAAGGCTGATGATGGAGAGACACCCACAACAGGTAGCTCTGTTTTTAAAGGCGATCAGTGTTTGCTGAAATATCAGGAGGTACTTGATCAAACAAAAGAATGTAGAAGAGAAACAAAAGAACTGGCCGTTGCAGATAAATAGCAAGCCGACACAGACTTCATCCCAACTGTGTCGATATTTACATTAAACAGAAATTGACCCACATATTTCGACCAAAGACCAAGGATGCCACACTAGAGAAAGCTGCAAGAGCCAACCTATCATTAACCGTGCTGAGTTTCCTGGACCATTCATCCAGCTGCCTTTCTCTAGAGGGTGGACTGAGGACCGCCCTCAGTTGCCAAGGGTGGCACATCTGTGTCTTAGGGTTTCCATTGCTGTGATGAAACACCATGACACAAAAGCACCGTGGGGAGGAAAGGGTTAATCTCCGTGCATTCTCAGATCATACTGTATCACCATGGGAAATCACAGGAGAAGGAGCCCAAGGAGGGAAGCAGGAGGCAGGAACTGAAGCAGAGGCCACAGAAGAAAGCGTCTTATGGCTAGCTCAGCCTGCTTTCTTCTGCTCCTCAGGACCACCTGCCCAGGGCTGGCAATGCCTCCAGTGGGCTGGGCATTCTGGCATGAATCAAGAAAATGCCCTTACAGACTTGCCTACAGCGTGGGGGCATTTTTCTCAATTGAGGCATTGAGGCTTCTCTTTCCAAATAATTCTAGGTATAAAAATTTATATATATAAAAAAATATATATCTAGGTGTATGTATGTATATATATATGTGTGTGTATGTATATGTGTATATAAATCAACCAGGATCTGGGACATTCTCAGAAGGTTAGGAGATTACATGCTGTTCTCCGAGGCTGCAACATTTGAAGATGGCAAACCCAGAGAACAGACTCCTGGGTATTGTGTTTGCTGATGTCTTCCAGGTGAAAGCAAGTCACAGAGCCAAGTGCAAAGCAGTGTGGGAAGGGACAAGAGAGCAGAGGTACCCAGAGGTTGAGTACATTGTTAGGGCAGCCTTCTGCACACAATTCCATATTCCAAGCAATGCATGGAATAAATAACAGCAATCGGCTAAGGGAAAGAGTAGAAGGTATGTATTGTATAAACATTAACATAAAACTTGGAATGGCCATATTAATATGACACAAAGTAGACTTCCAAACAGAAACTGTTTACTGGATAAAGTCCAAAGACCATTTTGTCAAGGTCAAGCTACCGATGAAGAAGAAAGCAGAGGGGAAGTTAGACAGTGTTGCCAGCTGAACCACAGTGAAGACTCTGGAATTGGCAGTTGTGGACACGACTCGGGTCAGCGTGCAGGAAGAGCTAGGAAACAGCAAAGGTGTCTCTCAGACGAGAAGTGTAAAGGGTTTAACAGCAGTAACCAGCTTTTCTGTTTTATGAAGCTAAGAAGCAAGTGCTTGCCAAGCTCAAAGTAAATAGAGGAAAAGAAGTAAAAATGCTGAGAATTTTAAAAGAAGGAACTGATAAACGTTTGATAAGATTGTTTTTTTGAGAGAGAACACATAACTTACAAATATGATCAGTATGAAAAGAAGATCTTGCTATAGAGATAAGAGAAAGCAAGGGGATATTGTCCTTTCTAGAAATAAATTCGGTAACAGATTGGACAAGCTCTTCTCGAGCAAGCGCTTCACCAACCCTCAGTGTGTGCCTGAAAAAACCATGATCTCGTGCGTTGTAAGCAGTTATTCGTGTTCACATTAGAACTGGTTGGCGCCAGGATGACAGCAGAAGGTCTTGACCTGAGAGTCTCCTTGTCACACTGCAGCCGCAGCCCACCTGGGGATGCTGAGAGCGTTGCTGGGTGATGAACGGTCACATGTGTTTACTGTGTAAGTGAGGCCCCAGAGCTAAGAGCTACAAAGCAGCTGAGAAGCGCCCAGTACCCCAGGCGCGCCTTCACAGGGAGCTGCTACATTGGCAGTACAGACCTCATGTTGAGTTATTTATGTGTGGGGGAGGTTATTTTAACAAAATTTATGATGGGCAGAGCTTAACCCCGAGGAGGAATTCCCAATGGAGATATAGGAAGTGCGTCCTGGTGTGCTGTTCCTTCAGGGCTTACGTCAGCATACATCAAAACACCACAGCAAGACTACGACCCCAGAAAGTCATCCGCAAGTCCACAGGAGATTCCTCCCACGACCACCGGGCAGCCCACCATTCTGCTACACGCATGGATTCGCTAGACACTAAGATAGCAATAGATGAGTAAACAGTGCACGGAAGCTGGACCCGCTCATCCAACAGCTGCCTGCGCCGCGCCGGTCCTTAAGTGTTGTGTTGCAAAAGAAACACAAGATGTGTGGCTTTGCAAACCCCCAGCTTCTAAGTGGGAACACTGGCCGACAGAGAAACCACCAAGGCAAACAGGACATTTTAATAGCAGCCTCTTATGTAGGACACCCAGCCTCTCGTTTCCCAGGAAGTTAATGTTGCATGGTAATTGAATTTTCCAGAGAGGTCGTCATCCCACTCCTTAGATCTCTAAGACGACATAAGGACTCGCCCTCTGAGCAACAGCTGTCCCAGCGTCAGGACAGACCCACCATTCCCAGGCCAGTCTCTGCAGATTTCTAGATGCTGTGGGGTCTTAGAGGAAGGTCAGGGAGTGGAGGAAGAGGCAACAAAGCAGGTGACCAGTTAAAAAAGCCAGTGTATGAGAGACATTTATAGAGACAAAGGGAGGAAGAGACAGACAGACAGACAGACAGACAGACAGACAGACAGAGAAAGAGAAAGAGAAATACAGAGAGAGAGAGAGATGTTGAGAGCAATAGCTTAAGAAAATCTTCGTGAAAGAAAAGAAATTGGCCTAGAAGAAAAAGTCCCCTCTTCCCATACTTTATTTGGCAGAAGAAGAATACAGTAAAGCCAAGGAACATTTTCCATGCCCCCAACATGCTATTTTTTAAACTTTCTTTTTTAAAGCTCGGTAGTAACATAATATTCCAGCTTTAGTGCTACCAAGAATATTCCAAGCTTTACTAGTCCATGACCAAAGTACAAGGTCACCTTTACTGTTCTGCTAGTATTTATTAAGTTTAAAGTGACGAGTTTCTTCGGAGATTTTCTAGCTTGCACGCAGCCCAGCTTAGGCATATGTCCCTTCTATTGTGCTTTCTGGTCTCCCTATCCCTTTTACCCCTTTCCACAGCCCTAGCCCCCCCCCCCCGCATTGTACTGGGTTCGATTTTTTTCTCCTCCAACTTCCACATAGGATTGAACACAGGCACTATTTATCTTTCTGAAACTAGCTTGTTTCACCTACCATTATAATCTCTACTTTAGTCCATTTTCTGGGTCATGATATCCATTCTTTATGTTTGCATATATGCACCGCATCTTTTATGTACATGCATCTCTTGGTGGACATCTGGACTGGTTCCCTGTCCTGGACATCACGAATGGTGCAGCCATAGCATGGCCGTGCACCTACCCCTGTCACAGGCTGACTGGACTCCTTCAGGTGTTGCCTAGGAGTGGAGCAGCTTTGTCACCGGCAGGCCTTTGCAGCTTTGGGAGAACTCTGTACTGATTTCCATGGTGGCTTCAGCAGTTAAAGTCCCACACCAATGAAGACGGGCTCCTCTTTCCCACATCCTCCCTGCATGCCTCATTTTCTTGGAGATAACCATTCTGTCTGTGGTGAGATGGAATCTCAGTGTAATGTCATTTTCCCCAGTGGCTGAGGGTGTTGGACATTGTTTCGAGTATGTCTTGGCCTTCTGTGTTTCTCCGTTTGTAAAGTCATTTGCCTGTTGGTAGACTGAATTATTTGTTCTTTGGGTGTTTTGCTGTTACTGTTCTTTACAGATTCTGGATGTTCATCTCTTCTCCCACTCGTAGGCTTTCTTTTTGTTCCATGGTTTCCTTTGCTGGGGAGATTTTTAGTTTAATACAACCTCATTAGCCAATTCTTGCTATTATTTCCTGAGATGCCGAAGCCCATTTCACACGGTCTCTGGTATGCTGAAGTGTTCACCTCTTCCTCTGGTAATTTCAGAGTTTCAGGTACTACAATTAAGTCAGTGATCCATTTGGTGTTGATTTATGTCCCGGACAAGAGGTTAGCGGTCATATGGCATCCTTCTATACATGGTTAACCCATTCCAACATCATTTGTGAAGAAGCCATCTTCGGTCTCCAATGCATATTTAAGATTTATTTTCTTTTTAATTATATACAAGTAGGAGGGGCTATGTACACATGAATTCAGGTGTCCTCAGAGGCTAGACGGGGACATTAGATTCCTGTGAGCTGGTATATTATATAGTTATATTGTGAGCTGCCTGGTGTTAGAGCTAAGAAACTAAACTCCGAACTCTTAACCAGTGAGCCAATTTTACAGTCCTCCAGTATATGGGGGGTTTGTTGCTGTTGGTTTGTTTGTTTGTTTGTTTTAACACAGTCAAAAAATAGGTGACTGTAGCAATGGGGGTTTGTTTCTGAATCTGCAGTGTAGTTTGAGGTCAAGTATTGTAATCTTCCAGCTTTATTTATTTATTTATTTATTTAATTTTTTTTTTGCTCAGGACTTTAGACTCCCAGGATATTTCCTGCTTGTGTATTTTAGGATTGTATATTTACTTTCAACACCCAATCTAATTTTCAGAGACTAGTCTTCATCCCCGTGGCTGCCCCTCCTCTCAGCTATTTTGAAGGATCCTCGGACTGCTCTCTCAAAGCTCAGGAACAGACTCTGATCTCCCATCCCTGCCTCTGCTGCTGGGAACTCATGAACAAATGAGTTTGTCCTAATCCACAGGACAAAGCTCTGCCAGGTGACAACTGGTACTGAAAGACCCCCGGTGTGGGGAGACTCTCACTCAAGTCTTGGGATAACATGACCCCCCCCTCACACACACACAGTAACTCATGAGAGACCGCCCTTGCTGCAATCACATGAGGCTTTAATTGATGAGATGAGACAGGAACCAGTGCACTGGGGCCAAGTGACCTGGAGAAGGGGTTTTTATAGTAAGAAACCACAGCCCAATAACCCGAAAGGGGCAGGGAGGGTGTCACAGAGAGTCTCAAGGGGACAACTCCCTGCCTGTCAAGATCACTCAAGGTCATAATCAGCTAGTTCCTAAAATCACAAGGGGGAAACTCCCTGTTTCTCAAGATTATTCTCAAGATTACAATCTAACTTTATCTTCAGCTAGTTCCTGAAACACAGTCACTGAACCGGCTAATCCTAGATTTTTGATTTTTCTCTTCCTGCTTGGATTTTTGGCTATTTTCTTCCTGCTGGGGAGGTCTGGATTTATCCAGGTCTTTCAGTACCTGTCCCATCCCTGCACCTCTGGTGGCCTTGTTGGGGAACACCATTCTTGTCTTTATCTATTTTACTAAAACATGCATTATTTTTCTCTTTCTCATCAAAAAACCAAACAACACAGTTGAAATCATGTCTTTTGATGGACCATTGAGATATCGGATATGATGGGGAAAAAAATCACAGCACAAAAAATGGCTTCCACCCACCACAAGGGCCCAGACCTGTCCTAGGGCCAGTGACCAGGCCCCACTTCAGCCTGGCCTTCTTCCACATGGCCAAGTGAGGTCCCACTCTTTCCAAGATGACTGACAGTGGTGGTACCTGCTCCTCCACCCACTTCACAGGAAGCTGTTGAATGTCTGTCAAATTCCAGCCACAAGACCTAGAAGAATAGCAGGGACCAAAACAGACCCGGTTCAGGAAAAGGTCGGGCTACAGGAGTTGCTGATGCAGAGGGTCTCTCAAAGCCAGGAACCCAAGAAGACCAGTGCATCTGAGGCTGGGGTAGTGGAAGCAGGCAAGGGAAAGGAGAGACTGGACAGGGGGGCAGTGGCCACACCTACAGGTGTGCACCGCAAAGCCAAGGGAGGCTCCTCGGGTACAGGGACTTGATTCGGGAGGGTCTTGAGCAGAGGCAAGAATGGTGTGATTTGATCTCCATTTTAAGAAGCCCCTGGCAGCCTCACACGGAGTGAGTGGAAGTGGAGGGGCAGGTGTTATTCCAGAGGCCTTTACAATCAAGCTCAGATGGTGCTGCAGCCCCGGCGCTGTCTTGGTTGGGTGTGGATCCATTTCCAGATATTTTTCTGATGATACAGGCAGCTGTCCAGATAGGTTTCCACTTCCTGAGGCCGCCTTGTGTGGCTGGGTTCTGATGGGGCAGCCAGACATCCGCACCTTCCCTAAAGTTTGAGTGACATGGCGTTGAGTCGTCCACCTGAAAGCAGCAACAGTGGGGACTTGTGCCGGGCTCTTCCGGTGTGCCATTACAATGTTCCCCTCCCCCACCACGCCTCCTGTCATATCCATTTTTATTCAGAATTGGTGTTTATCATTAGAATTTCTACCCGAACAGTTGTTGGGATAAACAGCTGTGTTCCATTCATTGGCTCACCCGTTCAAGAAAAAGCTTCTTGGTGCCCCTAATCGTAAGACTCCAGGCTCCTATCTCACCCCTGGCACTGGCTAGTCATGAGGCCTTGGACAGGCTCCTGGGGCTTTTTGTGATCCAGGGTCATAGCTCTGGAATTGAAGAGCCACCACAGGCCTGAGTGCTGGGAACATCATACCGCCTGTCCTCAGCAGAGCCTGTCTGTGGATCTCTGAGCCGGGATACGCAGAGGCAGCAGCTTCGGCTCCCAGTCTCTGCTCCCCTCTTGCCCTCTTTGTCTCTGTGCCGCAGGGACAGCAGCACCCACACGGAGAGGTTATCGGGAGGCAAGATCAGCATCTGTGAGTGGGGTTAGCATATCATGTTCCCCCGGAATGTTAGTCTCTTCCGACCTGAAGGCTCTTTCTTTCTGGTTTACCCTCTCACAGGTACAGGAGTGGGGTTAGGGCTCAGAGGCTCTGGCATAGCGCGGTTCCACTGCAGAGCTAGGAACGTGAATGGGTGTCTTACCGTCCCGCGTGAGCAGTCTGCGAGACTCTGTGGCTCCGGATGCCACTCCAGCTCTCTCCCATCCTCTGTCTCACTTCCTCTTCCTTCCCCCACCGTCAGTCACCTTGCCCAAACAAAGGAACAGCACGCAG
This sequence comes from Alexandromys fortis, assembly GCF_014885135.2. Classification (NCBI taxonomy): domain Eukaryota; kingdom Metazoa; phylum Chordata; class Mammalia; order Rodentia; family Cricetidae; genus Alexandromys; species Alexandromys fortis. Next base: position 2,347,883 of record NW_026068039.1, on the reverse strand, counting down.
GTGTCAGCCACCAATCGCTCCTGCCTGATTGGGAAGTATAGATTCCACGTTCCTTTTTGCTCTCAAAGCTGACTGCGCCGTTTCCTTTGGCAGCGTTTGCTCGGATTCCTCCCAGCTGCATCTTAAGGTGGCCTCTTTCTGGTTTCTCCTTCTTTCTCAGTGCTCATCCCTCCCTGGCTCACAGAAGCCATCTGTGCCTCCGCCTGTGTGACTGTGTCCCGTTAGGAGTAGGAACATTTTAAGGTTGATTTCCAGTGTTGATAGAAAGCTTTGTCTGTGTTTCCAAAGAGGGACATCTTAAAAGCCAGGGGAGATCCTTGTGAAAGGGTCCTCCCGTTGAAGTCAGGGTTCGGGGAGCTACTGGAGCAACCCAGCATGTGTATGGAGAGCAAACCGGTGCCTGTTCTGTCAGCAGCAAGGTGACAATACGCTCATGAGACTAACAAGATGCTTTTGGGTTTCAGGGAACAGATCCGACAAGGCCTAGAAGAACTGCAGAAAGTTCTGCCAGGAGGAGACACTTACATGCATGAAGGATTTGAAAGGGTAATTTCAGGACAATTTTCAACTCTTCAGTATAAAGCGTCACACTGGGCCCAGCACAGAGATGGCTGATGAGATAAAGCGTGTGTGTTAAGGGGACTGATAACGCCCAGAGATAAGAAAGCCCAGTTTCCCCCCATAAGCTCACTGACAACTGCCCTCAAATGCACTAAGGGAATGGATTTTTTCCTCCTTAACTGACACCCACAAATGGTTTGTTAGCCAGTACTTAGATGTCACTCAGGAACTGTGCCACACGCAAGTCCCTCAATTCCCAAAGTGTCTTTCGTGGCTGGCAACCACAATGGCAGAGATGGAATTTCAGTACCTTTGGCTTTAAGGAAATCTTTCCAAGACTCTGAGAAGATCTCCACCCATGTCAACAGTTAGCTGACTCAAGGGTGAGAATCACTTTACCTGAATGTCAGCACTGTCACTTTGAGTGAGACCCGGGCAAGTCACATTAAGAATCGAGATGGCCCTGGCTGCAGACAAGCAACTTCATGCTTCCATGCATGCTACCCGGGCTGGCCTCCATGCATGCAGCCGGGCTGGCAAGCAGTGTTGTGAGGCTAAAGTTCTAATGGGTTCTCCGTGTGTTTTTCAGGCCAGCGAGCAGATTTACTATGAAAACAGTCAAGGTAAGATTGTGACATAAAGTCACATGATGAAGGGTCTCATAGCTCAGCGTTTACTTCTGAAAGGGAATTTTTACACGAAGTACATGTGTGACATGGTCCATAAATCCTGTATATTCATTTTATCAAAGAAGAAATAAGAACAAGTGCCTAGAAAGGTGTTGTTTATCAAATCAAATTCTGCCAGTCTGTGCCAGGAAACATTATTTAAAAACGATTAAGATCCCGTTACGGCTACAGTCTGCAATTCACATGAATAGTTTTGCATGATGAATTTATTAAATTAATAACCACTTGGATGGGCTAGTGAGGTCTTGAATTTTTGTGTCAGATTTAGTTACCTTGTTTCCCTCTGAGCTCCTGTGGTTGAATCTGTTATTTAGATAAAGTTTGACGTAAACTTCCCTTAGCTTAAATAAAAATGTCTAAAGTATTCTTACTAAGTCCTCAGAAAGGGACATCATCGTCACTCTGGCTGCTGTTGGTCTCCCTCGTGGAGAGCACTCCAGTATGTCTCACCAATCTCTTCGATGAGATTCCATGTAACTGTGGGGACTTTCCTCCTGATAGCCACTTCCTGCTTGACTGTAACTGAACTGCTGCACATAAGGTAGCCCCAAACTTGCCCAGAAAAATCAATTGTAAGTGCTGTTACTGGAAGTCTAAATAACATTGGAAGAATTCCAGTAGAATTTTGCCAACAGCTGTAATACTTCTGGTCAGCTTGCAAATTCTGATAAATATTATGTTTTGGCAAGTGTGGTGTATGTGGTCGGCTATGGCATTCAAGAAGGACCACTACAGTCCAAGTTTGGAATTTGCCCCAGGCCTGGTGACCTGTGGCCACAGGAGCTGTTGGCAGTGACTGCGTGTTTCAGAGCCATGTCACCTGGTCAGCCTATATGTTGAGATGAGACCGGGAAATCCAGAAGTCTGACTGTAAAAAGCTCGTGTAAGAGTCGCCCCACACCCCAATACAAGACTGACGATTCTCATCGTGTTCATTTTCAGTGATTGAACTTAAAAAGAGATAAAATCTCAGGGATGTGTAGGTGTGTCCTGGGGGTACAGGACAAGTGAGACGGTCTCTGTGGGGGTATTTTGGGGATACAGAATAAGCGAGAGGTCTCTGTTCGGGTGTCCTGAGGTACAGGATAAGTGAGGGGGTCTCTGCGGGGTGCCCTGGGGGTACAGGGTAAGCGAGGGATCTCTATGGGGTGTCCTGGGGGTACAGGGTAAGCAAGAGGTCTCTATGGGGTGTCCTGGAGGTACAGGGTATGCGAGGGGTCTCTGTAGGGTGTCCTGGAGGTACAGGATCAGTGAGAGGTCTCTGTGGGGTATACTGGGGGTACAGGATAAGCGACGGGTCTCTGTGGGGTGTACTGGGTGTACAGAATAAACAAGGTCTCTGCTGTTTCTGAGCAGGATACAGGACAGCAAGTGTCATCATCGCACTGACGGATGGGGAGCTGCATGAAGATCTCTTCTTCTACTCAGAGCGGGAGGTGAGTAACAGCCACTGTGTCTCAGTGTGGAAACGGAAGCAGGCATGCAGCTCAGTGCTATAGTGTGTAGTGTGTGCCTGACATGTGTGGAGAGACCAGGTCTTTCTCTGTATTCAGACAAACAACAGTCGTTCTTCGTAAAACCTGAATGGGACTGTCTCGAGTGTAAAAATAATCATAATACTTCATTTTTATGTGAATTTTCACGTCTCACACATGGTAAACACTTTTCTCCTTTCAAAAAAAAGTGTACTGTGCCTTTACTGAAGGTAATGTATTATTTTATCAGCTTACAAAGGGTCACACAAGAGTTTTAAACAGAAAGTGTTAGTACCAGTTTTCTTCCTTTCCCCTCAGATTTTCTACTGAAATGGAGAAAGAGCTTCTTGAGGTACATAAGAACCAGGTCACCAGGGTGACATTCAGATTCTCAGTCCAGGCGTGGCGGCGGTACATGCCTGGGAGGCAGAAGCAGGAGAAGCTCTGTGAGTTCTAGGTCAGCGTGATCTGTTGAGCAAGTTCCAGGACAGTCAGGGCTAGACAGAGAAACCTTGTCTCTAAAAACAAACAAAACAAACAACAACAACAACAAAACCGATTCAGGAAGCGAAGCTGAGCAGAGGGGATGGGACACTCTTTACCCTCTTCTGTTTTTCCCCTTTTCTAAGATTTGTCTTCACTGTATCTTTAAAAGGCTTAAAAATTTTATTTTCTGTGAATGAGGATTTTGCCTGCATGTATGTATTGCACTGTGTGTGTCCGGTGCCTGTGGAAGTCTGAAGAGGGTGCCAGATCCCCAGCATTGGAGTTATGAATGGTTGTGAACCACCGTGTGAGTGTGGGTACCAAAGGTGTTGAATTCCCTTGGAGCTGGAGTTGGTTATGAGTTGTCTGATGTGGGTGCTGAGAATCATTTTGGGGTCCTTTGGAAGAGCCTTGCACACTGGTGAGCGACCTTCACGGCCCTCTTTTCTGTTTCCTTAAGCTTTCAAAAATTATTCCCCAAGAGGATGGACTCTCAAGGACTCACCCCCTAGCTGAGGAGATATTGGTGTTGATGGCTGTTTGGAGAGAAAGTTATTTTTCTTCAGAGGTGTGGTCACTGGTTGGTGACCTATGTCCCGGTGGATGAGCCCACAGATATACAGGCACAGGCTCACTCTGGCCCAGGCAGAAATGTACACAGAAGGGGAAAGATACAAAGGAGGGGGGGGGCAGATGCTACTGGAAGACATTAATGGCAGCATTGCAGTCCCTGGGTCTTCTGACCACTGTTTAGCTTAAACTGAACTCCATCCACAAGTGTGAAGTAGTGTGTCTGTTCATGCTGAGTCTGGACTTGGCTACGCTCTAGAGACACACAAGAGAGCGAGGCACAGTTGCTGGGCTCTTCCATGAAATGCTTTCCTTTCTTCCTTCTCCCAGGAGCACATGCCTGGCATGGGAAACACAAGCTAACATGACAGATGCCCTGAGCATCTGGGGAGTAGTATGTTTCTGTGTTCTAAACTTAACTATGTGACGGAATGCAAAATGGCTTATTTAGGCACTAAATAACCGCCACATGAAATAAAACCCCTAATAAGGAAAAAACTGGAATAAAGCAAAAGATGAGTGTGAGGGGCTCTAAGCATACGTTAGCTGGAAGCAACTTTAGGTATGGCGCATACAGACTTGGAAAGTGCGCAGCATCCTGATGCTAGCACAAGAAAGTGTTCCAAGGGAAGATACAGTGCATGAATCCTCCCTTCTGCAGAACTCCCCAGAAAGCCCAGAGAGAGGAGAGGAGTGCTGGATTGATAGAGAGAGGCGAGGACTAGCCTGCATCTCAGGGGGTTCATTTCATACTGAGTACAGCAGGAAATGTTCCCAACATAGAGAAGAAAAGTCATGCTCTGTCCCTTCTAGAAGTCAGTGTGAGAAGCAGGTGGGTTGACATCTCATTAGGGGAGAAGTTACAGTCAAATCAGTATGCATGTATTGGGCACTGTATGCTTATGGTTCCTATTTATTGAGCATCTGCTCCATGTGCTGAGGAGTTCCTGTGTTCTAGCCTGAAACCCAGACAATATGGAAAACAAATACCAAAACAAATCAAAATACCTTTAATATATTAACTATAACACTAAGCCAAAACCTGGATATTTTTCAGTAGGCTGACTTCTCAGTGTGGTAAGGGTCCTGGCTACCTATTCAGATACGGACCTACCATCAAGGCGCTTTGCTCTGTGGCAGTGAGATAAAGTCTTCTAGTTCATAAAAGATTCTGACTATAGAGACATCCCAGGACCAGTGAGCTCTGCACGATGGCCACAGTTAATTCTCCAGACACTTTACAGAGTAAAGCCAAGCATCCGCCTAAGGAGCCTGGTGCCAAAGACCACATTCCTTTGTAAGACTGGGCTGTCACCCCCCAAGGAAGAAAGTATGCCAACAAACCTACTTCAGGAATAGCAAAGGCGGACCATTTCCTGGATGTGCCGTGTGTCCCATATCCTTCCAGAGCTGTCACTGATGGCTGCCCCTGACGCTAACCACGGTCCTCTGATCCTCATTAGCCTTTGTGGTCACTAGAGTGTGAGCTCCCTGGGGTCTAGATTGCTCCTTCACTGCGTCACCTGCTGCAGAGTCGGTGCTCTGGAATCCCTTCATTGATGGCAGCCCTCTTGAACTCAAGCGAGCGACACTTGCCCCTGTATCTCCCTTTAATCCCCTTTGTCTCCTCACACAGGCTAACAGATCCCGGGACCTTGGCGCAATTGTTTACTGTGTTGGTGTGAAGGATTTCAATGAAACTCAGGTATGAGCCTGGCTCTCCTCCTGTTTGGAAATGTGCTGAGCTCAGGAGTGTTGGACAGCACGTTCATTCAGCGTAGTGGGGGCATCTGTGGAGTACATACCCCTAAATAGGATGTTTCTCTGGGAAGCTAGGCAAGAACATTTTGGCTGTGTGAAGAGTTTGACGTCATCTTTTGAAGTTTCTGGTGTCTCAGCATAAGACCACCCAGGCCATCTCCTTTGTTTAACTTTCTAGGTGACATTAAGTCACCAAGGTCTCAATACAGGTCTCAATTAGCTTAGAAAACTTTCTAAATTTCTTAATTTGACAAATACAATTTTCTTTTTCAAGTGACAGATTTTTTTTTTTGCTTATTAAAATGTAATGCATTTTCTATACAGGAATGTAGGAATAGTTTGAGCTTGCCCAGAAGTAGAAACCTAAATGCTAACATCCTCAATGAGAGCTCTTCCATGTGGCTCAGGATTGTTTTTGTTACAGGGTTCTCAGTAACTTACGGAGTAAATAAACAGGATTGCAAAGCACTGAGATCCTCTTAGAAAAAGTACACATGTGTCTGCATTAAAAGACTATGACAGTATACATGCCAAGCTGCAAATATAGAGGGAAGATCCATTATGAATAGACCTTGTTTTCCTTCCAGTTTAATTTTTAAATTTTCCTAAGTTTTAAAAATAATAAATATGTTGCTCTTGCAATCAGTAAAAAACAATGAAATACAATTTTAAAGTTGGCATGGCCTCTGTGGCAGTCCCAAGACTCTGAATGTTGAGGGTCCCTGGTCAGCTGCTCCTTATCCTGATTCACACAGAAGGAAGCAATGGGTCTGACCCCCATGGCATTTGGGGTGAAAGGTGGGACCCCTTTCATCAATCTGGTTCTACGAGAATGCCTAAATTTGGTTCTGAAGTTGTCTAATTTGAATAAAATTACCAGCAGCTATTTGGATGAAAAACAAGTCAGTGTCCTCATATTGAAAATCTATCACCCCAAGTCATGTGTTCATCCAACTGGGCAGTCTTCCTCTGCTCCCAAGAAGAAAGAAATTCAAACAAATCTCAAACAAATTTCAAACAAAAGCTTGTGCAATCCTCAGCCTGCTCCAGGGGGTCCCTGGTTAGCGCTTTATTGCTGAGGGCCCCTCAGTGAGGCCCTGAGCCTGGTGAAGCTCCAGGTTCCTCTGGGTTCTGCTCATGGGTGCCCCAAGCCCGTGCAGTCCATGGTAGCTTTCCAGAGCCTTCCACATCCATGCCTAATGTCTCTGCACTTGTTTGTCTGTCTGTTCTCAGTTGGCTCGGATTGCAGACAGTAAGGACCATGTGTTTCCTGTGAATGACGGCTTCCAGGCCCTTCAAGGCATAATCCACTCAGTGAGTACAGGCTTCTTCTGAATGGTTGATTGGCTGTGAAGGATGATCTCTCTCTCTCTCTCCCTGAAACCCGCCCTCCCCCGCCATGCACGCTCTGTTGTTTTTCTGCTTGAGAGAACATTCCTTTATAGGTCTTTTCATCTACTATGTATGACTAGATCTGCCTTCGGTCTTTCAATCACGTTTCTTTTCTTTCTCTTGTGCCAACTCCATCCTACAAGTTGAGGAGGACCCTGCCCTGGTTGCAAGCCAAACCACAGGCAGCCTCTGTTCTCCGAGCTGGAGCTAGGCTGACCTGCAGCCTACCCAGCCATGACTAAACATAACTGTTCGCAGTGATATGACACCTTTTTTTTTTTTTTTGTAAAAAAGCATCTAACCCATGAATTACAAATTAAATAATTACAAAGTAAAAATCAGGTAAGAGTTTCACGCACAGTTCCAGTTAGCTCTGAGATCATTCCCACAACACTCCATGGTAGTCAGCCAAGGTAGATCCCGAAGCCCGTGCCCAGGAATACTTTTAGAACACTGATGTCTGTAAGCAGAAGTTTCGAGGATTATGAAAAAGAGTCTCACTTCAGGCTGGGAATGCTTGTCTTAAATATGTACAGACTACTCTACTGAAAAAGTAGAATCAGGAAAATGGAGGATGTCAGACCCAGTGATTAGTCAGTCCACAAGGAAGGGACTTCCTGCGTGTTTGGATGGGTCAGTGGGATGGCTCGGTAGGTAAAGACTCTTGCCACCTAACCTGACTACCCGAGTTCTGTCCCCAGAGAACCCCCATGGTGGAAGCCAAACCAGTTCCTCCTCACTGTTTATCAGCTCTGCACACATGCGCAGAAACTTCTGGGGTCACTGTGGCGTACTCGGGAACATAAGACTAAAACCCCACATGGAGCAGCAGCCTAGCTCTGTGGAGTGCTAACAGTGGGTTCTGGCTGACCTTGACCTGTAGCTGTGCAGGGAAGGGTCACTTCACAAGGTGGGCTGACCTGAATTGCCGCTGAAAGACCTTTAAGGCGGTGGGAGGCACAGCTGAGAAGGAGCTTGAGTTCACCCTCCTTCCCCGAGGCTGGGGGAGAGTGGAGCCTATCTGGGGGTGACAAGGACAGCTCTGATTGCTGGTGATTTCGGAGGGGAGGGAACATAGCCAGCACATTGGCCTGGATCAAATCTGCAAAAGCTTGAAGGGTTTTAACTGCACCTGCAGGCAGTGGGTGGCGTCACTGAAACACTAGTTTTTATTTTATTCTAAATTAGATGTAATAATTGTACATTTCTGGGGTCTAATATAAGAGGGCCCCATCTATTTTCTGAGTTCTAACCAAGCCCAACCCTGCTTAGCTTTCTGAGATCACAGGAGATCAGGTACACTCTGTGTGGGGTGGCTGTAGATGTGTGGTTCTCAATACAGACACACAACTATAGATATGTGGTCTCAGAACACACAACTGTAGACATGTGATGTCTCAGTACAGACACAATGGTAGACAGTGTGGTGTCACAATACATTTATACAACATGCTCTGATCAAACCAGGGTAACTAGCATCCTCATTGCCATATCAGTTCTTTGTGTTGGGGTCTTTGAGCTCTTCTCTGTCCATTTACATAGGCACACCAGAGACAGTGGCCCAATCAGAGACCCTCCCCAGGACAGCTTCTGGACAGGGTGGGATTCCTTTCCCTGTTCAAGCTGTCATGAACCACATGCCCAGGGCTCTTCAAGAGTCAATTCTTACACAAATTATTGGCACTTCTATCTGTGTGAATCAGTATTGGCCTTGAATGTTTCAGCATTAGCAACAACTCACCCTAGCCAGGGTGTTTGTAAAACTGCCCCCAGCCTCAAACTGAAATAGATCCAAGGGTGTGGTACAGGTTCTGTCAGGACAGTGTCCCCATTGCAGACTTCAGGCTCCAAACTTTAACTGAATGGCGGCTTTCTTGTGAGCATTTATCTGGGAATTACATCAGTTTTGATCCTCCCAGGACTGAAAACCCATGTTTATGGCTGCTGTTAACTGGTTTGCTTGGACAGAGAAAGAGACGAGCATGGCAGGGCTCATCCTTCTCAAGTCAGACAGAAGTAATTATGGCCTGGGCTGCCTGGCTGCTTTTAAGAGGTGGGTTCTGTTCTCTTTCCAGTATCAGCCCAAGGCGCCCACTCCCGCTCGTTCCCCTCACTAGCCTGTGACTGGCTATCTGCTTGTGATAAAATAGGACCAGACTTAATGATCTAAAATGAGATAGCAGAGCAGCTTCTGATGACTCAAACAGATCACACAGATTTCTGCATTTTTGAGCCCCAAATAAAAGTGCAAGGGCTAATACTGATTCATCAATCAAATGCTCACTGAGAGGCCGGAGAGGTGGGGAACTCACAGCTGCTTGCCTGGCATTTGTGAAGCCCTGGGTTCTGTTCCCAGCATGTCCCCCACCAAAATAAATGAAAGAAAGAAAGAAAGAAAGAAAGAAAGAAAGAAAGAAAGAAAGAAAGAAAGGAAGGAAGGAAGAAAATGCTAATTGAAAAACTCTCCTATTGTAGATACTGACTATACAGTTCTAAGCGAAGCAGAAAGTGACCTTGTCCCAACAACAGAGGACAGGAAATCTATGGGAAAGACCCAGAAAAAAAAACTAATATATGAAGTTAAATTGTAGCAAACGGTATGAAGAAATAGCATATGCCTCAGGAGAATAGTGAAGGGGGAGGCAGTGGTCCAGGCTCCTTTAAGAAGATAACCTGGAAGGCAAACTGTAGCTGACCTTGACGTGCAGGCTTGGAGCTACCGAGCGTGCACGCAGTCCTGAGAAGGCGCCTGGTAGAATGAGCGGGTGATGTGTAAGGTTGGCAGACAAGATGAAGCAGCAGGTAGCCTTGAAGGCCGTGGTGATTGCTCTAAGGTAGCCACGTGCAGAGGCTGCAAACAGAGCCACCATTCCCCGAGGCTCAGGGAAGAAAGGCATGGTGGCACCCTACCCACAATCCCCTGGGAGATGACTAAGTGCTCAGAAGCAGGTCTTGAGAGGGCATGTGCCTTGGTGAGGAAGGAGAGATGTCACTGGCTGTTGAACTTCCCAGGGCCCCCTGTAACTGCCCTCTGGAGATCCACCTATTATTCTGAGTTACAGGCCAGGCAGGGACCCACAGGCAGGTTAGATGAACTGTCATACCTGATGCTCAGAATGGTGTGCCGAGGAACCTGAACCCAGAAGCCCCACCTTCTCCACCTGGGGAAGTAGAATGGACACTGGGTGCCCAGGATCTCTTTGCCCAGGGGAAGGTCTACCCTGTCCTCTGCTGCCTCTCTCTGATGCCTGGTTTGGTCATTTCGGCACCCTCTGAGGCTCCCAGTACTTAAAGGAAACACTTGCCTGCCAGACCTACAGAATCTGTTGTGTCCATCTATGGAAGAAAGAGGGCAGAAGGAAATCAACAGTTGGAGTAAATGTACTTTAACAAATGCCTCTTCTCCCCATTTAATATTACTCCATTTTAAACCCTACCATGGCCATACGGCACGTAGTTTGTTGCCATTTGCAGATGAAGAACCTGATGCCCAGTTAATATTCCCATGGGTACAGAGCTCGTGGGCAGGGGGACCCCACAGTTCTTTCTGTGACTTTAAGAACGTAAAAATAAAAGCCACCAAGTTCAGTCACTGGGCTGATCCCATCATTCAGCCCTCACTGGAGCCATGCAATAGATTGGATGTTGTGTACTGGAAAGGTTTGGTAAATCAACCAGGACCAAACATCTCAGCAAGTGAGCGGCACTGCGGGATATGCTGCCCGTGTCTGCTCGAGAGAGTGATCCCCGCTCTGCTGAGCAGCCTTAGCCAGAAACAGCTCTGTTTCAGAGAGGGGGACTCTGAAAACCAAATACAGGAAGTGACTCAGCATGACTCACGTGATTACACGTTGGTAACAGAACCCACGGGTCCCAATCTGGGAGCACACTGGTTGGGTTTGGAGTCCTTTGCCTTCTACACTGGGTTAGAGGCACCTCCAGAAGCTCAACTGGTGTTCAGTTGCTCATGAGAACGGGACACTTCGACCATCTGACTCTGTGGTCCTTCAAGCAGATGTTCCTCCTAAGCTGTTATTTCTTCCATCTGAGTTTTAGCCGGCCACAGCTCTGCATAGCTTCCGAGGTCAGGAACATGTGGATGGTGTCGCGGAAGATGTAAACTAGTCTACTCAGTGTTTTTAAAGGTCCCAGGGGAATCAAATTCCCTTGTTCTGAAGGCTGCCGTTCAGGGGGAAAGAAAACCTCACACCTAGGCCAGAGGCGCCCTCACGGGACCCTCGCAGGGCTCCCACTTGCTATTTCAGAATATAGTGGTAAATTTTAAAGAAAGAGCCCACTCCTTTGTCTCCGCTCGTGGTTCACTGGGGAATTCTGCTGACCACCACCTGAGTTTATCACCAACTCTCCAGGGAGACCATGACACAATGATCTGGCCATGCTCCTGGGCTTTCATTTGCCTTTTCAAAGGGCTGTGGGCAATAACACCAGAAACTGCATGCGAGCTGGATTCAGAGAGCACTGGAAAGGGTTTGTAGCTTTGATTCTTGACACTTGGCCCAATTACCATGATTTTTTTGTCCCCAGCTGTCCCCACTTAATACAGCTGAGGGCAGTGTCTGGTCCTGGGGAGGGGAGCCCAGCCACGGGCCCTCGCCATCTGTGCCTCAGAGATTTGCCCTCCAGTCGATGTTTCAGGGTATGCCTGGCTTCCTATTAATGGGGGCATGAGTCAGCGCGTACAGCCTGTGTGTGTTTGCTCAACAATCAGCAAGGGCAGAGCAAATGCTGGCAGAAACCCCTCTCTCAGGAAAGCTGTAGGATCAGCAAACCGGGGACACATCTGCCCATAAGGATATTGAAATTTATTTTTATTCTTGGCAGCCAGATCCTGTGCTGCCTTCTCCCTTCTTTCCTAGGAAGGCAGAAGAGAGGTAGCCCCCCAAAGACAGTGTTTGTCTTCCAAGCCCCCACCAGGAACTGAGGGTTTCTCTCAGAGTCCACAGGGCAGCCCTGCAGTCCCCATGTCCCGCTTCAGGGAGCTAAAACCTCATCAGAGCAAGTCTCTCCACAGCGGTAGCCCTTGCCTTAAGCCAGCTCATTTCTCATCTTCAGAACCGCTTCCCTTCTGGGGCCCCTCCAGCTCCTGTCTCAAGACTTGTCTCGACCCCAGGGCGCTGTGGAGTCTCTTCCTGGAGACTACCCTGGCGTCTCCTGCGGCATGAGCTCTCCCCTCCCAGAACCCCCCAGTGGCAGCCATTTGGGAGCCTCTCTTGGATCTCTTCCCTACCATAAGGCAGCCCCTCCCTCCACAGAAGCTAAGTTGTATGATCCCAGAGGCTGCCCGTCTATCCTGTTTCTGGCACCAGGCCTTACAAAGTTGCCCAGGGGACTGCATGGCATTCGTGACCCAGGGAAGACCCACACTGAACAGCAGATAGGCATTTTGTAGCTGAGCAGAATCCCCCAGCCCTACCCTATCCACGCTTCCAATGTTGCAGCTGTAAGAGACAAGAGACGGCATTCTCGGCTCTGTTCTTCCTGGCAGGCTGGAATATGAAATAAAAATAGAATCAAACTGTAGTTGCTGGAGTAGAGCAGGAAGGCTTTTTTTTTTTTCTTTTTAAATCACTTGCCTCAGCAGTCACTAATTCCATTAAAGCTCTGCAGACTTCAGGGCCAGGCGTTTCTCCTGCCATTGTCTTATTCTGCTGTTAAAAGTCACACTGATTCCCACAGCTACAGAGGCTCCAGGAGCAGTCTCAGCGAGTCGCAGCTCCCCACCTGGCCTCTACAGTTCCCTCTCTCTAGGAAACAGCAGCCGTGATTTCATAGAAAAAAATGGCTTCTGAAAAGCAACCTTGCTGTACTAGTGGGGCGCTCCAGTGGGCGGGGTGAGGATGATGAGCAGTTCTCCTGCTGAGCAGACTAGGACCAAGCGGTCAGGAGTACCCGAGCTTTCCTCCTGAAAACATGGTGGGAACATGGTTCGGTGGGAAAGCAAGCAATGTCCTCAGTTTCCCTGCCTGCTTTCAGACCAGATTCCCATTGAGCAAGTAACAAAGAATGCCGCACTTACGCAGGCTAGGGATATGTCCCCAAACTTTTCACATGCCTAACTTATGCTTTCTTCATTTGGTATATTGTACCAGAGTACATAAAATCACTGTGCCTCACAAAGATATATGTAAAATGTTCAGTGTTTATTTTAAGGACTGATGAGAACCTTGGCCCATGTCTGCGGTTAATAGATGTGTGGTCATTGATTTAAAGTGTACAGTGGAATTTAATTAGGAATGGTGTCTGCCTTTCTTCATATTTAACTCACAAGTTACGGATTAAATCATCTGGGCTCACAAGATGAATCAGTTGCATGGCCTAGGCTGTCGGGCTCTGTCTTAAAGAACAGGGTCCAAGGCTCACCCATGCCTTCTGCTATCAGCTGTGACATCGTATGGCCCTTCTGGGGTAGCCCGAGTCCAACCCTCTGAACAGAGACCTCTGTGGGGTTTCCCGAGCAAAGATGACAATGACTTTTAAAAGAAAGCCTCCCTAGAACAAACCACCTACAACATTATGGTTGGAAAATTATCCACTAAAGAGGGGAAAGCGGCAAAGCAGTCTTCCTGGGGAGGCAGCCCCCGACTGGGAGGTACCAGTAAGCGGTGATAGAGACAATGGCCTCGTGTTCAGAAGGCCCAGGAATTACACAGATAATAGAAAGGGAAGCCACTAGAAGGTTGCTGTATTAAGGGAATACAGAAAGTGTTCCTTGAATTCACTTTTGTAACCTAATATTTAGTCCCTACTATGTGCCAGGTTAGTCTTTGTGAATACAGGAGTGGGTAAGAACAGAGCCAATCCTAACCCACGTAGTGTGTGTGACCTGAAGGCAGCGGCCCGTTAGGAACACGAATACTCATAAATGTGATATGGCCGTGAAGGAGGCCACAGATCTCTTCAGGCTCGGCTCACCTGGACTCACTGGCAGGGAGTTGACTCTGGAGAGTAGCAGGGAAAATGACATTAAAGAAAATTTGTAAGTTTTTGTGTTAGAGAACTGGGCCGATTTAGCCAGCCAACGGGAAGTTATCCTGAACTGGACAGCTCCGTGGGTGGAAAGGAAGATTTGCTGTAAGTATGGTAGCTGCATGGCTGTCTCTCCTGTGGTAGAAAGCGAGCAGCCAGAGGCATCTAGAGGAGCCTGTAGCCGCCATGGCTGTCTCCTGGGAACAGAGAGAGGAACTGACTGGTGAGTGCCAGAGCTATCTCTCAGGAGCAGAGAGAAAATCGGAGCAGGGAAAAGCTTTGCGGGTTCTAAAGGAAACTGTTTGGAAAGCCTGTAAACTGGACCAGCCTAGGAACTGGCATAATGGAGAAGGTGGGGAGAAGAGTCAGGAAGCTAGCCCGGGGCCTTTGGTGTGCATAACTAATGACCGCATGTTAATAGGGACCCAGATACCCCGCTTGTCCAGGTAAGAAGGGATGACGGAAGTGGATCTTCTTGGCAGAAACCATTTGACTGGTTTCTGAGGGCTGCTGCTTGTGTGTTTTTATCTATCATTCAGCAATCCCCCTGTGTCCAGATTACTGCCATTTTAGGGGATTTGGACCTAACACTATATCCATGCATCCTCCTTGGCTACTATTGCCTGTGCAGGAGAGGGGCCCTCGAGCTCCTCACCTTCAGAGAGTCTCTGAACTGGTCTGCTGCTGGCTGCAGTTCAGGCAGACTGATGACAATATAGTCTGGGCTGCTGATAATCAAGGGGGGACCCCACCCCCAAGACCCACGCGTACCATTAAGACTTTTCTATCTTTTGACACCAGAGATTTTAAGCTAGCAGGAGCTATAGTCCCGGACAAAGCCTGCTTATCTGCCCTGGTGAATTTGATTCTACTGGCAGTTACCATCCCTTCCAGATGTTTTAGATTAAGTTTGGGGAAGCTGTGTTTTTACTTGATTGGATCACAGCACTTGGCTGACATATTTTGGCCTTTTATACACTCCTTAGAGTTATCAGCTAATTGTAGACACTTCGAGAAAATAATACAGCATGTGTTTATTGTGACAGACCCTGTTAGTATGTCTGCAGTCAAAGATTCATGGAAATTTCGTTTTACCAGACCCTGGTTACACGTTAGGGTTGGTTCAGATATGTCGATGGAAACTCAGGAGCTTACATGAGCAGACACGTCATATACTTGTTTTGGGAAACGGAAAAAAGACAGACCTTATAGTTTGGCCTTCTTCTTATACTGTTTTGAAATCTTCAGTTATGAACGATTAAATGATTGATTCAACTTTCTCGGGGAAATCTGAGGAATTCTTGCAAAACATCAAAACACGGCTCTGCGTTGTTCTGCTGCCGCTGTTTACTGAGGCACTCCCTCTGAATTTGCTCCATTTCTTTAAATGTGGTCTGTTTGGAGCTCTGTCCTTGAAGATTTGGAAAGTGACCCAGGAAAGCAGTATACAGTGGAGGAGGGTAGTCATCACATTCAGGTTGTGGGCCACTTGAGGAAGGCAGTATCTTGTCCTAGGTTACTACCAAAGGCCTAAGGTAGATGGACCTAGGAGAGAGAAGCATGGAGAAGCTACGAGCCTGTTCCCCAGATGTGTCTATTGTTGGGGCTGTCCCTGGTGTCAAGGCAGACTCATGACAAAAGGGAATTAAGAGCTCAGCATTGAAACAAAGCGTCCAGAGCCGAGTACAAAGGGACTTGTCACTCCAACAGTGACAGATGCACAAGAGAGACGTGACGTCAGAACATTACATGTCCCTGCAGCCAGGACAGGAGCTAGCAGGAGTGAGGCATGAGGCCACACCTGTGTGGGGTAGGGATGGTCTCTGATTAAGCTAAAGCTGAGGGGACCACCACCCAAGTGCAGAGTCAAGAGGAAGCTAAAAGCAGATAGGGTCATGGGCTGGCAAATTACAAAAACCTCATGAAGCTGTACTGCAAGAAGGGCCTAGGAAATGTGCTTTTCAAAAACGGAGGAGCCCGGAGATGGCTCACTCGGTAAAGTGCTTGCTTTGCACGCCTGAAGACCTGAGTTCTAGCCTGGGGATGCAGAGATGAGCAGATAGATCCTTGGGGCTGGCTGACTAACCAGCCTAAATGAGAGACTCTCGAAAAGAAGGTGGGCAGAGCCTGAGGAAGAGTACCCAGTGTTGTCCCGGGGCTTCACAACTAACGTGTACACACATGAACACACACACACACACATACGCGGAATGATTCAAAATAAAACTGGCAAAGAAAGAAATGCTACCTTTTATAGCTTCCAGCTGTAGCGTCTCCTAAAAGCCATGCCGTAACTACTGACACAGCTGAGTAACCTTTACTGTTTCATCATCTGCGCTCTAGATAAAAATGTTTCTTAAGCTTGTTTGCTCATTTCCTCTACGCTGCTGCTCTGAGGACGCCCGGATTTCTCCCTGGAATGGGTAAATATCGTCTTTCTTGAGAAACTTGTGTGTTTTCCTTCCCTGGATCGAGATGTTCTTGGGTACCTCTTCTGCACTTGCTACTGGAGGGCTTGGTGCCAACCCCACTGCTCAGGGAAGATAAGCCCCCCTCCCTGCCCCCCCCCCCGCACGTCTTCCCTGAGCTCTCTGCTAGTGCCATCTCCCTTTCCTTACCCTTGAGCCCGTTCTCTGAACTGCAGTTTACTGCCCTTTCCATTTGATCATGTATGGTGTGGTTGTGAAACGTAAGCTGGAACCAGATGTTTCCCTAAGTAAACGTCCATGCAGACAAATGGACAGTTCCCGGTTCTAAACGACACTTCTGCCTTCTACAAACTGAATTCTCCGGATTGCGCCATTAGTTGATTTCACAAATACCCTTTCACACGTTCAGAAATGGTACATTCTAGCTCTCCGAGCCATCTCAAATTTCATAGTAAGTAACCCCCAACCATTTTTGGTTAGCAGATTAGTTCAGTGCCCCCTACTTCTTGGTTGAAATGTCAGTCAGTACCCAGCAAGGAGTAGAATGCATAGATGTGAAGAGAAACTTCCCTGGCCCCATCAGAGCCTTCCTGGTCCCCAGGCTCTTGTTCAGTCCCTCGTGACTCAGCTAGAGGACGAGTCCCATCTGAACAAGGGCAGAGAGTCCACCGGAAGAGAAAGCAAACTGTAAGCTGCGAAGCGCACCGGGTCAACTTTCCAGACAGGAAGCTCTGAGCAGTGTGACCGCCATGCCTGCAGTGAGGGGGCATTCCATCTCTCTCCAGCCACATCCAGGCTCGCTCCTCCTCTCTGCTGGTCACTCTTTCTGTGCCCTGCATGTTCCCCAGCTGTGCCCCCCAACAGACCCAATGGCTCTGTTAAAGTCCCATTGCAGCTGCCTTTTCTAGGTACCCTAAGCATAGCATCCCTACCATGGTCCCATGACCCTTCTGGTTTATTCCATCTGCCCCTTTAGCTTTGCTCTTAGGACCAGCCATTGTGTGTCATGTCACACAATGGGGTTGTGGGCACCATCCTCCAAGCCAAACTTCTGCCATCTTCACAAAATCAGTGATGCCTCCTTTGAGAATTCATCTCGGTGGGGCCTACCAACTGTTGACATGTTCACATCTTCCCCAGGGAAGCAATTTTAGAGATGGCGTTTGTAATGCCATACTGAATCTCTTGGTTCAACAGGACTCATGTATAACAGGTTCAATAAAAGCCTAAAATAAATACAGAAGGATCGAGTGGATGAATGGTTCTTAGAGCTGATTGGACACTCAGCGGCTCCCGGCACAGCCTGGCTCATTAACGTGTGGTTTTGACAGTGGTGTATCATCCAGGGTTTCTCCCGCATTCTGATGTCCATGAATTTCTCTGTCTCATGGTACTGTCTTCTCTCTTAGTAGAACAGGCCCACCATTGACTGTTTTATTTCCTCTCCACCTAGATTTTAAAGAAATCTTGCATCGAAATTCTGGCCGCTGAACCATCTACCATATGCGCAGGAGGTAAATGAAAACTAAGTGCTCACCGCTTCCATTTGGTTGCTATTTCGAGCTCAAATCTCTATTTGCTTCTTGTGTAAGGGCGTAGAAGTGGGACAAGAGGCAGGTAGGTGTGACTACCAAAATCAGAAATTGCTAATTAAATCTGCTGTGAGGAAAAGAAAAGAAAGGAGAACCATGTCAGTTCCCGGGAAGTCTAAAATCAGCTGTCAAAATCCCCTTCTTTCGCGGAACATGAGTACAAGGAACGTGTAGAAACACTGGGTTCTCACCTTGATGCAAGGCTGATCCCAGCACCACCCCGCCTGTGACCGCCCTGCAGACCACACCAGGGGTCACAGTGAGCCCTGGGCCGCCCTTGGAATTTTGTTCTTAAGTATTCTGTGTACTCGGTACATTTATTTGGCCTAACTCTTCCATCTACCAGGACTCACAAAATAGTGGTAGAGAATTCCAGGCATCACCGTAAGGTCTGCTAGAATGTATCATCAGTGGAGGAACTCTCCAGAGAGCAGCCTTTGCTTTGAATCCCAGTATCATCTCCAAGTGATGAAGACTGGGGCTTTGGCCAGCTTTGCAGTATGGGCTCCTCCCACTTTAAGGGTGTGCTCTCCCGATGCACAGGCGTCAGCTCTGTTTCAGCCATGTAATGGGCTTTTTAACCTGCTGCGGGCCAGGCACATTGCTGGGTGCTGGGTATATGAAAATGGACTCTGTGGGTCCCTGTCCCCCTGAACCTTTTGTCTTTCACTATTGAGAGTCCCTGTTGATGCTCGAGTTCTAGCCTCTCTGAAGACCAAATGCCAGACATTGATTATCAACGCCCAACCCGGATGAGACAGTAGATCCTGCAGAAAAGCTCGCTTATGGCATATTTTACTGGTATAATCAAGGCGCTTGCTTAAGGATTTCCTTCTCAATTCTTATTTGGATTTTAGAGCAATTGAAAATGGCCAAGGAGGCAGACACTAAATCTGTGTCAACATCACATTAAATGCATACATGTTAGCAAGAATCAATGCTTATGTAAGTGTGCACATATGTATAAACTCCATACATATATTAATGCTTATGTGAACACGTGAATACATACATGTAGGTATACATACACATGTATGTAAAGTTGTTAGCAAAATACATAGTGGCTATACTGAGCTATGTGTTAATTTACCAAGGAAAAGCAATTTAAAAAGATTTCCTTTCTATATTCAAATAATTGATTTTTTGGCAGCACAAATGGCAGGGGACTGTGTTCACCACAGGGCACACTCCAGGAGAATGTCTTCAAAGAAAGCCTGGGGGGTGATTTACATGTACAGTCCCATCACTTGGGAGGCTGAAGCAGGAGGATGGCCAGTTCAAGGGTAGCCTGAGCTCCACAGTGCACCGTGTAAGGAAGAAGTGGTGGCCTGGAGGGACAGTTAAGGGATTAAGAACACTTGCTGCTCCGGCAGAAGACCCTGGTTCCCAGCCCCCACAGGGTGTTCACAGCCATCTCTAACTCTCGCTCCAGGGACCTGATGCCCTTTTCTGATGAAACTCCAAGAATATCAAGCACACACTTGGTGCACACTCATCCTTGCAGGCAAAACACACACACACACACACACACACATAAAATTAATAAATCAAAAACACAGGGGAGGGAAATTTGCCAAAAGATATGATCACATAAACACATGCCAGGGTGTTGTAAAGGGCTGTGCAGAGCAGAGCCTAAACTGGACTGGAAGACTTCAAGGTCAGTCACCCTGAGCTTTGGAAGCGTTTTGTAAAGGAGTGGACTGTTCGGAGGACTTGAACTTCATGTATTGTGTGTGAATACAATGTGTTTTTTATAATCCGGAACTTTAAAGTAATTAGAAGACAAGGAAGTCCCTTGATTGTGCGATTATCTCATGCGTGATGAAAACCCAGGCTTTGGCTTTGCAACCTTGGCTGTGGAGCAGCCCTGTGATCCATCAGAAAGCCTGCAGGGGATGGGCAGCTTCTCATTCTCGAGAATCATTAGCTCCTTCCCCTAAGCACTGTATTTCTCTCCCTGTCCCACTGCCTAGCAGAGTTCCTGGCACTAAATTGGCCATTAGTAAAATCTGATGAGTGTCTTCATTTAACAATACCTCTGGCTTTTCTCTGTTTGATCCTTTTTAGCTCCTTCCATACAACCGTAAGAGGGCCATCCACTTTTTAACTGTTTAACTAGAATAAAACGCAATTTAAAAAAGCAATAGCCATTTAGACAATAGAAAAAAAAAACCCTCCTCAATAATTCTAGACTCAATAAATTACTTAGTCTCCCTCACATACTGTTAGGGTGTTCGAGACAATTTTAAAAATTGTATACATAAACTTAATGTATACGGCGCAGAAGTACTAGGGCCCCCGAGATCTGCCAGATTCTCTGAGTGGGCTGTCCAGTGGCAGGTACTGTGTGAGACAGCAGGATACAGAGAGGAATAAGGTTCTTACAGGATAATTACTAAGGGTAGAATTTGAGCTCAAATAGCCAGCTTCATACACAAACAGGTTTAGGGAAAACCTGATTTCATTGATACAGGGGAATAAAAGCACATGTCACCAAAGGATGTGTCAATAACCCAAGTGCCTGAGGAGCAGAGCCTTTGCAGAACACATCCAGGCTCGGACTGCCAGTCTGCAGGCTTGGAGTGATCGTCCCATGCATTCTTTTTTATCCACACTGCTGTTTTTAAAGATACAGTTACTATGTTCAAACACCAATGTACTTAAGGAGTCCAATTTTTGTACTATCTTGGAAAATCAAACCTAATGACAGTGGCGCTGTATTTGCTCCAGGATAGCTGTTATTGGGAATAAGTGACCAATATGTGTGTATTTCTTCCCACTCAATAGCCCCTTTCCACTCCCTGTTGTCACCCCCCACTCATGGCCCTTCTGCTCACTCCTTTGTCTGGATTCAGTCCCTGTTCCAGAGCACACAGTAGTCACCTGCTGTGTGGCTGCTTTGACACCACCATCGTTTAAATAACTTGGTTCCTTTCCAACACAGATGCCTTTGAAGGTTCTTATAAACCATTCGTGCGTGTCCAGGTCTGTGTGGTTAGGAAAGTCAGCCCATCTATAGGCTGCTCCACCTACTTGAACCCCTGTTTAAGAAACACACACCGTGCCGAGCTCAGTGGGTCTCAGGCTCAGAGTTCACCGAATACTTCATAAGCACGGACTCCAGGCAAGAACTGATTGGGATCCAGTCTGGTCTGCATTTAAAGTCCTTACCAGCACTTCTGGAAAGGAAGCCATAGCAGTCCCTCACATGACTTTTCAGAGACAGTTGGAGTTTCCCCCTGTTTCCCACTGCTTCTGATGAGGCAGGGAAGGTGTATACAAGAGCAAACCATTTCTGCTTTCATGTCTGATATTGAGATTTAGATGCCTGATGGAGACTCATTCGAGCAAAGTCAGAAGGTGGTCTTATTTCTTGACCTGCTTGGTGTTCTGCAACGCATTCATGCCTGCAGCTAGACCCTCTTCTGAGTGGAATGTTTCATGGTCTTCTAGACACACACACTCCCCTTAGTTTAAGATATTTCTGATTGGAGAAAAACTCTCATGTACTGGCAATGAAAATGCCAAGTGGGAAGCCCACAGTGAAGACCAGTTTCTTAAAAAGTTAAACATACACTGACTGAATGGCCCAGCCTTGCCATCCCTAGACGTCTGCCCAAAATAAAAGGGAAAATGAAACCTATGATCAGATGAAACCAATAGGTAGTTGCCCATACTAGCTCTATTTTTAATAGACCCAAAGCTGCAAACCACTCACATATTCATGAGCAAGTGAATGGACAAAAATATTATTTTTTCTATATGTTGGAATAATACTCATCCCTAAAACAAGCCCTGGGTAAACCTCAGAGTAAGTACAGGTGAGCCTTAATCGCGCTGATGGGAGAGCCAAGCCGAACGCTTGTTTGTGTGACCCCATTCGATGAACTCCTAGAACGCTGGACCTGATTGATGCTTTATTAGAAAGCAGATCAGCAGCTAACAGGGAGAGATGGCAGAAGCAGTGATGGTGGTAAAGAGGTCGCCATCCTGTCTGCCTTACGTGTCTCTCATGTCAAGTCCTACCCTCCCCGTGCATGCTCATGTACCCCAGTTATGACTCACAGACCTTGTTGTAAAATCCCAATGTGCCAAAGAATGTTAGGTGGTGCAATAAGCATTTACCAGGAATGAAAACCCAAACCGACTTCCAGGATGAAGTTGCCCTGACTGTCGTGGGACACAGCAGTATTGAGAGAGCAGAGCAAGGGGGAAATATGCAAATATCTCTCGTTCTAGTCCAGTGAGTGATGGGAAGCCATCCCGAAACTATGTGTTTTAGTTTAAAAATCAAAAGCCAAAAGGAAGAAACTGAAGAAAAGGAGCATGTAAAGTAGGTTTGTCAAACCCCTTTCTTTTTTGCTCTTTTTTAATCACAAACTATGAAATTTGCCCCTCTAAAGCACACAGTTGATTTGATGTTGTTAATATCAATGTTGTGTGGCCACAGCAGCCACCTAATTCCATAATTCGTTCATCACCCAGAAAGAAAGAAGCTGTACCTAGTGAGCCATCATCCCATCCCCCACCACAGCCGCCACTAGGCTGCTTTCTGACTTTGCTAACTTGGGCAATTCACAAAAATGGAATCCTGCAACATGCAACCTTTTGCACCTGACTTCTTTCTTTGAACACAGTGTTTCTAAGGTTTCCATGTTACAGCATGCATCGGAACCTGGTCTCTTTATGGTTAGGTAATATCCTGTTATATAGAGAAATCTTATTTATCAGTTAATGGGTATCAGCTATTTCTATTACAGGCTCTTATGAACAGTGCTATTGTGAGTTCCTGTGCAAATTTTTATGTGGACACACAGCATTCATTTCTCCTGGATATCTATCTATGTTGCCTGAGTTTTCTGTCCCACCAGGTCCCGTAGCCGTTCAGTCCCAAAGAAATACACAGAGACCTGCATTAATTATAAACTGGTTGGCCTAGTAGCTCAGGATTCTTATTAACTCTTACATCCTACATTAACCCATAATTCTTGTCTGTAATGACCATGTGGCGTGGTACCTTTTATCAGTGAGGCATTCTCATCTTCTTTCTCCTGTGTCTGTCTGGGTGAAGATTGTAGACTGAGCATTTCCTCTTCCCAGAATTCTCCTGTTCTCATCACCACCTATACTTCCTGCCTGGTCAGCCCACCTATATTTCCTGCCTGGCTACTGGCCAATCAGCATTTTATTAAAGCAATACAACTGACAAATCTTTGCAGGGTACAAAACCATTGTCCCACAACGTATCTAGGAGCAGAAAGTTCGGTTCATAGTGTAATCATATTCAAAAATTTGAGGAACAGCCAGACCATTGCCAAAGAGATTTACCATTTTACAGTCCCACTAACAATGCACATGGATTTTCCTTTCTTCACCTAGTCCTGTTACTTTCAGTATAGCCGTCGTATCAGCTATGAAATAGTATTGCAGTTTTTATTTGCATTTCCATAATGACTAATGATGTTGAACATATTTTCATTTGTTGACCTCAAAAAGTACCCAGATTAGACCTGGCTGGGACCTGAACATGTGAGCATCTTGCCTTCCCCCATTTTGTTCTTTCCGTCATCCATTGAGCTTACATGGTGGGAAACCCACCCCAGGTTGGCAGGACAGCGTCTAGAAGACATAGAAAAGCTAACATCTCTCATCAAGAACCTTAAGTTACATGTTTTCTGCCTTGCCTTTGTCTTGAGGATACATACCTTAAAGGAGAAATATCACCAAAGATTAAATCAAAGACATAAACAATTTTCCCTGAAGGCTCACAGTCCATCCAGAAACTTCCTGAAGGAGCTGGTATCCTACAGAGAATCCTGTGTTCACATTTTCTGTACACACCAAACTGTATAGACTATGAAGGGTCAGTTGTAGGGCTCTGGGGATAAGGCACATTAGAGTGAGATGATCTGGATGGGTTGTATCCTGGTTCCTCCTTGCTACAGATCCATTGCACAGAGCTGGATTACATAACTTCTTTATACAAGAATCTGGCATTCCAATGCGGCTGCTGGGTCAGATCTTTGAGCTGTTCTGGAAACCAAATGTTTGTGCTAACGGGGAAATTGTGCCAGGCAGGGTAGGAGCCTGCGTCTCACTCCTGCATCTTCTCCCCATGCCTAAATGGTTGCATGGTTTGGTTCCTATCGTGGGCCCCTGATGTCTTCCTTCCTCTACTCCCTGAGGCTGGGCCAACCAGACATGTGTGGAGCTGCTTTTATAGAGGGTTCGACAGCTGAGCTGGCAGTGCCGAACATGGTGTTAGAGAAGGGAGTTTGGCGTGCAGCCTGTGTCCAGCATCTCTGCTCCCTTTGCTGATCTCTGAGGAAATGAGAGGGAGGCCAAAGGCAAGGTAGAAAACATGCGGAATCGGCAGAAGTGTCGACCAGATGTCTGTATGTCTGGCATTCAAACCAGAGACCCAAGATAGGTTTCCCCAAGCTTCATTGAGGAAATAAGATGCAGTAAGAGACTTCCCATCCACCTAACCAGCCGATGATCAGAGATGGGCCAGGATGGGAAGCATCTGAAGTTTTCAATCCACCTTTCTAAACTTAGCAATAGCTTGTAAGTGTCAACACGCATGTATAAATCCTCACTGCTCGTGACTGTAGCCCTGAAAAACCACACTGATTAGTAAAGTCCCCAACCAAGGTTCTGACCCTGAGGATATGAGTCCAGTTTTGCTAGCTCTGGGTAAATCATCAAAAGGTTGCAATCTTAATTCCTGTTCTCTTCTGGCCCCAGTTCTCCTGAGCGCCCTCCTTATGTGCACTCTCAACCCCCGTGCCTCTGGGTTCCTCACAGCTAGTTTCCTGTTTCGTGTGTGGGTCAGCCTAACACAACTGACAGATGAGCACACCTGCCCAAAGTTAGTCCTGTGATGGGCGTTAAAGAAATCATACCGCAACTCCTTCCTTACTCAAGGTTCACAACACAGTGAGCTTCCGTTTTCTGTTTCAGCCAGATGGTCTTAAGAGGATAGTGAGTGACTGCTAAGCTAGTGGCCCCTGGTGCCTGGCTGCCCTGGATTCCAGATCAGGTCTGAGGGTTTTTAAATTGGTGTGATCTTGAGCAATTACATAACCTCTCTGAGATCACTCTCTCAGCTACACTCCCTGGCCTGCAGGGGATGGAAATGACATCAGATCCATACAACTCTCACCACTGGGCTGGCACAGCGAGGGACCATCAACTATCACTTATTGCTTTGGCAAACAAGATCTTTGAATTCCATGGGAATGAAAGTGACATAAACTCATGACATTTATTTAACATTGAAAGAGTCCCATATGCTGGCTTTTTAATTCCATTTTTCTGCCAGTGAAGCCTCTATTCGGGTAGCAAGTTACTTTAGGTCCACTTTCACAGACACTGCAGCTTTTCTTCTGGGCTGGAGTTCAATTACAGGTTAAAGATAAAAAAACTTTTAAAACCAGTATGGTGGCATACACTTATAATTTTAACATCAGGAAGGCAAAGGCAAGTGGGGTTCATTGGCCCTTTAGCCTAGCCTACTCGGCAAGCCTAACGTCAGAGGTGGCCTTGCTTCGAAAACCAAGGTAGACAGCTCCTGAGGAACAACAGCGAAGGCTGTTCTCTGGCTGCCACATGCAGGTGCACAGGCTCACAGGAATAAATAAGTAAATGAATAAACTGAACAGATACTTGATATCATCAGACATAAACCAGTATTCTTAAGCACTTTAATAATTGGATTCTTTTTCTTGGTAGGACAATTTTAGTTTTTAAACCTACAACAATGGTAATCATACATCTAATAACTGTACATACATGAGTGTGCAGTTGATATGCGAGCCCATGGGGTCTCCTCTAGTCATGGAGAAATGGCCCTGTCCTGAAGGCCCAGTGTCAGTCCAAGCAGTCACACTGGACACCTGAGTATGACGACCCCTGGACCCTGCACTGCGCTGCACAGGACAGCCATGCATCCAGGAGAAGGGAAAGCTGCAAAAGTCACACCACTGCTAATTAAAGGAACACTTTTCTGATTGGGGAGAAAGAGACCAAAGGGCACTACATAGCTGCGTGCCCAGCAGTGGCTCACCACAGGCTCTATGTGCCATGGGCCGTAGTCCCCAAAACTCCTGCGGTATCTTAACTCTGAAGAAATCCTTTCAGGAGATTCCAAAATGTAAATCAGACTTGAGGGGGGATGTTGGGATGAAGTGGGGGACCCTTCTCTGGGTCTCCTCTGGCTGTTTTAGCATTGTCTAGACTTGAAAAATGGGTAAGATTCGAATAGAAATGGGGAGGACGGCAGTGCAGGCAGGAGCAGAAGCAGGGAGTGGCACTTCTGAGCAGGAAGCCGCGTCTTCCTTGAGAACACGGGAGAGAAGGGGTCAGTGAGCGGAAAGGAGCCTTCACGCTGTCCTTGTTCTCCTACCTGACCTGATCCCTGGGCTTCTGAAGCCTATGGACACAGCAGCCAGGGGCTCTGGAGCGGACAGAAAGCGAGTCCACAGGTGATGGTCCAGTAATGTGTGCTGTTGTTCCTGGTTTCAGAGTCTTTTCAAGTGGTCGTGAGAGGAAATGGTTTCCGGCACGCCCGCAATGTGGACAGGGTCCTCTGCAGCTTCAAGATCAATGACTCGGTCACACTCAGTAAGTCCTGGTAACTTGAGGGTGGGACGGGGACATTGCCAGCACAGCCACTTACAGTGGCCTTCAGAGAATTGCTCAGTGCTAAGGAGGCCTCCAGTGAGAACAATCGGTCCTGTTGTGCCCTTGCTTCTGACCAGAGTCTGACCACACTGGGTAGGAACAGCCCAAGGGTACCCAGCTTGGGGATCAGGACAAGGCTTGAGAAGAGCGCTCAGTGTCCCCCCCACACACACACAACATAGAGCCAGACCTAAGGAGGCAGGGAGTGCCTGTTCCCTTCTTATGGTTTATCAAGTCCCTCACCCCACCCCCGCTGACCCTGCAAGCCCTGCTTAGCTAGGGCCTGTGGAACTCAAGGCTTCTCAGCCAAGCACTGGAGATTCTAAAGAAAGAATAAAACAAGATGGTCTAAATTGATCAATCTTGAATAAAGCAAAAACCAGACTACTGGGCTTGCATGTGTAGATTCCAGGACTTTTTTTTGTAATCTGGAAGGTTCTTGATTAGAGTAGCCAAGAAACTCTCATTGTGGTGCAGACTTTGCATGAAGCAGGACAATGACAGTAAAACTAAAAGCATCTCATGAAGGAAAACAGGCTGTCACAGCAGCCGGGCCTCCGGGAGACCTTTGCAGCAGACAAGATCTGAATTTAAAGACAGTGACTCAGTGGCCGTCCAGGAGAGATGGGAGGTCTGCTTCCAGAAAGGCAGATGGCGGGAGTCTGGCTATTACTTGCATCTGGTGTCCATCATAAGGACAATTACTGGCTCCCTGTCTGTAGTGATAAACAGCAGCCACGCTGGGCTGCATTTTCCATCACGCTGTGTGCTCCTTGCTCTATCCTCTCTGCTCTGCAGCCCAGAGGTTTGGGAGGGAAGGAAGGCAGACCCCCCACCCACAGGCAGCTCACTGCTCACTCTGGGTTTTCTCCTCATACCCCCAGAAGAGAGAAGATCTAACTCTATTTTGATTAGGAAAGTTGAAGGGCACACCTTTTTTTCTCTCCTTGACACTTCAAACCCTCTTGATAGCTTAAACACAAGTGGTAGCTTCCTAACAGACATCTGGAATTTCTGGCTTGGGATAATATCAAACATTGAAAACATTCAGCTAGTTTTATTAAAAATTTGGAATGCTTTTGTATGTCGAAAATGTGTGTGCTTCTTGAAACCATTTTTCCATGTCCCTAAGCAGCCATAGTGTGGAAGCTGCTTCCTAAGCCTGTAAGTTCTCACTTTCCCTCCCGAGCTCAGACCCCAGGAAAGTCAAGAGCTCGGAGAATTTGAACTGGCCTCTATGGGGCAAACCATGTGTGTGTGTGTGTGTGTGTATGTGTGTGTGTATGTCGGGGGCACAACACATGGGTCAGAGGCACGCTGTAGCCGGCACTTGCCAGCTGATCAGTTTCTCACCCCTTTGCCTGCACTGCCTGTGCCCACTCACTCACAGACAAATACAGGCCACTGGACTAGGAGGGCACCTTGAACTCCAAACGCATCCCGCTCCAGCACACTGGGGACTGAAGAAGAAAGAGACAGTAAATTGATCCCAGAGAGACTTTGCCTGACACATAGCCACCCTGGATGCGGAAGGTGCTGAATTTACTCTCAGTTCAAATATTTAAAATCACTTAGAAACAAAATATCAGATAGGACTTCTTTGACACAGTGACACGCATCTCCATGACACGATGACACGCATCTCCATGTACAGATGTGACACGCATCTCCATGACAGTGACATGCATCTTCATGACACTGTGACACGCATCTTCATGACACTGTGACACGCATCTCCATGACACAGTGACACGCATCTCCATGTACAGATGTGACACGCATCTCCATGACAGTGACATGCATCTCCATGACACTGTGACACGCATCTCCATGACAGTGACATGCATCTCCATGACAGTGACACGCATCTCCATGACAGTGACACGCATCTCCATGACAGTGACACGCATCTCCATGACACTGTGACACGCATCTCCATGACACTGTGACACGCATCTCCATGACACTGTGACACGCATCTCCATGTACAGATGTGACACTCAATGTCATTCCAAGACTATGTCACTATGAAGAGGTGGTCACTTTAAAGTTGGAAGGAAATAGAGAGTCATCCCACCTCCTTCGCGATGTTGATCTGATGGTTCTACAACACCATCTTGTAAGTGGTGTTACCCTTCTAGGGAGCTAGCTGGTGTGGTTCCCACATGTGGAAGGCGGCTGTTGATGCTTGAAATGTATGATTGGGAAATTCGATTTAATTTCACTTATTTTTGTTTAAGTGCTCAAAACCGCACATGGCCAGTCTCTGGCACATTAGACAATGCTTGGCATCCTTAAAGACACCAGGAACTAAGGGCAACATTAACACTTTCAAATACTTTGGAATGATCTTGCATTCCTAAAAAAACAAGAGTTTTTAGTTTATTGCTAGACAACATTGCTAGACAATAGGGGGTTATTAAACTGAATGTTTCAGAATTAGTCCCTCAGTCATTTTTTTCTAATTTCCAATTAATTTTTAGCTAACATACAAATAATGGGTTTTGTTGAGATACTTTCGTACCTACTCATCACTGTTCTTTGCGTGTGCTCACCTCACCACTGCCCCCAGCTATAAGCACCTCTGTCCAGAGTTCAATGGCGACCATTAGAAAACATCCCAGGGAGCTGGAGGGTGACACAGCAGTTAAGAGCGCTGTCTGCTCTTCCAGAGGACCTTAGTGCAGTTCCCAGCACCCACATCAGGTGTCTCACAACCGTTTATAACTCCAGCGCCAAGGCATCAGCTCCCCCGCCCACGTATACATATAAAAATAAGTGAATAAAATCTTTTTTTTAAATAAAAATGTCCAGGGAAAATGTAACAAGCAAAATCTATTGAGAACAATTTGTCCAGACATACAGAATGACATATGAGTGACGTATAAGAAGAACCTTTGTGAGGACTATTTTAAAAATGAGAATAAATGTGTGGTCTAGACTCCAGGCGTAGGGTCGTCTCTGGAGACAAACACCAGGGAAGAGCCCTGGCTCAGCCACTGCCAGCTGTTGCAGGAACAGGTTATCCGACACTTTGTGTCTTGGTTTTTCTCTGTGTGATGCTTGTGGTGACAGCTTCTGTGTCCTAGGCTGTTAAGAGGCGCAGTGTGGCAGGCGGGACACATCACAGGCTTGGCTACGGACAGCCGCCCAGTCCTGA
Source organism: Alexandromys fortis (assembly GCF_014885135.2). Taxonomy (NCBI): domain Eukaryota; kingdom Metazoa; phylum Chordata; class Mammalia; order Rodentia; family Cricetidae; genus Alexandromys; species Alexandromys fortis. The sequence goes on along the minus strand of NW_026068039.1, from coordinate 2,318,093 downwards.
CCACAGGTGCTATTTCATTATTACTAGGAACCATGTCACTCTTACTAAACAGAGAAATCAATGAGCATTGTAAAGATATCACTTATTTCAAATTTAATATTTACTTTTAGTACAATCCCAGCGAAAATCCCCATGCTGCTTTTTAAGTTAAAATAATTTTAAGCTTTATATGGAAGAATAAACTACAAGATTAGCCAAGTAAAATGCAGAAATTGCCTGAGCTGACTTTAGGACGAACCAAAAAAGCGTAGTCGTTCAAAGACTGTGTGACCAGTATAACTGGCAAACGGCAAAGGAACAGAGCCCTAAACAGAGCCAGATTCTGGCATGAACTTAGCGTTAAATTAAATGACCATTCCGGTCATGATGCTGGGACAGCTGGCTAGCTGCTTAGAAAAACGATGAAGTTTGATTTTTATCTTACACTTTACAGTTAAACAAATTCCAGATGACCTGAAAATTTTAATGTGAACATGAAAATATAAAATTTCTAGAAAAGTAAACGTTTGCATAATTACCCAGGGTATAAAGATGTTGAGCAAAAAGTGACTGGGCTTGAAGGAAAAATTTGATAGCATAAGCACATGTTTTGAAATGCTCCTATTACCAACCCAACAAAAATCAAAAGGAAAAGGAAATAAAGGAAAATTATTTATAATATATATAATACGGGGTCAAAAGTTTAGTATAAAGATATCTGCTGAAGTCAGGCATATAAAAATAAAAATTAAAAAAAAAAAGAAAGGAGGGAAATGGGGCTGATGTGATGGCTCAGCAGGGAAAACTGCAAGCCTGACGAGCCGAGTCCAATCCCGGGTCCCATAGTGGAGAGAGAGAACCACTGCTCAGAGTTCTCCTCTGACGAGCCGGGTCCAATCCCGGGTCCCACCGTGGAGAGAGAGAACAACTCCTCGGAGTTCTCCTCTGGCCTCTGTGCATGTGCACACAAATAGTAAAGTGGTTTACAAAAGTAAAAAACAAAAACAGGTGAAAAAAAAACTTCTAAGAAAAATAGTGGCCCACAACCCCACGGAAAGGGCTCAGTGTGAGCACGGCCAGGCAAGGGAGGCTGTCCTGGATTTTCCTTTGGTTTTATTCTTGGCACAAGTTCCCATGAAGCTCAAGTTGGCCCTGGTGTATCACGTAGATGAGGATTGCCTTGAATTCCTAATCCTTCAGCCTCCCAAGTACTGGGATGACAGGCATGTGCCACCATATCCAGTAGCAGTCAGGAAGGGTGGTAAAGACCCGGTGCCCAGAACTAGTAAGGAGGCAGGCAAAGGCGCTTTCACACATGGTCAGTGAGACACCATCAGACACCCCAGAAGGCAATTCTTGAAACGAGCCGACTGCTTTCACACAATTTTTTAATGAAGCAGAGTTGGGGTTTAAGATATAAAGATATCTTCATACAGGCATACGCATGAGGGTTAGAAGCAAGAGGGTGTAGGAAGAAAGTAAAACACGCCTGCAAGCATGAAGGTGGATTTCTCAAAGGAAAGTCTCGGAAAGAGAGACCCACCCCAGTGTGCTTGCGAATCCTTATGAGAGAGTGGCCTTCTATACATTCTTTATCTACATTTTAACCTCCACATCATTCAAAGGAAATAAAAGGGAATGTCTGTTGCAGGTCTCAGCCTGTGTGTTGTGACCCCTTTGGGGTCAAACGACCCTTTCACAGGGGTCGCCTAAGGCCATTGGCAAACACAGATATTTATCATTATGATTCACAACTGTATCAAAATTACAGCTAAAAGTAGCAATGAAAATGAAGTAGCAAAAAAACCAATGTTGGTGTGGGGGTCACCACAACACGAGGTGCTGTGTTAAAGGGCCGCAGTGTGAGGAAGGTTGAGAACCTCTGATCTACAGAGACACGGACGGCATGACTGCTTCTCATGCTACTGCTCATGACGGCAAAGGAAGCAAGAAGGGGGTAGGGACATTTAAATAACGGCATGAATGTTTCGTGGTGGATGAGCTACGTGTCAATTACAAGTCGCCGTTTATAATCAGCTAATACTGTAGGATGGTGACTGACGCTGTGGGATGTTACATCCTGTGTTAGAACAGTTACAGGCGGTACGAAGGAGCTGCGCTAGGGTCTGTTTTTCTTCACACACGTTCCCGCGCAAACCTGAAGGACACACCTTGTGATGTTAGCAGCAGCCACCCCTGAATGAGACAACAGTAAATTCATATTTTCTTCTCCCTGTCTAAGATTGCTACATACCCGTACTCCTCCTACAATTAGAAAAGAGCTCACTAAGGTTATTTTTAAACTTAATTTTTTAAATAATTATTTAGGCATAGCACACATACTATACTTAGCATCTGGTTGGCTTTCCAATCGCCAGGCTGGAGTGCCTTCTGGCCAAGAACAAACCTTGGAAATACCATAAATTTTATCAGTTTACCCCAGCTGCACATTCGCCTACTTCAGTATGCAGTGTGCTGTACCAAGAGGAGGTCTGCTTCCAATTGGAAACCTGCTTGCATAGAGATTAGAAAGCCAAAATGGAGACCCAGGGGTATGAACCGAGGAACAACCCATTTTATGCATGGTAAATAATAAATGGACAGTTTACTATGCAATAACACAGCTCGTGCTGGACTGTCCTTGTGCTGTGTGACAGGAACTAGAAGCAAGGACACATTTTATAGACTAGTGCAGTTCACAAGGCTTGCTGTGTGGTTTCACAGCCCTGCTTTATTGTTTATATAAAATGTTACTCCAGCTTGATTTCTTACTTAACAGGCCTAGCCATGGCTAACTTTCTGTACACTCCCAAAGAACAGGGCTCTGACCCCTTTAAAGATACTTTCTCAGATTCCCCTAAAGAGGCTCAGCATCCCAAAAGAAAAAGACCCTTATTTGAATGTAGATGGTCCAGGGTGTTTGCATTTTAAACATTGTCTTATTATCCAGAAACTATACTTCATCTTAGAAGACATCTGGGAGCCAGGGCTGTTGTGGGCACCCAGAGGCAATCACCGGTGTATCTGTGATAGCAGATAGAAGAAAAGGCAGAGGAAAAAGAAATCTTACACCTCTCAACAAAAGCCTTCACTGTGACTTAGAGTATTACATGTGCTGGTCAAAGGCACTGCGTGCAGTTTGGATGAGTTAGGAGCTGATGTGCCATGAGAACGTCACTGTGTCACTCAGAGATATACAGACCCTATGGGGTCTTGATTCTTCCCCAACAAGCTTCATCTAAAAGGCAGCAGCTGCTGACTGCTGAGCATCCGGCTGGTCTCTCTCTGCGCTGTCCGTATGCCCTTCTGCGTCATCTCTCCCCCGTGCCACCTCATTGCACCACAGCCAGGCTGTGAGGGAAGAGTTATCTGTGCCCTCATCTTTACTAATGAGGAAACAAACTCAGGTTAATGAAGTCCCAGAGGCTGCTGGATGGTCAGGTTAATAACTTAAAGTTGGGCGATCTCTACTTTGCCAAAAAAAAAAAAACTGGATTCCCCAAGATCCCAAATCCCCAGCTCTAGTGCCCAGATGCCTCGGGATTAAATGCTTGTCTGATGTCACACATTGGAGAGCAGAGATGTGAACCTCAGTCCAGGGAAGACAGGTCCCAGGGTGCAGAGCATCACTTTTAGTGGCTGACAGTGTGACCATGGTGAAGTCCCACTGCTTCCCTAAGTGGTCCCTTTGGCCTGAGCCTCGGGAGCCTCTTCTTATTGCTCGTGCATCTCCATTGCCCCTCCTTTCAGGAGAGCTTGACTTTTGTCCTAGTTCTGAAGTAGCTCCTGGGCAGAGTACATCACCTCACGTTCACGTCACTCAAACCATGACAAAACAGCAGATAAGTTTGAATCTACCATAATGTGTATTTGTGAGGTCTGCCACCAGAGAGACTTTCACAGGGGCAAGTTGACAGCGGTCAGACTTGATGTGGGGCTACCAAGTGCTCAGTGGCCCCAATAGAAAATGGTAAACCCTACACAAAAAGCTCTCCTTTGTAGGCAGCGTTGAGGCAAAATTTGTGAATGTGTCCCCCTGAAACCTGCCTTCCTCTTTCCCCTTCTATGTGAGAATTTGGCGCCCCCTCCACTTCTGCACCAGGTGGCTGAACCTTCATAGTCACTGCCCATATGTGTATACTGATGGATGGGGACATGGTGCAACCCTGCTCCTTTGTCATTTTCATAGGATGATTCAAGAGAAGATCCTGAGCAGAGAAACAGCTAGAGCCCAGGAGCCCCAGGCAGGCTGTTCTCTGTATTGTTTAAATATTTATTCAGCGTTCCTTTGGAGAGGTTGGGTTGGATCTGCTGAGGGCAAGGAATAAACGCACTGGTAGCTCACTCCCTGTGCCTTTCAGTTTGGGCAACAACTTACACACCATGTCAGCACATGTTATGCACATGCCATGCACAGCACATGTTATGCACATGCCATGCACAGCACATGCTATGCACATTGCATGCACAGGCTACACAGCTCAGGTGTACACTAGCCCCCTCCTTCCCTCCTCTGCCCTGGGTTTCTGTGAAGATTTCATCCTTCAAGTTCTTGCTGTGACCTGTGGTCATGCTTCAGGCTTTTGGGGTGGGCTTGCCTCTTAATCTCAACTCCAAAGGGAAACATTTTCCAAATCTAATTGTGCACAGCCATAAGAGTTTGTATGTCACAAGGCACATGCCTTGTGCATGAATCCTCAACTGTCCTTTATGGAAGAAAAACAAGGTTTTTAAAAGTATATTCTTAGCAAACTGCAGCTGTTTGGAGGCACCAATGATCCTGACCTTGGGATTACAACATTTTAAAAGGCTGATTCTTTGCTTAGAAGATAATTTGTATGTTTTACAAAGTCAACAGTGAAGAATTTTTTTGGTGTGGATTTATAGAGAGGAGAAAATGCTTTGTGAGAACCCTGGGCCTCGTTACTTTCATCTAGTGTTCTTGCAATACCCAAAGTTGCTCTAATAACTTCAGAGCAAGGTGAGTGCCAAATCCCACAAAGTTATGTGTAGTATGATCCCAATTCTATAAGAACACTACACAGAGAATGAAATATTATACCCAAAGGCTTCCGTGATGTTTATCAGCTGGGCGTGGTGGTTCACTCCCTTAATAATTCACTCATTCGGGAGACTACCATGGGAAGGCCATCCTAGGCTGCACAGTGCGTTTAAAGACAGTCTGAGCTGTATGGGGATAGCTTGTCTCATGTGCACCCAAAAAAGTTTAGCACTGAGAATTATGACTATCAAATATTTCAAGAGTTTTATCAACTCCCAATTTTTATACTGCATATGTTACTTTTGTAATAGATTAATTCAGGAGAGAGGTTCTGGCAAGCAGTTAAACACTTGTGTGTCAACAGCTACGGAACTCAAAGCTTGTGCACAAGGTCATTCCTCCCCTCAAATGCAGTGACCAAGGCAACCCTCATTTCCTGCTGTAAATGTCCTCAGCCTTGAACCCTGTGTGGGTATTTGTACATGGGGCGTTGGACTCTACAGCTCTCCCACCCCCATCAGGTCATGACCCCGACACTAGCACAATGCCCGAAAGCACAGCGTTTCTATGCCGATGCCGTGCCACCTGCCACGAGGACGGCCTGGGTCCCACTGATCCTACGTGAGAAACTGGCTGGGAAACACTCTTCCTATTCTGCCAAACGTGCTCCCTCTCTCTCCTCTCCTCATCGTTTTAGACAGTTCTGAACTTTCTGGACATTGCACCAGCAACCCAGGGGCTCTGAACTCTGAAGTGATGCCTGTAGCCTTGTTGCCATGGACTGAGGGATGATCTTGAACCACATCAGACATTACACCAGACATTTCCCTCCCAGCGGTAACGTGGTTTGGAGCTGATAATTCTGGTGGAGATGCCTATGCCATTCCCCGTCTTGTCTCAGATGTTGCCAAATTCTCCCCGTTTGAGAAACTACTGCAGCATATATACATGTTCCAAAGATCGTACTTGGATAGGTGGGTTTCATACACACACACACACACACACACACACACACACACACACACACACCGTAGCTGGGTAAGTTGCAGGAGCCCTCAGTTTAGAAGCGCCCTCATCCTGTGTTTCCCTGACGGCAGACCTGGCAGCAGGCCACCTTGTTACTGCAGACAATGTGTTGAGTGTTTATCAAAGGCTAAACTTTAGTAACGATTCCCTTTCCGATTTATAAAACAAGAGCTGGGTATTGTAGCCATCTTTTAGATGAGCACGCTAAGCTGTGAACAGGGTAGAAGGCGCTGCCCGGGGTATAGCCTTATGCGTGGCAGAGCTGTGCTGGGCCTCTGCAGCTCAACTCTTCATCTGCCTATGACTCTGTCCTGCTCCAGCCTGTCCCACAGACCAGGACGGGGAGAGGAGATAGGGAGCAAAGCCTGGGGGCCCCTAGACCAGAACTACTGACTTAAAAGTGCATTGACCCAGGACACTAACCTCAAACCTGTGGCCTTACAGCAGCTGGGTAGTAAGGGCTCCATGAAACCCTCCAGCTCCAGGCCAGGAGGGTTAGATAGCTCTGGGTCGTATGTAAGCACCAGGATGACCTCTCAGTTCTGCCCCTTGGAAGGCGGCCCCTGGTTCCTGCTGAGCACAGGAGGGCATTGCAGGGAGACACCTTGGCCCACACAGGGTCCACACGCCGTCCACACGCCGTCCACATGCCGTCCACACGCCGTCCACACGCCGTCCACATGCCGTCCACACGCCGTCCACACGCCGTCCACACGCCGTCCACATTCGCTTCTGACTCCTCTTCCTCTTTTCCTTGCCTTCGCCATCGCTGCTCAGCCTGTCTTAGCACAAGTCATGCTCCACTTTCACAGCCTCTGCTTTGTTCCATAAAGTAGGCAGATGTCTACTGTTAGAATCCTGCGCTGTTACCCCATCTGTGAAAACCTTCCGGCATAGAGCCCCACACTCAACATTGCCCAGTAGGGTGCCTCTCTCTCTTCTCAGTCATGGGTCCCTTTGAGGACCCATTGAGTTCATAAATGACAACTGAGGTAGCGGGACACTTGGCCACCTCCTTTCAGCCTGTGTCTCCATGAAGTTCAACCCGGATGCTTTGGATTCCACCAACTTAGGGAGCCCTGGCTCTGGTTTCCCTCAGAGCTGTTAGCGTTTGAAGGCAGAGAGCAGGGGAGCTGTTCAGCCAACTCTAACTCCTCTTTCCCCTTAATTTGGGCCCGTGTTGACAAAATAGCTGAAAATTTGGTACTGACCTTACTCTTGGTTCAGAGAAGCCATGAAATGCTCCCTAGACCTAGGGGGCTCTTAGAGCAACAGCAGAGCAGCCGGCTTAGTCCTCCTACCTCATGCAAATAGCGCAGCAGGAATGTAAACTCCTCTCAGGGGTTTACATCAATTCTTGAAGGCTTAGATAAGACTAGGGACTATTTTTCTGTTTATTTTTGTCAGACTACATATTCATAGCAAGAAAAGGTTGCCAAGACTTGTAAAGTATCTGAATTATTTCATCAGCCTTAAAAAACAATCCACGGATTGGTGTTTGCATTGGCTAATGGTTTTCAATCTTGGTTCTATCCCAAATCCATAGACAGTCAGTCACCAAATGGGAGAGAAGGATGCTGGGAACTTCTCCCCCAACCTAACCATGTTATTTTGTTGTGAGGTTAGAACCCTGGGACTGGGCTCGTTTCAGTGTGGTACCGGATTTTTAGTTCACTGCCCTTAAATCAGGCCTCGCTATGGCGATGGGGTTTCTAGTCCTCTGTCCTGAAGGGTGTGCTCACTGCTGGGGGCCAATTTAGCCTATTCAAGGCCCCATCATTTCAGCAAAACAGATTCAAATTTTAGATGTGACCCCTCTAGCAGTGCAGTGCTAACTCATTTAACTAGCATTTGGGGTAATTAGCATTTGTGAGCCCCAAACTGTAGTACAAGTATCTATCTCCCTTCTGGATGGGTATGGAAGCATCTTATAAGACTGTGGCTGTTCAGTGTTGAGCAAAATCATAAATGCTCTCGTGTATATACAAAGGGTGGATGAACTCTTATGCATATTTATTTAGTTACACACACACACACCTCCAAAGCTCCTAATGTCTAAGTGACATTAGTATGGTCGGATGTTGGGCATTTTGAAAGCTTTAGTCTTCACATTTGCAGTGGATTGTAGGCTTAGGTGCCATGTAATAAAGTGGAAGGAAGCCTCCCGAGTCCTCACTGAGCCTCACGTACTAGACTTTGTGCTGGCATTCATTCTTATTTATCTGCACACAGCAGCACAATGATGTCCAAGCCGCCACCTGTAGACGAACCTGACCCCAATTACACACTAGCCAGAGGAAAACCTGGGCTCTGAGCCTGAATCTGTCAGACCGGCATCTCCTCTGGCCTCCCCACACCTGTACCCAGCTTCCAGGGTGCCCGCCTCCCAGCTTGCACTCAGCAGTTCAATGTAATGGCAATCACTGATTCTTCAGTTCTGTCTTAAGTCGAATTTCTGTCTGATTATCAGACTCCTATGGCAAAGGATTTAATATGTCATAGGTGTGCTTACAATTCTGAAATATCTGTTTTTCGAATTCATTTAAAAAAACCCTTCTGGTCTCCAACTCCCACCCCTCTCTAATTTTCTCCCTGGGTGCAAACAGCCGTGCAGACTGCCACAGCTCCTGGTCTCCATTACCGTTCTACTTGGTGCCAGCGAGCAGTGAAGTGAAATGGCCACCCAGTGAGCAGAGAAGCAGGGCCCGCATTGTCCTCAGAACGGATTACGGCCCCATAAACAGCACAACACAGCACACTGGCATTGGCAGAGGCTGCAGTGGGACTGGCATGGCCCCCACACGGGGCACAGGTCCCTCTGTGGCCCAGGAAGAAGTCTATGCCCTGCTTCCCAAGTGGCCATTCCAGGAAGGAGTCAGATGACTTGAGTTATGGAAACCAAATGGCCCTCCTTTGTTTAAAGAGAGAGGGGAAAAAGCCACTCATTTTTGTGGTAAAGTGAAAACAGGCTCCAAACCAAACAGTCCCTCTCAGGGCAGAAAATGCCAGCTCCACAGAGCTAGCCCACAGCCTCCCAGCCTGGGTTCAACCTCAGGGACATCAGAGCTGTACCCCAGTCAGCCACAGCCCTCCATCCTCCCGTCTGCTTTGGCCCAGAAATATTTGGTCTCCCAAACAGGAAAGGAGGATGAAAAGAGGAGGAGAATTAGAAAGGTCCTGCTGCCGAGGCCACAGTCTGCCTCCCGGCCCTTGTGACCTAGGACAGGGAGACGAGACAGGAGTCCACAGGACCAGTGCTTGTGGCCCTTGCGGGGCCCTGACTGCTTCACTGCTGTGGCCTCCTCAGAAGCCCTCCAGCTCTAAAGTCCCAAGGCCTCTGGGGCCACCCTGTGGCTGCCTGTGGCTCTGTGGGTGGAGCTGCACCCCAGGTACTGGGTGCAAAAGCTGTGGATAAACCACAGCCATGCGGAAATAAGTACAGGTTCCAGTCAGCCACGCCGGACAGTTTGGCTTATTCCCTCATACAGACTTCCCTGGAGCCAGAAGTCTCTCCGTGAGGACAGGATGCTGCAGAGTTTGGGTCTGAACCTGGCTTTGCGTCTATTGCTGTGCAGCCAAGATGGCCCTGTCTTTCTGAACCTCCATTTTTGCACCTGAAAAATAATCCTGGGGTGGGGAAGTGGCTCCATGTGTAAGGTGCTCTGCGGAAGCATGAGGACCTAAGTTTGAATCCTTTAGCACCCACGTATGAAATAGAAATCAATAGCCGGACACAGCAACGTAAGCCTGTCATCAATGCCAACTCTGGGCAGGTAGAGCCAGGAGGATAACCAGGGTTTGCTGGCCAGACGGCCTTTACTGAATCAGGAAGACCCAGGGTCACTGAGAAAATCCACCTCACTAATAAGATGGAGAAGCAAAGAGGAAGACAACACACACACTCGAGGTGAGGGAGCAAACCTAAGCTCCATTCCTGCCTTAGCTCCCAGGGCTGTCATTAGCAGAGTGCTGTCAAGGTGGCAAGCAGCTTGTTGGCCAGGCATCCAGACCCTGCAGCCATCTGGCCGCATGCCATCCAAGAAGCAATAAGTGGTTCAGTTAGCGGGGCTGGTCAGTGAACTCCAGGGACCTGCATGTCTCTGCCTCCACAGTGCTGGGATTTCAAGCACCCACCACCCTACCTGGCTTTTGTATGGATGCTCAGGATCTGTACTTGGGGTCTCTCGCTTGCACACAGAACTTGCACACAGAGCTAGCTGTTTCTGCAAAGGCTGTGCACTAAAGACGAGCACGTTGAATAACTTTCTCCTACATCCCTACGATATACACTGACCTTCTGCCCTAGGGGCTCATGCCAGGCCCCACCCCTTCTAGTTCCCTAATAAAACACAAGTCCTATTTGGATTTTCCTGAACCCTGACCACAGGATCATGGATAGGAAGCGTCCTGCCTTCTAAAACCCAGGGATACTTGGGTGTTCTGCTTGTGTTTGCCAGCTCATCTTTCTCCATGAAGATGGCCTCAAAGTGGACGTAGATGTGACTCTCCTTAGAACCCCTCGGCTCTCCCTAAGAGAACAGGAAACTCAAACTCTGCTGTAAAAGGGCTATCTCAGCGGACGTGGGACCAGGAGACCAGCGTTAGGAAGGAGGTCTTGATTAGTTCTTCTTTAGTGAATGCTACCACACATGTTGGAGTGCTACTCTGTGGGGAGGGTCTAGTATATATTTCAGCTTTCCGCTGCTCTAGCAAATACCCAAGGGAAACAAGGAGAGCAAACTTCTTAAAAGTTTCAGTCCATCAAGTCGGAAGCGGGCGAAGGAAGAAAGTATCTTGTCTCATGGCAGCCAGGGAGGGGGCTAGAAGAGAGAGAAAGAGACAAATTGTGTGTGTGTGTGTGTGTGTGTGTGTAGAGAGAGAGAGAGAGACAGAGACAGAGAGATATATAGAGAGAGGCAGAGAGACAAAAACATAGAGACAGAGAGTCCACTACCAGAAAGAGGAGAGAGCTACCAGTAGGTTTAGGGCAATATCTAGCCTTAGACACAGCCCCTCAGTGACTGCTTCCCCCAACTGGGCCTCGCCCCCACCAGCGTGGTACTTGGTTTCAACAGTAAGCCCTCAGGGGACATTTCATATTACAACCATAACTCAGTGCAGGAGGAGTTTTCATTTCACACACTTCTCTGCTTTCATCGGGTCCCTCTAGACTTGGTTAATGACCTCCAAAGACACTGAATTGGGAAACATAACCTTGCAACTTCCTTTTCGCAGATGAGAAGCCGTTTGCTGTGGAAGACACTTACTTGTTGTGCCCAGCACCCATCTTAAAAGAAGTTGGCATGTAAGTTTTCATTGTCCACAGAGCCCCACAGCCGGGGAAGAGGAGGCAGAGGGACCAGAGGGGCAGCGGTAGCTTTTGTCATTGTCATCAGGGACTTTCTCTAGATTCTGTCAATGGTGATGGTGCCAAAGCTATGGCAAACCAGCCACCAGGAGGGTGACTGAGCATGTCTTTCATTCTCTGTCGTTCACAACAAACTCTCATTCAGGCCAGAGAGAAGGATTTGAATAACTTGTCCCGGGTCACACAGGAGCCAGTGAAAGAGTCTGGGCTCAAGCCTGGGTCTGCTGACTCAATCCCAACCACATTTCTAGAAAGTTCTCACATGTATTACCTCACCCTGTCATCATCTGTGCCCTAGAAAGTGGCTGTTATCTGTTCCTTCAAGACAAAGAAACTCAGAAAGGCAAAGTAAGTGCCTTGGTTCAATGACCTTCAGCTCCACTCTCGATCCTCCACAGAACTTAAGGTGCTCCCCTTTGTTCCCTGACCTCACATAAGGGAACACCTCACGGTGCCATTAAGATAAGTGCTGGCGGGCTGTCCATAAAGAGGGTCAGCACCCTGAGCTAGGGTAGGACAGCCGGGGCCCAGAGCCCAGACGATTACAGAGCAGAAAGAGCCTCTCCAGACCATGCCCAGCAGTCTAAAGATGGCATCCAAGGAAAGCATTAAAGTCTCCTTTCACCATTTGTCCCAACTCCGACTGAGTGTCCGCAGTCAGCCTGTGACACTGGGACCTGCTACCCAGCCCGAAATCATATAGTGTGGTGTGAGTTCTTATCTCGGTGAGACTTTATGGACAGAAGCCTGGAGAAGGCAAATCGCTCTGTCCACAAGCTGCCTTTCCACGAGTCTTACAGGGACCCACAAAACTTCCCCGTCAGACCTCTGGGTCCTCACTAACGAGAGCTGGGCATGCAGCCTACAGTTTGCCCAATTATCCCTACTGACTTGGATGGATCTTAAGGTGCTTTATCTAATGGGATGAGAGAGCAGAACTTTAATCCCATATTCAGGAGGCAGAGGCAAGTGGATCCTAACTTCAAGGTTATCCTGGTCTCCAGGGCTGTGTCCCAGGGCAGCCAGGGCTTCACACAGACACCTTCTCTCAAAAAAGGAAGGAAGAAAGAAGGAAGGAAGGGAAGGAGGGAGGGAGGGAGGAAAGAAGGAAGCTTTATCTTATCACAAAGCATAGCAAACAGGTCAAATGAGGTAGGCTTTCCTTGCCCGCTGCAGTTCACTGCAATGCAAAGTTAACATCCTACCTTGACATGCCAGCTGAACACATCCCAGCATCTCTTGGATGGCACAGGTGTGTGGCCCTGAGAGACTGTCCTCAGGCCCCACAGGGAAGTAAGCATGCTGTCTGGCTCTCGAGCTGTTGCTCACAGCACCCCATACTAAGCGCATCCGGTCCTCTTGTCATTGCAGGAAAGCTGCACTGCAGGTGAGCATGAACGATGGCCTGTCCTTCATCTCCAGTTCCGTCATCATCACCACCACACACTGTGTAAGTCACAACCTCCCATTCCATCCTCATTATCATTTTCAACTACTCTTCCCAAGCCCCAGCCTTCTCCAGCATCGAACATGGATGCTTTCTGATTCTTTGTTCTGTCCGCCGAGCCCTGATCCATCTGGGTCGGGTGTGGTTTACTGTGCCGCCTGTGTCAGGCTCTCGGGTTCTCTGTCCCTGGTACTGAGGAGGATCCCTGGCTGCCCAGCCTGCATAGGAGATTCGATACTGCACAGGCTGTAGTGAGGGTGGCCCCTGCGTCAGGTACCCTTATGACTGGGGAGACAGAAAGGAATTGGACAACATATAAAATATATCTTAAAGAGTCTGGGTGTTTTATTTTGTTCTGTTTTAAGAAGCAGGAAATGGGCACCAGCTAAAGAAAGGCATAGACTTTATAGAGGAGCTGTTGTTTAAGGACAGGAACAATGGGAACTTGTTCCTGTGATTGTGGAAATAGTCTAGGGGAAAAAGAAAACTGATGAAGCCGGGGAGCGAGAAGGAAGGGGCCTTGCCTTAGGGACACAAAGTATTCTCCGCTGGCTCCTACATCATGGATCCTGCTGGGCAGTGCTCACTTCTGACCACCCCTAAAGTCACCTGAGGAGCTGGTTTCTTTCTTTAAATGTGATGTCCAATAAATCGAAACTATATGTTTAAAAGAGAGGGAGTGTGTGAGACACCTTCACCTCACATCCCCTAGAACATGAACCCTGGTGTTGGCGATCCCAAGGCCTTCTGAGGTGATAATGCGGGCAAGTGGGGGCCTGACAGGGAACACATGGACCTGTGAAGCCCCTTCTTAGCAGAGTCACTGTCTCCCAAGTTCAGCCTGCCTCGGCAGTTGGGGCTCAGCTCCCTTATCCCCTAATGGGAATGTTTGTACTACCGTTAGTTGGAATTTTCTTTCTTTAGCAAAGAGCATGCCTTCCGTTAGCTCTTTCTAGCAATGAAGGAAGTCAATGAGTATGTCTGCAAAGCTCCTCCCTGGTCAGCCATTGGAAAATGTGTTGCTAGAACTCTTTGGTAATTGGTGTTGTGGCCTTAGTAGAGTGGCAGGTAGATGAGAGATAGCAGTTGAGCCCTAAAGCCAAATGAGGCAAATATGATTTACCTTCGAAAAGCACAGGGGGCCGAGTTTCGTGATGGGCATGACTGTCCTTTCTAATTCCTGCTTAGAAGTATTCTCCACCACCCTGCGGAGATAATAATTATTTATTATGTCTGACCACACTACAGACAAATAATTATGCCTCTCAGACCTCAAGGACAGGGAAGTTGGAAAGCGAACAATCTTAGGACTGACTTAGCTTGTGGTATGAAAACACAAGACTACTAATTTAAATTTGAGTCTCTGAAGAAGAAAGGGTGGCCTTACCAATGTGCTGCAAAGTTTAAACAATTCCCAGGAAATGTCCACTGTATCTTCTCAACTCACTCTAATCCCCATCTTACCTTAAACTGCCTTTCTCCGATTACGTCACCAAGCTTCCAGTTCAATGGACTCTTGATTAAAATCGCTTTCCAATATATTCTGCAGTGTTTCCTTTTCACTTGAGATTGTTCTGGTAGTCCATGAGAAAATTATCACCACCCTAATATTTGAGATGCACGTCCATTCTTTCATCTACCTAATAAACAGTAATTGATCGTAAGATGAAGCCTCCTAGGAACCTAGGGTACATCAGTAGACAGAGAGTGGGGGATACACAATGAGCAGTAACGAGAAGAAATGATTCCATGCTATGTTAAAATATGATATACGTGATGGAGAAAAACGAAATAAGAGAGTTTGGCAGTGCTTCAGTGACTGGGTTCTAGTGTAAACCCTGAAGAGGACACACTGAGAAGGTGGCATTTGAGTAGAGCCCTGGATAGCGAGGAAGTTAACTGTGAATCCACAGGAGGGATGAAGAGGGTAGAAGCTTCCAAACCAAGAGCCCTAATGTTAAGATCCTGAGGCCAGAGACCTCTAGCGCCTCTAGCAAAGTAAGGAGGCTATCAGTAGTCTCGGAACGGGTCCCAGTCAGTGAGGTGACGGGGACAGAGGATGCGGGGCCTTGCGAGAACTTGGGCTCTGGAAGAGGGGAGCTGCAGTCTGACTTGCATGTGAAAGCTCCCTCTGTGGAGCTAGCCAGTGAGCAGAGGGGGAAGGTGGGAGCTGCGTGGCTGCTGAGGGAGTTCTGTTTTGATTCAGTGGCATGGGAGGAGAGCTGAGGTGTCAAATATGAAACTTGAGAAAAGGAAGACCAGGATGTCCCCAAGAGCCAGACCTTGTATCTAAAAGGCTGGCAGGAGAAAAGTGAGGAGGAGACCTGGGGGTGAGGGGAAATTGGGACACCCAGTTTTGCTGGTTATTCATTGCGTAGTCTTGACTAGGTTATTTATCCGTCCTATGCTTCTGTTTCATAACTAAGAAAAAGAAGATGGTAAGCGTATACATGCTGACACTATTGCTAGTGTTATATAAACGGTCTCTGTAATGAGCAGAAGACCTGGAGTTAGTCAACACTCAGCATTTTATCATGGAAGCTCAAACAAGCCAGCTGGGTGTGGTGGTGCATGCCGGTAACCCCAGCTCTCTGGAGACTTACTCAGAAGGATCCTGCGTTCAGAGTCACCCCAAGCCACCCATACAGTTTGAACTAACGGATTCTCTCTAGTGAATTGAGTCTCCCCCTAGACCCTGTCCTGGGTCACATGGTAACAGAGGGACTCGTGACTCTTTGGAGAAAAGGCATGTCCGTGGTGTACACGCTTGTCACTCAGCCACACCTAAGTGATGTGAAGGAGACGGGCAAGATGGCAAAAACCTTCCAGTTCAAAGATGGAGCTCCGGTCCCACCAGGCCCCATCAGAAGCTCAGATTCAACACTAAAACAGCCCGAGGCGAAGCAGAGGTTCAGTGGAAGGCAGAAGGCGTGCATCCAGGAGTGAGAAGTCTCAGGCTAGTGTTTGTCTGGATGACTTGGTTTTCAGATCAGAATGATCCCTGTGGCCTGGACAAAGGATTAGCCCTGCCCATGCCTGTCACAGCCTGCCCAGCCCGTCACCTGGAAGCAAAACTCATTTTAAAATATGAAGCTAAGATTTCTCGCTTTATTTGGTGCCCATTTGGACAAGTGTGCTCCGAGCATTTCAAGAGCCACCGTGAATAACTGGTGCCCTGGCTAGAAGCAGAAATTCCATGCAGTTTTACAGGATAGAGATTTTTTTCTACTTAGCACTAAAAGATTCTACACTCAGGGTAAACTTGGCAGAGTTGCCTGGCTATAGAAAGTGTCAGCGTTTGGTCCCTTTTCCCCAATATTTCCAAGACACCTCAGTTGGGTTGTCTAGCTAGACTACTTCCTCCCCAAACTAAGGCTGAGGGAAAAAAAAAACCTGATTTAGTATAGTACAAAACAAGTTTTAGGACCTTAAGGAACTTTCCTTGAAAATTATCTTCTTTTAAATAAATATTTTATAATTCTATCATCATGTTTTACCCAACGAGGACAGAATTCAGAGAGTTGTTCAACTAGCATTTCTTAAGCAGTTTCTGGGTATCTGGTATCCCGTGAATAATCTGCAAAGTTGCTGTTGGAGGAAGGGGTCCACCAGGCTTGTGTTGTAGTAAAGAATGGGGGTGGCTTGGGGTTCGGGAAAGACAGCTCAGTCAGTCAGTGCTTGAGTTTGATCCCTACAACCCACCTACAAACAAAAATCTGGGTGTGATAATGCACATTTATAATCCCAGCTTGGGGAGGTGGAGACAGGCAGACACTCAGGATAACTCAGCAGCCAGCCTGGCTTCCTTTTGCAAGTTCCTGGCCAATGAGAAGCACTTTCAAACAGAATGAAGTGGACAGCTCCTGAGCAGTGTCACCAGAGGGTGTCCTCTGGACTCCGTACATACCCACACATGTGTGCACACAGAGAGAGAAGAGGGGTGCGTGAGTCAGGTGTAAATGCTGTAGGATTTCTTAAAGGACGAAGGAAGTGGGGCAAAAGGAGTCAGGAAATGTCTGCGGAGGCGGTGATGCCGCAGTGGTGATCTTAAGATTGATAGTTACATGGGAATGAATAGACAGAGGCTCCATGCTGGGGAAGGCAGCCTTTGCAAGGGCTAGGGGGCCCTGGCCGACCTGTGACTTGTGTTTTTTCCTCTCTGCTTCTGTTTCTATGCCTGCTGCCCCTTGGTTGAGGCCATTTCTCAACTCTACAATGGCTCCTTTCCCAGGACACATACCCACCCTTCTTGGTCCTATCGCCTTAGTAAGCGACCCAAGGCCAGACTCACTGCTGGCTCTCTGTGGGGGTTTCTTTGCCTTTCTTACCATGGTTGTAAAGATTACAATCTTCAAAGAAAGGTAGGAAACATAAATATAAGGCACTAAGTCAAATTAGCCACTATGGAAATGGAGAGTGCTCTTCCATTTTCTCCCTCATTTATATGAAAAAGAGCCTAGCTGTAAACTATGTTTAATAATTCAAGAAAACCCATGTGGTGTCACTGGTCAGATAAATTCTTTTTTTTAAACGAAGATAAGAATTCAGCGATCTCCAGCTTGAGACATCAAAAATCCCTGAGTGTTGCAGGTATGGCAATGATGTGTTCTGGCTACAGAATAATGGGGGGCTTCATTCAAACTCTTGAGTCAGAAGTCCCTGCTCCGAGTCAGCACACTCGGTAATGCACACTGTCATCCCAGCTCAGGTGAGACTGAGTCAGGAGAGTCAGAAGTTCAAGGTCATCCTCAGCTACATAGTGAGTTCGCAGGCCGTTCCGAGCTATATGAGAACATGTTTAAAACAAAACAAACAAAAAACCCAGCACAACCACACTGGAGAGTGATTGTGTCAGGTCATCTAGCTGTCTTTAGACCCCACATTGCATGGCTATAATTGGGATAATGGTAACATGTTCTAGGGGCTGGAAGCCGCAATCGTCTGTTGAAGAAGGATGGCTTTGTTAGTTCATTGGCTCATCTCCCTACACCCTTACAGGAGCTTCTGTGCATGCCCCATGGCAGCTTTTTCTCCCCCTGATAAAGAGGCACACTCCCTCTTAGGGTATAATAAGCCTGGGTTTTAGGATCAGGGAGGAAAACCTTTGAAGATGTTGTTTACAGGATAACTAGGGGCAGGAAACCCATAAATCCGGTTTACTGATAAGTCAGACAGGGCTGGGCTGCAGTCTTCCTCTGCTGCTTTGGTATAAAAATGTTTCCCCGGTGCAGGAATAAAGTAAGCGGTAGCCTTAGGCAGCAGTCAAGACTCTGGAGGCACAAGAAGCAGTGTTTACTAGGGCAGACATTCTTCCGTTAACTCTGAAATCCCTGCCATGCAGATGACATCTGTGTCCCTACCTGTGGTGGCACCAGTCTCTATGCCACACTTCACCTTTAGGGTGCCGTTCCCTTTCTGGGGATATGCTTCCGCTTCCAGCTTATTCTCCAAGAGTTTTTCTTCACTAACTTTATTACAGGTACTTATTAATATGTAGGCCAGATGATGGTGGCTTTTGAGAGATGGTTCTCTCCTTCCATCGTGTCAGTCCTGAGATCACTTAGGCAGCCACGCTTGGTGGCAAGTACCATAATCAGCAGAGAAATTTTGCTGGCACCATCACCTCCATTTTAATCATTATATCCCGAATCCAGACTATTCTTCATCACAATAGGTGGTATTTTTCTGTTAATATATGTGTGTATATGTGCGTGTGTGTGTGTGTGTGTGTGTGTGTGTGTGTGTGTGTGTAGAACAGAGACTGAGAAAACAATCTTCAATGCCTCCTCCACTATAAAGAATTGTCTGGCTCAGAGTGTCCATAGTACAATGGTTGGAAAACTCTGAGAATCAGAATTAGCCCAGGAGTCTACATTTTTAACAAGCCAGCCAATTAAATCTTAAACAGAAAAGACTCTTACCTTCATAACCACCTAATTCTTACTTTGTCATCCAAAGTTTAAAAAAAGAGAAAAGCCACTAAAATCCATTGAAGAAACAGGGGTTCTTCTCTTGACTCAAGCCTAGTCCATTCACGAAAGAGTCCCACGTCCTTCCATTCAGAATCCATTCTGTATGTCCCTTTTAGAGTCCTCTGTCTGAGATAGATATGGGTATTTGCCCAAGTTGACAATATGCCTTGCTGAGGCTGCTCAGAAAGGGGTATGCCACCAAGAAAGGCTGCAGGTGTGACTACAGAAAGGACAGAGGCCACCGTGGCTGCAGGTGTGACTACAGACAGGACAGAGGCCACCGTGGCTGCAGGTGTGATGAAAGACAGGACAGAGGTCACTGTGGCTGCAGGTGTGACTACAGAAAGGACAGAGGTCACCGTGTCTGCAGGTGTGACTACAGAAAGGACAGAGGTCACCGTGGCTGCAGGTGTGACTACAGAAAGGACAGAGGCCACTGTGGCTGCAGGTGTGACTACAGACAGGACAGAGGCCACCACCAAGCACTGTCTGAAGAGTTCAGCTCCATCCAGTATGACCACACAGGCCCATTTTCTATGTCAATTTAGATCTGTTACCAATAGCTTTAAAAAAACTTGGAAACCCACAGATTCAGCTTGGTTTTATGGTCAGCTCTCTAGGTAAACAGATGCCTGGCATAGCCACCGTTGCCAAAGCTCCTTCAGTTTCACCAGCCGGGTAGGGAGTGAGTCCAGTTGCCTGGGCCGATTGGCAAGTTCATCTTCCAACATAATAAAAAATGACTGTGCACTCCTACTAGCACAAATGGGAGCAGATATTTTCCCTTCTGTTTTCCAAGGTCAAGTAAACATTCCATCCTCCAAAGCATCCATCAAAGTCTGTGATGGGCCATCCTCCTAGTGAAGGAACCGAGTCCAGGGACAAGGCCACGGTGGCAAATGAAACCAGAGCTATCATAGTAGGGCCGTTGTGTGTAAAACCAGTACTGTGGACAAAGGGTCAGAGAGTCTGGGAACAGCAGCCAGCCGCTGACCTCCAGAAGCCACAACACAAATGCTCTGGTGGGAAGACAGTCCAGAGGTAAACACTGTACAGTGTGGGGCGCAGCAGGACATAGGGCCTGCAAAATCCCCTCATTAGTTCTAAAGACGAGATGCTTCTGCGTCTATGCATCTTTAGACGGATAATGACTTAGCACAGACATGCCACATCTGGGGTTACTTTCCGGCCAGTCACTCAGTGTCCTTCCTGCAAAGCAAAGCCAACGGCTCCTTACAAAACACTGGGGTCAGAACACGTATGCAGCTTGCCTGTAAGTGTCTTTCACCCCAATAAGAGAAGAGATTCCCCCAAATTGATACCACTGAAGGAGGGAGACCCAAGCTCCGACCTTCCCCACAGGCTTTTACAGACCAGCAGCTTCCCGCCTTGCACCAGCTCTCTCCCATGCCCACCCCTCTCCCTGACCTTCACATCCCCTGGAAGAGTCTGCCCTGGGGGATGGGGAGAAAGGGGTCTTGAGAGAGACTGTGACAAAATGTGGAGATTAGGCAAAGGGAAGCCATAGAGAGCAAGTCCAAGGCTTTGCTACAGAAGCTTGCCCCTACCTTTGCACGCTGCAGATGATCGAACTGCAACCAGGGGTGTTAATGTGGAGACCACGGTTTTGTGCACTCGGTCAGTCAAAGAAAGAATAAGTCCTCGTTTACTTTCCATTATTTAGTTGAAGGAGTTTAGCACCAAGGGTGTTGGGTCTGCAGCCCTGAGACACAAATGGTTGGATCCTAGCACTGCAGCCTGAGCCTTGAAAAGAGATGGCCAGCTACACACTTTAGATGGCTCTAATTATAAGTAGTGTGTCCTCCAACATGTGTGGGCTGGGAAAACTGCTAAGACTTGCTTGAGGAGGACAATAAAAATGAGTGCAGCCTTGGGCCAGATGAATCTGCTGCCATCCTGATCCTGGCCGTGCCATGCTGGACTTGGGATAATGTGCTCTCGCCCTTGGGCTGTGATCTCTGCACGACTGGCCTTGTGATGTGCTTTCTGAAGGCATTCTCACACAGTAACAAAGTGTGCTTCCTAAAATTAAGGGGGTGATGGGCCCCTGGAACCTGGCAAAATTAAGCTCTATTTGAGTTTAGTGTGCAGTAACAGGAGGGTTCTTTAGAGCGAGCCCAGAGAAGCTGGATGGGAGAGAAACATTACAGAATCTATTGTGCTGTGCAGAATATGGAGCCCTAGCTCACTGATCTGGGGACACATCTGGCACAGAGAGAAAAGGCCGTTCTAAAGCAGGTGTGCATCTGTCGGTCTCGGGCACAACTGAGTTCTCTGCCATGGTTCTGTCCAAGCACAAGTAACTGTCAGCTTGGCAGAGTTCTGGAAAGGTCATTTGGCATCAGACGGTGACTGGGCTGGCAAAACCAACAGATTCCTTCCACAACTGAGCGTCGGAGATTGTGGATCTAAGGGCACGTGAACTGAGATGGGTAAACACAGCCTTCCAGAGTGTAACCGATGAACCTGGCTTTTACATTTAGGAAATCAATTTGAGAGAACTTTGTGTTGCTGTTGGAGGGGGTCCCCTATGAGATGCAGGTCAGCCAGGCTGCACCTAGGATGAGTGAGGTCATGTTTCAGCCACAGTGCTCCAAGCACGCGTTCTTGTTTGCAAGGTCTGCCACCCGCAAGGCAGCGCTTCTGTTGACTCAGAAGTCCCCAGAGAGCCACCCAAAGCTCAAAGCTTTGTTTGGCTAAGCGATGTCCTGTTTTTTTAAGTCACTTTAATAATATACCTGTGGTCTGGTGCCCCATTATCAGGAGAGGGAAGAGGGCCGCAGGATTACGAGTGCAAAGCTCAGATCTCAGATACTGCTTACAAATGAAACAGAAGGAATCTGCCAACACCTCTGTTTTGATAGCCGTCAGATGCATAAAAATATATTTAAGATTTTTGGGAGGACTCACGCTGGTTTATTTTTCTTGGATATTTAAATGATTGACTCTTAAATATTTTATCTCTAAGTACGTTAAGGAATGTGCACCCTGAGTTTGAAATTTCCTTGTTTTGAGAGTTGATAAGAGAAAAAAAATGTTTTTCTGAAACTATGCTTTGGAAAACTCTTAGATACCCATATAGTAAATGGTAACAGTACAAGTTAAATTCAGTAGTCTATAAACAAAATGGACGTGGTGGGTCAGCCAGAAGGAAACACAGAACGATGGCTCGTATGGCCAAATCACCCAGCTACCTCCTGTTTACAATAGAACACATTCCATAAAACGTATGAGAAAAGTTATATTAAACAAAAAGAAAAAGCAAACGAGTGTGGCTGTCTAATAAAGGGAGATTGAACTGGATAGCAAGAAGAAAAAGGAGAGAAGACAGTGGTGACGTATTGCTGTCATGAGGACCACAGAGTGATGTGGGTAGTAGTGATTCTCCCGGAAGCTCCCATGATTCTGATCTACATGGAGTGACACACCCCCACCACATAGAGAGCCAATCTGAGACGGTGACAAAGAGAAGTTTGTAGACCCGCCTTCTTCTGTTCAGAGGAGAGCTAGGTGCATCTCAGTAATTGATAGAAGACATAAAAATGTTGATAAAGTATAAATGATTTGAATAATACAGTAAAAAAATAGCTGCTGGACAGATTAGGGATCCAGAGCAAAGTCCTAAATAGGGATTAGAATTTTATGGCTGTATAAGATGAGAGGTAAAATAGTTAGCAAGGTGTCTCTTTGGTTAGAAGTCACACACACACTGGTTCCCCACATTTTAACATCTCTGAAATTAAGATGATTCTGCTCATCAATAAAGCACCATGAATTAATGGGCAAATGTTTTCTTTAGTGGACCATAAAACAGGAGGTATCCCAGAGTGGGTTACTGGAATCTAGCTGGATATTTTCCATTCATCTGTATTGTAAAAGTAAAAGTTAAAAAAAAATGGAATATACTTAAAAACTCCTGCTCAGTCACTTCCTCTCCACCATCCACCTGAGGACTTGCTTCGTACAGAACACAGCCATGTCTAGAATGAAAAAATTAAATATCAATAGCTAACAAAGCTACCAACCGATTATTAAAATCTTGCATGCTTCAAAACTCACAGCTGAGTAGTCTATGAGCCAATGTGAGTTAAGGATCGCTTGGAACTGATTGATTGCAGAGGCACCACATACCAAAACCTCCTGTGTAGCCAAAGTGGCTCTCGGAGGGAAATTCATATTCCTAAGTGTTTGTATAAGAAACAGAAAAATAGTGATAGGTCATATCTGCATTGAACTTGAGAGATCAAAGTACAAAATAGTTAGAAACCTAAAAAATTACATATCTAAAGGGCAGGAGCTGGGAGGACGCCTCAGCTGTTGAGAAGAGTTGATGCTCTTTCAGAGGACCAGAGTTCAGTTCCTGTCCCCCATGTCAGTCAGCTCATAACTGCTTAGAACTCCAGCTCTGGGAAATCTGATATCCTTTTCTGTCCTCCATGGGCACCCAAAGCACATGTGTACACACAATGCAGACATGTGTGTGCACATAAATAAATAACAAAATAAGCCTTTCAAACAAGCCACACAAAAATAATGAGACAAGAATGGTGTGGAGAGCAAGGTAGCTTTTAGTTGAATATAGCAGATATGACGGGAAACAGGCATGGATCCTCAGTGCTGTGTTCGTGCTGGAGAGGTTCCCTGAGAAGACCAGCCAAACCTAGTGCTGTCACCGCTGGGCAGGGGTGAGGTCACTAACACAGCAGATGGAGAGAGCAGTGCATGCTGGGAGCACCCCTGCTTTTCTCGGTTTCCTTTCTCACAGGGAATGTTATGAAATATTGTAGTTTATATTTCATCTCTGTTCACCCCAGCTAGAATTTGTCCAATTGCTCTGAGCCCCTCAAGTGGTGAAGTGGTGGAACCCTAAAGCAGTTTCTGGCCACTGTCTTGTTAGGATTTGCTTGCCTTAGGGCTGGAGAGCAGAAGTCAGGGCCTCCTGCATGCTAGGCCTGGGCTCTCCAGCTAAGCCTCAGCTTTTGTGCTGTTTTGGCTGCACTTTTCCTAGTCTCTTGTTTCTTGGTCCCTCCCTTTCCAACTTTGACATATTAAGCTTTTAGGTGTCACGATATCAGATAATCAAGCGTGTGTGAGTTGTGCGTTTATTAAGCCCAGCCTCTGAGTCAGAGCCTGGGGGAGAAGTGTGTGCTGCAAGCACACAGGCCTTGGAGAAAGGCCGGTGTGTCCATTCACACCCACTCCTGGGTGGCCCGGGCTAAGCCAGGGGGGCTAAGACTTGGGGTGATCACTGATCAGCTATGAAAGAGAGCTAATTCCACGGGGTGCACAATTTATACAGGTTCAAAAGCAGGATCCGTGGGTAGAAACATCAAAAGAAAGAGAAGGAAAGGGGGAAAGGGAGAGATATCCATGTGGGAAATGGAATCAGAAGTGGAGGGAGCCTGAGATCCCCTTCCCCGACACTGAGCTAACTGACTGATATTTAAACACAAAGTCACTAGGCTAGGTCATGACAGAATGGGAGGTGCTCGGCCCAACTCAGACTATGCAGTTTACAGTTGGTGTAGCACACTGCACCTTGTCCTGAGCTCTCAGGTCTTTTTCTCTCTTATTCAAAAGCTAGTGAGAAGGCTCAGTGGGTAAAGGTGCTTGCCACCGAGTCTGATGGCCAGATTTCCATCCCCAGAGCCATCCCAGGAGAAGGAAAGAACCAGCACCTCAAAGTTGCCTTCCACCTCCACGCACATAGACACGTTTGTGCATGTGAGCGCATGCACACCACACATACACAAACACAAACGCACACCACACACACACACAAACACACACCACACACAGCCACATTACACACACCACACACATACTACACATACCAGACTATACACACCACACACGTCACATTATATATCACACACATACACACACTACACATACCACACTATACACACCACACACACACCACACACATACTACACATATACACCACACACACTAGTGTAATTTTTTTAATTATAAAGCAGATCTTATCTAGGACTGGTACAAATCATATCATTTTATTCCTCCAGAGCAAGCAAATATTCCCTTTCTCCTCTATAGAATAGCCAGCTATTCTATGGCTCTCAGCTATGAGCCAGGTCTCTCAGGGATAAACAAACATTTTTCAAGGAACAACTAACTGTCTCACCACATGCACTAGGCCACCAAGGAACCCCAGAAGTTGAGTTTGTTTCTCCCTCCCCCGGTGCCACAGCAGCAGGACCCCAGCCAGCATTCCTTTGCCTTCCCCGGGGCTGCTGAAGCAGATGTTCATTTACTCAGTGCCCAGAGGACTTTTTTCCCCGTTTCTTCCAAGATTAAAAAGCACTTGAATAAGTGACAACCAGGATATTTCCTAGGATCTTTTAAACACAGCCCAACACCAGGAAAGTGGCTTCACTGTCCCGTCCAGGAAGCTTGAAAGCAGTCCCGATCTTGCCCGTATCTCCCAAATTCTCAGACTTAGAAAAGGCACCCGCAACACTTGAAGTTCTTAAGACCATCATAGACGGTCCAAGCCCAACCTAAATATATGCCTGTGTATCTTTATGAGGAAGACATGGCGGCCGTCAAGTTTTTAAAGTGAGTCCGGTTTCCCCCAGATACCATGTATGGTGAGCTCCTGCATTCCACACTTGCCCACTATCCCACCTGGACATTTGATAATGGTTCAATCTTCCCTCTGGAATGCCCTCCTCTCTTCCCATCCACCCAGCGTCACTGTGTCTGAACATGTTACAGATGGTGCCCTGTCCTAGCTAATGTCATACCCTCACTCTGTGAGCTCTGCTCTGTGTTATCCCCTAGCCAAACTGCCTGCCACCTGCGTTTCTCTCTGAGATGGCCCTTGGCCATGGCCCTGTCTTCCTAGCAGGGCTAGGATTTGTTTCAGGACAGGAATAGATCGATCGATAGATAGATTAGATAGATAGATAGATAGATAGATAGATAGATAGATAGATAGATAGATGATAGATAGATAGATAGATAGATAGATAGATAGATAGATAGATAGACCGACCAAACTATAGTTTACATATCTGCATAGTTTCTGAGTACTTAGAAAGCCAAACTTCCTCCATAATATTCTCACTATTCTGACTAGTTCCTGTGCTTACTTAGAAACTGCTGGAATTTAAAGACGTAGTATTTGAATGTCCTCAGTAAGGACAACAGAGATGTCATCGTCATTTGATTCTTACAAACTCCGTCAGCTAGGGAAGCAGGTGGTGGGAATCGCCTGGTGGAAATCACACGAGGAGAGATCTGCTTGTGGGTTCCAGAGACTCCGGTAGCTGTATCCTAGAGGGAGTCTCGGCTTCCAAAGCCCGAAGCTTGCAGGCCATTCAGTTCGTTCAGATGTGGAAGTTCTTTCACGTTCCCCACAGGAACAGCCCCCTGCTTCCCGACTTGTTTATTAGGGAATTCCACAGAGGCTGAGGGGGCTTACACCCAGGGGTTTTCTGTCCTAGGCTGAGGGAGCCCACACCCAGGGTTTCCCGGTGATGACTGTACCGTCTCCAGTGCTGC
Source organism: Alexandromys fortis (assembly GCF_014885135.2). Taxonomy (NCBI): domain Eukaryota; kingdom Metazoa; phylum Chordata; class Mammalia; order Rodentia; family Cricetidae; genus Alexandromys; species Alexandromys fortis. The sequence continues at coordinate 2,291,751 of NW_026068039.1, read as the reverse complement.
CGGCCTCGTCGCTGTCCTCGCCTCTCCAGTGGCAGGAAGGAATCTGTGTGTTTAGTTATGTCGCCCTCGCTAGTATTTGGTCAGCCTCGGCGGGGCTTAGGTTTACCATTAGAAAATCCCCTTGGGTTGTATTTTCATGGATGCTAGGGTGGCAAGCTAGGGATTTGGGTTTTTCAAATATGCAACCAGGGACTCCTTCACAACACACACACACACACACACACACACACACACACACACTGTAGGGCCAGTCAGTCAAGTTAGCACGAAGTTGTTCACAGGAATCAGGCTCATGCCTCTGAGCCAAGCCCGGGTGCAGAGCACGGAAGCGAGGAGAGAAGAGGAAAGCAAGCCAAGCAGACTGAAGGACACCCATGGGCTCTTGCAGACTTGTCTCGGGTAATCAGTCAGGCCTGGGAAGGAACGGTTGTCTCAACTATATGTTTGCAGAGAAGACAGAGGGGCTGGATGGCCTGCCACATCCCCTGTATTTATTTGAGGGGATGTCGTCACCTGTCAGAGTCCACAGCCAAGCTCTGCGGTGAGGCTGGTACAGCTGTCCCTGCAAAAATCTGAGGCAGGGGTGCAGCTTCCTGAGACGCTGTGACAGACGTTAACCTGCCATGTTCTCATTTCTTCCTAGCTAGCCAATAGTGAGGTGGCCACCTTGAGTCATTCCTTTTGACAAATCTTTCCATTTAAAACACTGCACTTTGCTTAAAGGTAGAAAAGTGACGAAATCAGATGTGTGCTGTGGATGCATAAAGCCTGTGAATGCAGCAGCGGCGGGGTGCGGGAGGGGCATGAAGAGAGCCCCTGTAAGACATGGGAAATGCTCAGATAGAGTTAAGGAAAGCACAGGCACCTAGAGTTTGCCATGGACACCCATTGCTCTGTCTTTCCTGCCCAGCTACATGGTTTGTGATTGCAAAAACTATATCCACCTTTGTGTCTGTGACATGCTTTGAGAAGGCACATAGTAGGTGCTCATCCGTGTTGGGTGTGACAGACACGTCCCTCAGCTAGCCCCGAAAATCACTTGCCCAAGCAGTGAAAGTTAGAAAGGGTATTCTGGGAAGAAACTGGGCGAAACGTGAAGCGGACACTGGCCCAGGTGCCACTGAGCACCGAGTCAGAAGGGAGCTGGGAGACTGTGGGGAAATGAGACAGGGCTGGGGGCGGAGCAGCCTGAACCATGCCCGCAGAATGTGCAGGGTGGGTCTTAAGGGGTTGGCGGGCTCCCTGAGGCTGTAACAAAGAACTTGGGAGCTTGTTTGTACACGTGGCTGTCCTTTTCTGAAGAAAGGGGCGTGTCGCTCTCACCATCTTCCCCAACATTAGGAACATTATAAGTACTGGCAGGCGGCGAAAGAGGAGCAGGTTAGGGGTGAGGGTGCTGAGTAGAGAGTGGGACCCTGGAAACCTGGGGTTGCACTTGGAGATTCTAAACCTCAGTGGCAGTGGACAGGGCCGAGGCCGGTTGAATTAGGGTGTGGGTCAGAGGGCAGGGCATGGCAGCGGGGGGAGAGAAGGGTAGGAAAGGGAAATTTACTTAACTTCGGGGCTCCAGCAGGGGTTGACAGAAGTGGAGAGCAAACAGGTGTGAGGGAGAAATGCAAGCTCAACCTGGACCACTGTGCTTAAGATGTCAGTGGGAAGGAAAACGGGGGCCAGTCCAGGCTCAAGATGGAGACTTGTGTGTCTGTATGGAGACAAGAGTTTGAGTCAGGAAGTAAAATGAGACCTTTCTGGAGAGGGCTAGAAAGAAAGCAACGGACCAAGGACGGGGCCAGGAGCCACAGAGCAAGATAACCAGACTTCACACGAACCTGAGTCCACCAAATGAAGAAGTAGGACTGGCTGACCTAATAGTTAAGGAAATTAAGGAGTTTTCTAATGGTGGGGTAGGATGGCTCCACAGGGCATTCCGGCTTTTCCATGCCAGCCGACGCCTGTGAAGAAGCTAGGAGGGAATGGTCAGAGGTGGAAGAAGGGGTAGGGCAGGTGGGACTGCCCAGCACAGATGCAGAGGGCTAGAGTTTCAGCGAGGTGAGGGGACAGGTTTGGCAGCTGAGCCAGAAATACGGCGAGAAGACGCAAGCTCCAGCCTTGCCCATGCAGAACGTCTCAGCAGCAATAAAATGACTTAAATTTCATCTTTCAAAATAAAACTTGCCCATGCTCCACTGGCTCTGTCTGGGCAGGAAGCAGGGCTCTGTGCGGCCAGCTAGAAAGGCTCTGCATTCCTCAGAGCCCTGGAATGTAACTGTCAGAGCTGGCCTAAGGGAGAGAGAGCAGGGTGCAGCCCTCCGTGCCCCTCTGCCCTGCGGCCCTGGGCTGACTCTGTATCCCCACTGAAGCAGGGACAAGCTGACAGCTGATAGTCCCTGACTGAGCATGCTCCTCTCATTAGCAACAGCCCCATTTAGAACAAGCAGATTGCTGTGATGTCACAGGTGGGTGACCAGAGCTGCCCTTGGCTGGAGGGTCTCTTTCCCTTCAGGGCTATCAGTGTGTTGCAGACACAACCAGCTTAGTAGCAAAGAACAGGGGACTATGGGAAGGAAGAGAAGAGGGGAACATTGGAGCCCCATGTCATCGGCCTGTCCCCAGGCGTCCTGTGGATATCGTCCAATCAGCCCAACACTCAGGGGGCACCAGCAGACACTCAGTTTTTAAATGCTATGTGTTCAGACAGCCCAGCCCTCTGAAAACACAAGTGGCTTCAATAATTCGGAGCATCAACACTGTCCAACTTAGCAGAGACCGCGAACCTGCAGTAAACCACCACCCACGATCTTGGGCTCCTGTCCCATCTCTCCTGGGGCACGTGCTTCTCAAAGCACCGTTACTGCCGTCACCCTGATGCTAGGGTGAATGAGACTGGGGCCACATAGTCGGGACAATAAAGTGTGCCTTCTTCCTGCCTCAATTGTGAGGGAACTGACATAGAAGGAGCTCAATATTGTCGTTCGGGCTATGGGGTAAAGCCTGGCTGAATGTGGCCAAAAATGGGCTGGAACTGTGTTGAACGGGTTTATCAATCCACACTGGACAGGGCGCTGGCCAGAGAAGACACTTAGTGGGGGTTGAGTTACCCAAAATTGTTTAGTTAGAATTTGGGGCACCTTGCTTTCTAAGGTCCTAGGGTGACTTTTCTTCTCTTACTCTAGAGAGCCCCTCCTCAGATTGTGAAAGCACAGGCCTCAGAAAGCCTGCTGGAGTAGGGCAGCCAGGGCAATCCACCCTGGAGCAGCACAGGCCCAAGAGACAAGGCAGGGCAGATCCAGGCGTGCCCTGAGCTCTTGCCCTATTGCTGAGTGAATAGGGAGGAAAGGACAGACCTGGATCACACACGCTCTGCCCCAACACGGGAGGAAATGTCGGGAGTGGGGAAGGAACGGTCCTAACTGTCACTGTCTCCAGGCCCTGCAGGAAGAGGCTTTCTCAGCTGCGCCCAGACCATGGGCATTAGGCAGATTCCCAGCACAGCCCGGCTTGAAGACTCGGGTTTCACATTTCTTTACATCCAACAAACCCAGGCTCCTGCTAGTTCCTCCTCCCTTCACTATGGCAACCCCCAAAACAAAACAGAAAAGGGCAGTGGTGCTAAGTTTTGTGTCAATCAGAGGCCTCTGTCTCCTACAGCAAACAAGCCCAGTCATGATCCCACACCCCTCCCCCGTGCTATGCTGTGGGTAAGAAATCCGAAATCCCTAGACTCCACCCACCAAGACAAGGTTTCGCTTTGTGTGTTTGCAAATCTTTACCTTTGAGTGCAATGCCGTCCTTGTCTTAAAGAGAGCGGCTGCCCTCATTTTGCGAGCCTAGGGAAGCCAGATGAAGCTGACATTCAGAGAATGCCACCCCAACCACTGTGCTCCCGTGAGAAGGGAGCAGGGTTGAGCACCCCTCACCTTCGGATTTCATGCAACCCCGCCAGACTACATGTTCCGTTCTGTAGCGGCTCTGTGTGAGTGTAGCGTGGGGGACAGGCTTGAAGTTGCTCACTGAAAAAGCCCAGCACTCCCCAGCTGGACGGTATACCCCCAGGGGCTGTGGCCTTGACCACCTGCTTCGTTTCCACCTGGTGTCCTGGGCATGCTGTGCCAGAAACAGGCAAACAGCTCTGTGGCTTCCCACGGGGTCAGCATTTGTTGAATAACAATAATTCACACGGTTTGGCTGTTTCGGTGACAGCAATTTGTTTTATAATCCGTCGATCCTGGTGGCCTGGGTGAGATAAAAACAGGTTCTTGTATGCCAATTTTAATGACTAATATTAACTCTTATCACACATCACACAATCCATATATTGACATGCATATATGTGGCTTACACAATAACGACAGAGTTCAGGAGGTGCCAGGAGAGGGAGGGTTCGTTAGAGAACTGGGTCAGTGCCAGCCGGGACAGGGCTGCTGCTGGCATCAGGGTGTGAAAGCCACAAGGTTGCAGCTGTGAGGAAAGACTGAACGAGAAGCATCCAGAGCTGGAAATGGTGGGTTGAGGTCCAGGACCAGATGGGTGAGCAGGTGGATGGGCAGGCAGTCGCATAGACAGTATCAACAATAGGGCACCCAGACAAGCTGAAGCTCCGGGGAGGTCTTTGCTTCTTGGTCCATGATGCACTCAACAGGTGTTAGATGACAGGTTGGTGCGGAGCCGTACCATCCTAGTATTATGTGTTCATTACTTTGTGGGGTCCAGATGAAGGAGTTACACCCTTTCCTTGGTCTGATGTACCTAATAACTTCGTGAGCCTGGCTTACGTGATATGATTTTAATGCATTAATACATCTGTGTGCCCACACAGTCGCAATTCAGACACAGTGAACTTCTAGTGTGGTTCCATCCCCGCCCGGAAGATGTCGTGCATCATTCTGTGCCAGACGGTGCCTGACTGGTGGTGCAGTTTCTGGTACACACAGAAGGTGCATTTCTTCTCCTCCCTCAAATGTAGTCAGCAGATACGTGTAAAATGGAGTCTTCTGGGGCATTCTTTAACAAGTACAGTTATATGCAATATGTAATAACTCACAGTAGGGTGTAGCCTGACTTAACACAGCCAGTCAAGACAAGGCCTTAGAGACAGAGTTACCTGAGGGCAGTTACTGGCCCAAATGAATGGCCCCGCTAGAACCCAGGCTGTGTCCACATAGGCCTGATGGACAGGCAGGGCAGAGGCCCAGCACACACTGATCCAGAATCAGGTTGTGTGCAGTAGTAGCCCTTGAGTCTTCTGAATTCTCACCCAGGAAGAAGTCTTCCAGAGCAGGTGTCATTTAAAACAGAATGGGCCAAGAGTGAGCTGGTAACACTGAGGTCAGACTTCAAGGAGGCAGGGCAGTTTGCCCTAGAGCAAGGTACAGAGCACAAGACAGAGTACAGTCTATAGTGGCTGGACATAATCTGGTGTATATTCTAGAACATTCCAGATAACTCTTGGCCACAGACAGAGCCTGTACCTTGGCATGTGGGGAAGAATGGAGATGTAAAAATCTTCCTCTAGGAACTTGATGAAGATGAAGAAGGAATGACTAGGTTAGAGCAACTGAGCTAGTTATGAGCCTCAAGAAGTGAGCCCTATAAATGCAAGTTTCTTGTCCTGAGCGCCTATTCCAAAATATCCAGCAACCACTTCCCAAATTACCACACAGAGGCTTACAAGTTATAAATGCTTGACCAATAGCTCAGGTTTATTACCAACTAGCTCTTACATTTTAAGTTAACCCATATTCCTTATTTACACTCTGCCACATGGCGGTATCTTTATTAGCATGGCACATTCATTTCCTGCTCCTTCTGTGTCTGCTGCCAACTCCTAACTCTACCCTTTTCCTTTCCATAAACGTTAGTTTGGTTGCCCCACCTATATTTCCTGCCTGGCTACTGGTTGATCAGCATTTTAGTAAACAAATTCAAGTGGCAAATCTTTATAGTGTACAAGAGGATTATTCCACAGCATTTCCCCCTTTTTGTCTAATTAAGATTATTCCACAGCAGAGCCCCACACCAAGAATCTAGGACTGTCGAGTTACTTCGATCTGCGCCCCTTAGCTCTGCCCACTAAGCACAGAGCAGAGACACAATACACACTCGCTGTGTATGTTCCTGATGAGCTGTTAGCTCCAGGTCTGTTTCTAGAAAACAAAGGGCATTCTTTCTTATTTGGTAGTGACATTTATGAACGTGGCACCGATGACTTCAAGAAACACTTGGAACCTCGGCAACAGCTTTCTCCAAGGCACAAGAAAATGTTTAAACACCCCACCCTGGGCCTTGGCATGCGGAGAGGGCGCCTTGCTAAACCCCCTCTTCCTCCTCCACTTCAGTTAGGTGGAATACGACTCCTTAGGGGCTGTTGCAGAACCAGCCTCCAGTGTCCACTCTGGATGTCTTAGAAGCTTCTTCACCCGCCATGGGGCAGTTCTCTGCCCTTGCTGCCCACAGTCTTCCATGGGAGTGTAGAAGCGTGCTGCACAGCATCTCAGCCCCTGCTTGAGTTTATCTGAGGCAGAAACAATCAGGGAGGGGGTGACGTGTACAATGTGAATAGCTGAAATCTGCAGTCTTTGTGGAGACTGAAGTTTTATAAGCCTCTTGGTGACCAAACCACTTATTATTCCAAGTGCAGACAGGTTTACGATCTGAAATGCTCACTGTGTTGGTTGCTATGGGAAAACAGAGGAAAGTTCCAGCTCGGAGTTTGAAGTGATCACTTGTATGGGAAGGCCTGGCCCTCTCCTCTCCACTCCCATCCCGTGCCCCCTGCTGCCGTCAGTTGCTACAGAGGCAATGGCTTTCTCACTTCTCTCTGTCACCTAGAATACAGAGACAGACCACAAGACTTGCCCTTAACTAACAAGTGACTTCTCGTCAACACCGCTAACGATACGCTTCGTTCCAGACTTCGGTGCGTGGGTCCAATGGGCCTTCCTGCCATGGCCTTGTCTGCTGTTGGACCCTTGCTTTTCCCCCACCCCACACTCTGGCTGCCCAGCCCTGCACCTGAGCCTGAGGCCTGGCTCCCTTGAGGGCAATCCCACATTCCCAAACCTTGCCTTCTTGGCTGGAGCCAAGGGTGTTTCGTTCCCTGGCTTTTCGGTCAAAGACATTCCAGAGATTTCCAGGGAATGAGAGCTGCCTTTAAACCTCTTCCAGAGTTCTACCGAGCTCTCAGAGTGGGAGTGACTCATATCCTGGCTCTGCCATTAGCTTGTGGGGTCCTAGACAGGCCACCCAGCCGCCCTCCTGGGTAGCTGTGGGAGGGGGACAGCCTTCAGAGCCTGGGAGCGCCGTAAATGGTCTCCCTAAAGACCGTGGTGGTGATTCGGCCTGGTGGCAAGCCTCCATCCTCCTGAGCCCTTCTTCAGATCCCACAGATCACTGACGGAATAATCTTCCCTGTGTTCATGCTCGTGTCCAAGACCTCCACACAAATATTCTAAAGAAGCCTCTTGGGATATTTCTCTTTTTGAACAATTTTTAAAGGAAAGAGAAAATACAGATTTCAGAAAGAGCTGAATTGCCCTACCAGTTAAGATACTTTAACATTTTAGTACATACCAATGAGCTGTCAGTGAAAATGCCCAGTGTGGGGCAGACACCTATAATCTTGGCGTTCGGGAGATGGAGACTAAAGGATCAGGAGTTCAAGGTCAGCCTGAGCCACAGGAGACCCTGCTTCAAAACAAACAAAAAGCTACTGGTAAAATTGTTAGTAAATGGTGGAGACAATCTTCCTGTCCCTCGCTCTTTTCTCAGTGCACAGAGATCTCTTTATGCCAGGAATTGTCTCCCTTGTTTAAATGTTATTTGATAGCATGTTCCAGCATAGCAGCTGATAGCTTGATAACTGCACATTAAGAATTTGCACAGCCACCCTTTTTACTTGTATTATTATAACTTAAGAAAATATACCTGATGGTTTTCTTAGGCCAAAGGTGGGGCTGCCAGTTTCACTGAGGCAGCTTTTGATGTGCATAGTGGTGCCCCATGCTTCCAGAAAGCTGTGGCCTGTGTAGCTGGCAGGGAAGGACCTAGACTCATAATCCTGGGTGCTTCCTGAATCAGCAGTCTCAGAATGTGACAGCTGATGACAAGTGGAACATACGTTCACTACTTGATGATCAGGGAACGTGTAGAAGCCGTTAAAACTGACCTCGGCTGCCAGGCTACCCTACCACACACAGCCACATGAGCTGACTGCCAGTCTCTCAGCCACACTACCCTCCCCTGACAGCTGGCAGAAGTGGCCCTGTCCCCTTTCCGATGTGGCCTCTCATCAGTGGTTCTAGACTTTCCACCCACACCCGAGGAGGCTGTTGCACACACTCCTGGGTAGGGTGTGGGGCTGAATCCTAAGTAGGGATTGTTCTGAATCAGCCCAGGTTGGGGCAGAACCCCAGGCCTTGGGGACTGAAATCTGACTGTACCCAGAGACAAGGCACAGTCTTAAGTCACCTCTGCACCTGTAAGATGGATCATTCAGAACGATCCCCAAATAAAGATCAGAGGCTCCCTGAAACATCAAATCTATTTCTCTTGAAAATCAGCCAAAGAGGAGATTTATGGAGCCTTGACCCTGAATGATGGGAATAGTCTCACTCAGGTGTGCGTTGCACTGTGAACTTATCTAGACCTCAAATTTACCATCGTTATGTGGGGAAGGGGTGGAAGGGGAGACCCCAAGCTCCCCACCTGTCACTGACCATCCTCTCTTTGCCCACAGTCAGACGGCTCCATCCTGGCAATTGCCCTGCTGATCCTCTTCCTGCTGCTGGCCCTGGCGCTGCTCTGGTGGTTCTGGCCTCTCTGCTGCACAGTGGTAAGTGAGCCAACTTCAGGCCATAACAAGCAAGGGTCACCTGAAGACCCCAGGTCCATCAGTGGGGGTCGGGGAGACCAGAAACTGCAACAGTAGGAGATAAATCTTGCTTGTTTTTTTTGTTTTTTGTTTTTTTGTTTTTTTGTTTTTTTTGACAAAACCAGGCTTGGTCACTTGGACTTAGGAGGAGCATGAGTCTTCAGGATGGGCAGGGGCAAGACCACCAATGGCAAAGCCATTGGGTACAGACATGTAGAAGGCAAAGATTAAAGCATATGAGTTTGGTATTGGAAAAGCATGCAGCTGGCTGGGTGTGTTCACTATCTAAAAGCACGTTGCTGGAGTTGGGATCTATTGATACTTCGTACCATGCTGGGGTTATATCGGTGGGAAATGTTTCCCAAAATAAACCTTTCATGACAGGAAGCAGTGTCATCCAAGGCAGGATTGTTTTGCAATTTTCAAAATAATTTTAAGCGAATTTATCTGGTTTAAGTCCCCAATGCCTGGGAAGGCAGCCAGCGTTGTCTTCATGTGGTCTCCTTTGTAAGGCTGAGGGTTCCTGGGTGAGGAAAGATCCTGGAGACAGACAGACAACCGCATTCTGTTTGTGATGCTGTTGACTGCCCCGCCCCTTGTTGCTGACCCTTAACCTGCACCCCAGTGTTTCAAGTGCCCTCCAAACTCTGTGTTGACCACTCACTTCGGGGACCCTGGCTGGGGCAGGATGAAGTCATGTGTTTCCAGAATGGGAGTGTGGTGTGCAAGAAAGAGGGCCTCCCCACAGAGACCCATTCAGAGGTTTCTGGAAAGTTCCTACACCCTGAGAGACTGCACCCCACAGTCCTCTAACTAACAGGCAGTGTCTTTGTGAGCCATGGTCCCCAAACCTCCCTCTGTCGTTCTTCCTGCCATTCCTCCAAGTGTGGAAAATGTCACTTGGACCCCATAACTGTATCCACGGTAAGGAAACAGCTGGAACCGTGGAGGGCTTACAGAGTGTGGGCACAGGCGGCCTCTCTCCAGGATCAGATTCACAGTGTCCAATAACCTGCAAGGCCTCCACCCTAGACAGATCAGTCTTAACCTCTTATACTCTACTTACCCAAGGAGGGACGCAAAGTGGGACCAGACATCAGGCCCTTAAATTCTCTTTCTGAAAACACAGACAGTGCATACGTGTCCTCCATCCTGGCTCCAGTGCCAGTGAATTTACTGCCCCACTCCCACATGTGCCCCTTGCTGAGTAGGCACCGTGTTCCCCGTGTCTGCTCACGCTTCCAATATCTCTGCTCACTTTCGCCTGTATCCTGTGTCTTTTTCTCCAGGTTTTCTCCAACCCTCCTCTCCTCATCTTATCCCCAGACAGTGTCAGTAAATTCAGTGACTGACTACTTCATGTGGTCACCTATCCCTGGTGTGGCTATAAACAACCAGGCCATGCTCCATTACAGGGAACCCCCGGGCATCACGTTTGCAGGCCCCTCTATCAGAACGTCTGTTCTCTGGTTTCCAGGGGACCTTGTGAGCAGTTTTCTAGCAGTTTTGTAAAGGCCCCATTTGATTCATTTTCTTGAATCTCAGGGACTCTTTAACACATTAGCCTGTTGGCCATCTCTGGTGACCAACTAGAACTCGATATGCCTTAAACTGAAACTAGAATAAAGTCTTCAGATACCGCCCTCCATCCCTGTCATGGACTGAATTGTAGGTTCAGACACCCACTCCCAGCATCACCAAGGAGCTTGCCAGTGGTTTGTGTGATTTAAACCCAGTGCAAGCAGACAGCGGCTCATCCAGCATTGTGGGCTCGGACAGGTATATGTGTTCCCTGATCGCTCTCCAGCCTACACCACCCATCTGGATCTTCTCACTCCACTACTTAGGAAATGAGTTTTCACTATGCATCCCTGCCCTCCTCTGCATCCCCGTCCTCCCCCTCTATCCCTGCCCTCCCCTCTGCATCCCTTCTCTCCTCCACATCTCCATCCTCCCCTCTGTATCCCTGCCCTCCCCTCTGCATCCCTCCTCTCCTCCACATCCCCGTCCTCCCCCCTCTGCATCCCTGCCCTCCCCTCTGCATCCCTTCTCTCCTCCACATCTCCATCCTCCCCTCTGTATCCCTGCCCTCCCCCTCTGCATCCCTGTTCTCCTCTGCATCCCTGCCTTCCCCTCTGCATCTCCACCTTCTCCTGCCAGCTTCCCTCCTCCACCTGAGCCCACCTCGTGGCTTATCTTGAAACCCACCCTTCTCCTGTGCCTACAGGTACAGGGGAAAGAGGCCAGCTGTCACTGGAGACACATTGCCAAAGCCTCGACTTCTGCTGTCAGTTGACCAGGAACTGGGAACTGTGCTGTTTCCCATTGATCTCCTTACAGTCTGCTTCCTCTGAGTCCCTCTGGAGATTCCCTGGTTTGGGGCTCTCAGATCAAGGTGCATTATCGAAACGACCTGAGGATTAGGTGATGAGGGCAACTCTCCCAAACTGCATTCACTGGGCAGTAATGGCCCTCCAGATCAAAACGGCACACCTCAAATCAGAAGGAGTTTAGGCAATAGTTTGAAAGATGCCATTGAACTAGGCAGAAGACCGTCTTCACGGCAGGCTCCCTCGGGGCTTTATTAGAAAGGTGTGTGTGGTGAATCCACAAATAAACTGACCCTGGTCCTTTTTGTCCACAATCCCCAATGCCTTCGCATGCTCACACCAAGGACACTGGTATTCCACCAGAAATGATGAAGACATACAATCCCAGAGGAGGCTGAAACAACTCAAAATACAGAATCCAGGACTGTGACGGGGCCTCTGCCCTCCCTCCCTGGAGTCTGCCTCAGGGTCTCCTAGCTCAAAAATACCACAGCATCATCAACACACTGACCTCTGTGGCGTAGCTCAGACTCCACTAACCCTGCTGGCAACTGGAAACAGCTGGCCCATAGCCCAGGCAGAGGTCAGAGGTGCTCCTCCTCCAAGCCAGGGCTTCTGAGCTCATGTGTTTATGTTACTGTGCCACTTCCCAGAGTTCCGCAGTGACCCTGGCATCACACTGTGGCCACTGTGTCCAGACGTTCCGCTAAATCACCAAGTCAGTCCCTTGGGCCTTATCCACTCCTCTTAGCATTCTGACCGTGACTGTCACTTTAGATATCGATAAATGTGGCTTCTAAACAACCCCAGCCTCAGGCAAGTAAGAGTCACAAAACCGGTTCAGGTTGGAGTTCCAAATGGAGAAAGAAACTCAGAAGGTCTTATCTCTAAAAAGGTCTCTTCTCTTTGGAGAGGTGTTGTACTTCCTTCCAAACGCCTTGCCCAAGCCTTTGCTCAGCCTGTGGGATGTGAAAGCTGTAGACTGAGGCTGTGCTGAGCCAGCAGCAACCACTTCACAGTCAGACCTGAGGTTTGTTAAACTCAGCCAGTGGATTTGTGGGAAGGAAGGTTGATCTGTCTGTCTTGGTCTTTCATATGGAGTTCCCACTTGCCTATGGCTTCCAGATTTTGGTGCAAATGCTTATCTTAAGGCTTAGGGATGAGAATAAAAGGCTAGAGTGTAAAAGGCAAGCACCCCTCCCCTCTCTAGTATTAGAATCCTACATTTCTAGTGCCAATTCAAAGGAATTTGACACCCTCTTCTGGTGTCCTCAGGTACTGCACACGTGTAATGTACATACAGACAAACAGGTATGCATACATACATATAAATCTTAAAAAATTAAATACAATCTTATGGAAACTACACTAAACTCAATAAAATTTTTCATTCTTTTCAGTATCTTTAAGGCTTTAGTTTTTATTATATTTTTAAGTGTGTGTATAAGTTAGTGAACAACTTGCAAAAGTCTTTCTACTATGTATGTCCTGGAGATCAAATTCAGGTCATCAGGCTTGTCCACAAGTACCTTTATCCACTAAGCCATCTTGTTGGCCTTAGGCAGCACAAATTATGATTTAAAAAAATACTACAGAAAATACATACCTTTGATCTGGTATAAAAAGAGTGAGCACACACAGTGTGGCTGTGAGCATGAAGGTGACAAAGTGTTGCCCCTTAGGGCAGAGACTAGCCAGGAGGAAGGACACGATGGCTGCGGCTCACTGTCTTGGTTTTCCCTCAACACTGTCTGAGATGGAAAACCTGCTTGATTACTCTCCATTCAAAAAAAAAAAAATCATGGTGGCGAATGCCTGAACACAGGAGGGAAAGGCAGGTGGATCTCAGTGAGTTCAAGGCCAGCCTGGTCTACAAGCGAGTTCTAGGACAGCCAGAGCTATTACACAGAGAAAACCTAGCTCAGAAAAATACACATATGTAAATACATATATATTGACATATGTATGTGCTTCTCATGAGGCCCAAGAGCCACCCCGCTCCACCATTGTTCCTTCATATGCCCGTGGCCCATGTATAGCAAAATAGAGATCAAGAGCCCCACTGTCTTCTCTCTAGAACCCACTGTCCTCTCCCATGAAGCCACATTGGGCTTCTTTATGTCTGGCTCTCCCAGGATTCCATTCCTTTCACCTCTGTCTAAGCATCTTTGCCACACGCTGAAGTTTCTTCATTCGGTCCTTGGTTCATATAACCAGGACACACCCCTACCTCACCTTGTGGTTGTAGCCAGGACACACTCCTATCCCATGGTGTTGCTGTAGCCAGGACACACCCCTGTCTCACGGTGTTGCTGTAACCAGGACACACCCCTGTCTCACGGTGTTGTATGTAATCCTCCATAAAGAAAAGAGCACACGCTCAGGACCACTGTCCCTGCTTAACTCGTAAATGGAAGCAAGAAAGCAGATTCCTGTGTAAATTTTGTGTTTCTTACCCAACTCACTACCAGTCAGTCGACACTAAAAAGATTTGTCACATATTTCTCTACATCTGATGGTGAACATCCCACAAGTCTGTCACCACTACCACACACACAACGCTAAAATACTTGTTAATTACTCTTGGCCTCTGAAAGTCATCTCTTTCAAGCTAGTACAATTTCTCAGTTTTACAATAAAAAAAAAGAACTATTGTGCCTATCACACATAATCAAACACACACGGATGGAGCTGTGCCTATCACACATGAACCAACGCACGGGATGGAGCTGTGTTGTGACAACACAGATTATGTCTGCAGTCTCCAGTTTGTCAGATCACTGTAGCACTGTCCGGGAAGTCAGTTTGAGACTCAGAGCTGAGAAGCAAAACATCCACCCTCAGGGCAGTGAATGGACTCGGAAGCTGGGGAATAGAAACAGAATGGGCCTCAGTGGCCTCTGGGAAAATGCCAGTTAGTCCTCTGTCCACCCTAGATGCTGTGAGATTTCCCACCACACATTAGTGTCCCAGGCCGCTCTAACGTAAGCAGAGACTTTGAATATCTTAAGTACCACCTCACCCCCAAAATATTACACCAGAGGATAGAGAGGCCAGAGCAAGTCTTGCAGCATTAAGTGCCAAGTGTTTACTTGAGAGCAAGGATGTTGAAAGAGGAAATGCTTCCTTCACCTTCTCCGATAGAGGAGCGCACGCTCATACTTTCCAGAAATCGTGATTGAGCAACATGCTCCGAGCTTCAGGCCAGAGACAAAAGCTGCCCATGTGTGCTTGTGTCTCCTGGAAGATCAGAGTTCACTGTGGCAAAAAGACTTGCGAGTGCAGCCCAGAGTTCACTGCCAATGGTGTGGGCCGCACGATAAGATCTGTGTTGAGTCCCTGGAAGACACATCCTAGGGTCCTCTGAGAGGAAGCCTGGATTGAGGGTTTGCCCTGATCAGATTGGCCAGAGGGTATGTCTTGATTGTTAATTGATGTGGGAGGACCCAGTCCACTGTGATGTCACCGTTCCTTGGGCAGGTGATCCCGGATTGTTTAAGGATGCTCATTAAACATTGGAAGCGCAGCCAGCAAGCAAAACTCCTCCATGGTTTCTGCTCCAAGTTCCCGCTTGAGTTCCTGCCCTGACTTCCCTTGGGGATGGACTGGGACCTGAGAGCATTAGGCAAATCAGCCCTTCCCTATAAAAAGTGCCTTTTAGTCAGAGTCTTGTATTACAGCAACAGAAAGGAAACAATAGCAGTGTTTAGAGAGAGGATGGCACTGTGTAACACATGCTGGCCTCGAACCTGAGATCCCCTTCCCTTCTCTTCCAGACACTAAAATTACAAATCCCTGTCACGCAGGACTCAGAGCTGGGTTTCTGATCAGTCACAAAATTCCACAGCACAGCTGTGGGAACGTCTGACCTAACACAAAACACACCTCTGCCCAGAGCGGATTGATACACAGACTGGCTAGAATCAGTTCATTCCTGGTTCTCAGAATGTGGTCCACAGACCCTCCGGGTCAGTATTATTTAGGAACCTGCTAGAAATGCAAGTGTCTGGCCCCAGTCTGCTGAGGAAGCATTGCACCTGGAGTTCTCTTAGCAAAAAGTCCCCTCCAAGATTCTGATATTGGAAAGGTTGGCAACTGCTGAGCTCATTAAAATTAGAGGGCGGGTTTATAATTTTAACAGACTCGCTAGCCTCAGCTGTTGCCTTGGGCCTGTGGAGACGGCAGAGAGGCCCGTGTATTGGTGGATTATTCCTCAGCAGTGAGTGACCAGAGGAGGCGGGCAGAGCGCTAGGAGGACAACTCATGCCCAAACAAAGCGGGATGTAAACACAGACTCTAGAGAAAGGGGCAGAAAATTAGTTCTGTTAGTACCTTGTCTTGTACCATGAGATAAAATTCTGGCTCCCAGGAGCTTGTGCGATTTCACCGACAGCCAACTTCTGTCATGGAGAGAAGAGACAGGCAAGGGGGTGGGGAGGATATAAAGCCATGAGTCTGGGGAGATGGCTCAGCGGTTATGAGCACTGGCTTTTCTTGCTGAGGATAGGGGTTCAGTTCCTAGACCCACCAAAGGCTCACAAGCTTCGGGAAGCCCAGCTCCAGAGGACCAGATATCGTCTTCTGGCCTCCAAGGATACCAGGCACTTCTGTGGTGCACTTTCCGTACAGACATGCAAGACTTTCATCCATATAAAATATAAAAATAAAACAAATCTTGAAAAACATATGGGAAGTTGTACGAGTGAGCCAGTCCTGTGTCCTCTGCCCTTCATGCGAGTGGAGGCCTGATTCCTTCCTCTTTAAATGCTCTGTCCTGTGGGTGGGGACACTCGGGTCAGGAAGGGTGGCCAGAGCACACTGTGAGTTCCAAAACACAGGACACAGCAGCGGGGTCAGCGAGACCAAGCCGAGCTGTGGGAGCTGAGACCGTACACGAGCACTTCAGAGGACAAGCACACACAAAGTCAGGACGCCAGTGCATCCCGCACGTTACAGGTATGGAGAGCGCTCTCCAGAGCCCCTGAAGCTGAAGCTGGCTGTAAGCCACAACGGCTAAACTGCAGCTGTAAGCCAGCCCAAGGTTGTCACGCCACAGTTCTCATCCGACCTGCCTCACTGTTTCTCCAGCAACCACCTGGGGTGCTTGCAGGAACCTGAACCAGGCTTGAGTGTGAGTCACTGGTAGGGCGCTTCCCTGCACGTGCTACCGCTAGGGTTGATTCCCAGCAGTGCAGGACTCTCCTCCCTGCTTCTTCCCCTTCTCCAACCTCTCCCTTGCCCTCCATCCTCAGTAATCTCCTTTCCGCTTTTATACCACATGACCCCTCTTGCCCCACTTCCTCAACACCTCTGTCTCCTCTAACGGACCCCTTTTCAGTTTCATAGCCAATACCCACACTCACCCTCCCTTACATATTTATGTTAATACATCTATAAAATATGGAAATCTCAAGCCACCTGAGACTGAACATGTCCTGCTTATCTTTCTGAGTCTGGATCATCTCGTATAATATAATTCCTTTAAGATCCCATCTACTTTTCTCCAATTTTATTACTTCAGCTTTCCCTGAAGTTGAATAAAATTTCATCGTGTAGTAAGGGTTGTGTTTCCATGAAGCTCTGAATAGCAGTTTCTCAGAGAACAGAGACTCCCACTGTGGAGAATAAAAAAGATGGGCATTTCCCGTGCTCAGGGCAGCGCCCATGGTGGCCCATGTGCCGCTCTTGACATAGCTATCATGCTCGCTGGCCATCATGTCCAGCTCAAAGCAATTGGAGTAACTCTTCACTGCCTCCGCCAGCCCCTCGGCAGACAAGGCCAGGTTAGAGTACCCCTTTCTGTTTCTCTGAACACGGTGGACTGATTTTCAGAAACTGAGGTGGCACATTTACTGTGTATTCATGTGGAATCTGGATCACAAACCAGTTCCTTGTAACCAACATTATAAGTCATGGATGATGGCACTGTCTTTGGGACTCCATTCGATCCAGCCCTCTGTAGGCTCTGGGATAGATATTCAGTAAACTAAATCAGAGTCATTCTGAGTGGTGGGTTCCCGATGCTGTGTGTCCAACCGTTGTCATGCGTTAAGTGTGGTATGTGTGTGTGTGCATGTATTCATGTGCGTGTGAGTATGTATGCATGTATGCCTGTGTGCATGTGAGAACCAGAGTTAGATGTTGAGTGTCTCTCTCCCTCAATGGCTTTTCACTTTACCTTTGAGACAGCCCTGGAGCTTGTGGGTTAGTCTGGGTTGGCCGACCAGCTCCAAGGAATGTCCCACCTTTGCCTCCCTAGTACTGGGATTACAGCCACATCGGACGTTTACAAGGCTGGCTGGGACTGAACTCATCCGTTCTCATGCTTAAACCGCGAGCGCTCACCAACAGAGCCATATCTGCTCAGCCCTGTCATGCGCTAACTTGTGTGAGGCCGCAGACATCCCTGAATCCCATGGCCACTGTCCAGACACCAGGCTCCTATCTCTCATGTGCTGGGGAGGCAGCCACAGGCCTGGCTTATGCAGGGGGTTCTTAAAGATGCAGCAGAAAAAGAAGCAGACGGGGAGGCGCTCTGATCTGTCTTCGCAGGACCGGTACTGCACACACAGTTGCGCGGGATGGCTCAACTCCTGCGAGGTTTATGTTTTTGCTCTCTTTAGTTGTGAGGCTCCAGGAGACCCAGAGGTTTCTCAAATCCTCACAGTGACAAGGCAGGTCTGGGATTTACATTTGACAACTGTGCTAGGCTCCCATGCAGTGAAGGAGCAGCCTTGAGCCTCTTCAGAA
Source organism: Alexandromys fortis (assembly GCF_014885135.2). Lineage (NCBI taxonomy): Eukaryota > Metazoa > Chordata > Mammalia > Rodentia > Cricetidae > Alexandromys > Alexandromys fortis. The sequence continues at coordinate 2,273,802 of NW_026068039.1, read as the reverse complement.
TTGAGGACCTTGTCTTAGCCACAGCATCTGCCATTTTTTTTTGCAAACATCTTGCCATCCCCCCAACTTCTCCCATTCAAGTTATTGTCCCCACCTCCTCATCCCTTCCTCCAGCTTCCAGCCACTTCCTATTTTAAAATAATTCACTGTCTCTGGAATGATGGGAAGTCAGCAGCAAGCAGTAAGAGTCTTCCCCAGAGGTTTCCCGAGGGAGACTCCGAAGAGAGTTGAGTGGGTGAGCGAAAGCACAGCAACAGGAAGTGGAAGCAGATGAAGCAGTAGTTCTAAGCCCCAGGAGGCCTTCAGCTCTGCCTCTTCAATGAACGAATACTGTCCTCAGATGCTTGGAGCAGCCTCGGTCCCATGGCTGCTGGTAGCCTGTCTAGTCAATGCGGATAACATTACAGATTGTGGTAGGGTGGAGACAGAGGTGAGGATGAGCGCCCTAGTGAACTTCGTATTATTAAATTAGAGAAGACTTACACTTAGCAGATGGTGAGGGATGCTAAGTGCTCCTAGGGGAACTCCTGGGCAGCCCTGGTGCTGAGACAGCAAAGGTTACAGAACAAGATTTGTATTTGCCAGAAGTCACCTAAAGAAAATGTTCCGTGTGGGGGTCCCAAAATGCTAACTATAAGCTTGAGTGAGGGCAGCAGGTCCCCAAGGAATGTATGAGATCAGTGGTTCACAGCCAAAGTGCTATGGAAAGGCCTTCAATTCCAATTAATTGCCAGTTTTATGACTGGAGTTGTCTGGCCCATCACCATGTTGGGGAAGAGACTCGCATCGACTTACTGAAACTGTCTGTCTGTCTGTCTCACTTCACACAGTGGACAGGGCAGTTGAGGAATAGTCTTGTAGATAGTTACTGACATATGTTTGCCTCTGGATCGTCTGTACCAGGGAGAGATCCCTGGGCCTCCTCCTCACTGCCTTCTCTCAGGGGCTTCTCAGCCTGACACATGTCTCCACATGGACCCACTGAGGCTGGTGGTTGAGGACCTGCAGCCACAGAAGCCTGGTCTGAACCTCGCTGGTGCCCGAGCACCCATTAGCTCAAGTGTATCGCCGGCCTGTGTTAATGTGTAGATGGTTGGATGGAGGGAGGGGTGGCCTCAGGCCTGCGTGGCCAAGTAAACAGATGAATGAGACTAGCTGCCCAGGTGAGACAAACAGCTGTGGAGCGTGCTTCTTCACACAGGACTTCGCGCTGAAGATGGACCCTCGTGGCAGTTCCTGCTCTCACTGGGCTACTCTGTCCGATCAGGTCATGGCACAGACTTAAGGCCCGTGCTTGGACTGCTCCTCGGGTGGTTAAGGCAGACATCTTAGGGAGCAGGAGGCTAAAGAACCCCACTGACCCATTCTCCTTTCCATTTACAGATCATCAAGGAGGTCCCACCACCCCCTGTTGAGGAGAGTGAGGTAAGTGGCCAAAGTAGGGTGCTTGGGGTGCGCAGGTGGCAGAATGGGGTAAATTGGCCAGTTATATAGCCCCCTGCTGAGCAGGACTGGGCTCCACTGCCTGTGAAAGGGAACCTTCAGGCCTTCACTCGCCAGGGTATACAAGACCTGAGCAACACAGGCAGCCAGAGGCCCTCTGGTTTCTCTCTGCAAAGACAAACTTTGAAGCGCATACACTTGTCTGGTGTTTCTGTCTGCAAGGATTTTGGAAGATTTCCTGCTGAGGGGGTGTGTTTTGGTTGTTGACTTTTTTTCTGTGCTTGACTCCGGATATCACACATGCTCCACAAGCTCTCCACCTGAGCTGCAGCCCTAGCCACCCCCGCCCTTTGTCTGAGACAGGGTCCTGTGTCACAGGTTGGGCTTGAACTCTTGTTGCTCCTACCTCAGCCTCCCCAGTGGTGGGATCACAGACCTGTCTCACTATGACCAGCACAATGAATAATTTGTGGTTTTAAAGGTCTAAGTTTCCCTCAGAAACGTATTAGGATTCCCGTCCCCCTGCGGATATACACTTCACATGTATAGGATAGGGCAAGTTTGCCACACTCTGCATAGAATTCCTGCTCCTAGGACTGGTGCCAAGTTTCCCATTTTTCTTTAATTTAAAACAGTATTATATAAAATCTGCCAGGTGGTCATGAATCTATGCTGGAGCAGGATGTACTAATATCCTGGCCTCACTCTCAAATCCTCACGGTCTACAGACAACCGCTCAGACTCTTCCACTCACGGGGCCAGGAAGCCGCTGTGCTGCTAGGGCGGCTCTAATAAACCAGCAGAGGTGTTAACAGCTGCTGGTGGGCTGGAGTTCACAGCAAATGGCTTTCCCAGCCTGGGACTGCTGGGATCCTTGGGAGTAACACTGCCAGAGTAGAGTCCTAGATCTGAAAACTTACTGGGGCCAAGAGGAACCAAGATGGGGTTTCAGGTTCTTAGCTAGGTTCCTGTAGGTTTTTTGTTTGTTTGTTTTATTATTTTTTTGTATGCTCCTCAGATACCACCTCTCAGCTGTCCCTGTCCCAACTCAGTTCTCTACCCTCCACCCCATCCCAGCTCAGCTGTCCCTGTCCCAGCTCAGTCTCCCTACACAGAAAGAACGATGATTAGGTTTGAAATTCCATGTGTCTCTCGTGTGCTGAAAGCTGCATGAACGCCGAGAGACTTAATAGCTGCTATCAATTAAAGCACATCTTGCAGGAATGTTAGCTCTCTGCCCAGAAATCAAGGGAGGAAATTGCATTGCTGTACAGACAGAAAGGAGAAGGGAACCTTCTCTCCGTGTTGAGTCTGTTCTTAACCCTCCAAGAGCAGGAACCGCAGCTAGTCCATATTTCTGTCTGACTTTGCCTGTGTTGTGTGCATCTGTCTCTTGGAATCCCAGAACAAAACAAGTGAGACATCCTGACGGTTGCTATGTTCGTTCTTGGTGAAAAGTGTTCCCCCTCAGTGGCATTTGGAGTGGCTCTTTCTGGGGAGTGCTCTGAATTGGCCTTTTAAAGGTGAAACGCTGGAGATTTTGGTACTGGGGTAGTATGGGGCCTGATGTCCTCTACATGTAACATCTAGTACAAGGTTTCACGGACATCATGGGTGCACAGACATGCAAGATGCAAGGCTGGAGCCCAAACAAGAAAGAATAGACAAAAGCGAGGGAAAGCAAGAGACAGCTTTTTCAGCTTTGTTGGCATTTTTATGGAGACCATACTTGACAGAAAAAGGCAAACGTAGTTCCTGAAAGACAATGATGACCGTGGACACTTGGGACCTGAAGGCTTGTGAGAGGCTTAAGGCCACTTCCTACAGCCAAGGAGATTACTTCAGCATGTGTATTGCCCTGGGGCTCGGGGGGCCCTGGTCCCCTCCTAATGTGCTCTGGCAGGAAGAAAGGAAAGAGGGAAATCCCACAGAAAGAAATAACATAACTTCGACAATGTTAAGTATTTTATTCAATGCACTGAAAATCTTAATTGGAATCTAGACGACTTCTCCAGCCCAGCCCATGTGAAGATCCCACTGTGGCCTCAGCACAGCGTGTGTGCGCTGGCCTCATGGTGCCCTGAAGATCCTCCTCTGATGTCCTCAAGTGGATGCCTCCCTTCTCCTTCTTGGTGGTCTCTGGGTCTTGCATTAACTCCTCCCCCTGCATTAAAGATTGAGACCGTTAGATACTCAAAGGTCAGGAACTATCTAGTTAATCTGAGTGCAAACTGGAGGTGGCAGTGCATGCTGGGGACCCCAGTATTGAGGAGGCTAAAGCGGGAGGAACTCCAGCTTGAGGTCAGCCTGGGTAGGGGAGAGAGGAGAGAGAGCCCCATGCAGGCAACCTCTTGCCTAATGTGTATATGGACAAGCTGAATATTAACTGGCCTTCATCCGATCTGTAACCATCACATCCCAAGGGAGGCTGTCCTAGTCAGGGTTCCTACTGTGATGAAACACCATGACCAAAAGCAGCTTGGGGAGGAAAGGGTTTATTTCACTGACAGTTCTAAATAACAGTACATCATCAAACACAGTGAGGACAGGAACCTGGAGGCAGGAGCTGATGCAGAGTGCTACTTACTGTCTTGCTCCCCATGGCTTGCTCAGACTGCTTAGGATCCAGGACCACCAGCCCAGGGGTGGCATCCAGTGGACTGGGCTCCCCCATCAATCACTGTTGATGGAGCACTCATTAAGAAAATGCCCTACAGACTTGCCTACAGGTCAGTCTTATGGGGACATTTTCTTAGTTGAGCCTCCTCACTCTGATGACTCTAGCTTGTGTCAAATTACATAAAACCGTCCTACCCAGAGGAGCACCACTGTATAAATAAGTAAACTCGGGATGAAGGCAGCTTCATGACTCTGTGTCGTGATCCTCTTTTGTGTCGAATCCTCTTTGATAGGAAGTACAAAGTGCTCAGTGAGAAAGCTATGTCTTTCTGGGATTTCCTGTCCCTGGAAGTGAAATCCCTAAGCCAGCATAAATAACAGTCACCTGAGCTGCAGATCTCAGCAGAAGGGAGGAAGCTCAGGGTAACACCTCAAAGGGGACCCGGGGGTGAGGTCTTCTCCCACTGACCCCAGAGTGAGACTTGATCTTCGTTGACTTTGTCCCAAAGAGTTGGCAGTTTCTGGGAAATTGTGTTAGCAGTGCCCTCTGTCTGGAGGCTCATCTTGGTATAGTCACCTCTTCGGATGCCTTTACTATATTTGTGTTAGAGCCATGCCATTTACTTCATGACAACATGGCTCCCTTGAGACACAATGTTATTCAACACAACAATGAAGGTTTCAGTAACTAGTGCTTACCCAGATCATATATATATGTGATATATATATATCATATATATATCATATATATATCATATATATCATATATATATATCATATATATATATCAGAGGGAAGGTTTGACTTCATATCACTATTGACTGTTTAGACAGAGATGGGTGAACCCAGGGAGAGTGCCCTGGACAAATATCATATATATATATCAGAGGGAAGGTTTGACTTCATATCACTATTGACTGTTTAGACAGAGATGGGTGAACCCAGGGAGAGTGCCCTGGACAAACAGAAGGCAAGCAGCCCCGGGCCACTAACATTGTCTGGCATGGGACCTCTGTTGAAGGAGCTACAGGCCTCTTCCCACAGCCCGGTTCCTGGCCGCTTGGCTAGCTTATGCCCTGAATTAACAAGACACAAACTGTATTCATTTAAACACTGCCTGGTCCATTTTTATTAATGTGTGTAGCACCGAGGTGCGCTTACTGGGAAGATTCTAGCCTACATCCATCCTGGGTTGGAGCCTCATCGTGTCTGCCTCAGAGAGCAGAGCTATGGCATATGAGTTCACTTCCTCTTCCTCCCAGCATTCTGTTCTGTTTACTCCACCCACCTAAAAGCTGGCCTATCAAATGGGCCAAGGCAGTTTCTTTATCAGCCAATGACCTTCCTCCATCAGACCTCCACTCCAGTCATTGGCGGGAATGAAGGAAAGGACATACAAGTGGCTCTTGTTTGGGGTCACCCAGGGTTTGTCACGTGGGTTCAAGGGTGCTATGATACTTAAAGTTAGGTAGAAAGATTGGGCTGGACTCTGCTTCAAGCATGGTTTCCCAGGGGCCCTCACAATGAGCTGGGGAACAAAGCTCCCCTTGGTCCCCACTGGGTGTGGATGTCAGAAAAGCAGGAAGAGCCCAGTGCTTTGGAGGCTGGCATTCTTCATCCTGGGCCAGTAGCAGTGCACTGCATATGTGCAGGAGGTAGGGAGCCCCAAAATCTGAAACCTCTCCCCTCCCACCCACCGTTTTCTTAATAACTAACTAAAAATTAAATATTTGTTCAGTCAATAGAGGTGAGCACACGGAGCTTTGAATTCTCTGGGGACTGGAACTCCACACAGGTTAGGTAACTTACCAAATGTCTGGAAGAAAGGGTAGGAGGCATGGGGAAGGCACACAAACCCCTGCACAGTGCCATGTGGGATCATACCGCAGCCTGGCACAGTGGGGAGAAGTCAAAGAGCACAGGTTCTCGGGTTTCCTGAGAAAGCTCAGCTTGGTCTTCCTGAAGACAAACACATCAGAATTGGCCTCTGTGTCTGAGGGGTGCGCTACCACGGTGTTGCCCAAAGGTTGGTCTAGTGATGTCTGGGACAAAACATCCTTTAAGATTTAAACGTGACTTCCCTGGTGGGAAACCGACTGCAGCCCTGGCTGGGCACTGTCTCACACGACTGATGGCTTTCGCTGCTTCTGTGTCATTTTGTCCCCTGGATTTTCTGGATTCCCATCACCCTCCCGACCTATGTAAGGGCCTGGAGGGCGGCACTGTGCGACCATGGCTGTGGGTGTAGCTGGCTCTCCTCTCCCACCCTGCCGTCCATTCTCCCTGCCATCTCCTGTGGGTACCCTCACAGATTAGGTGGCTCAGCCCATTCCTTTCTGACCACCCCCTCCTCATTTCCCATAAGGCTCTGATTCCTGCTACTTGATGCTGTGAAACAGTTTGGCTCAGCCAATCCTGACCTCCGGGAACTATGGAGGTCACCATAGTTTATTTATCAAAACAAAACTCTGAATACATCCCTGAAGGTGACCGGGGAAAGACACCTCCCAGAAGCCCTGAGCCCCAAGAACTTGCTCCGTCAACTTTTGGTCAAGTGAAAAGACGCATCAAAGGTTCTCCCTGCTCCCTGGGATTGAGCAACTCCGCAGGCCCTGGTGCATACACACCACTCCGCTTACTGCAGGGAAACGCTGGCTCTCTCTTTGCTCAGACCTTGGGCTCAGGGTTGACTTTCGTGGCTGTTGTTTGGTTTGGAGAGGAAGCTCAGGTCAGGGACTAAAGTGAGGCTTGGTGGAGCTGACGGAATGTCTAAGTATTTCCTGTTGTGAATCTACATGCGGTGGGGGGGGGCGCCTGTCTCTGGATGATCTGCCCTCCTTTTCTAAGGTCCCACACACGAGAGTGGGGAAGTGGAGAGAGGGTGCCTTGAGTATGCCAGGAAGACCAGGAAAGTATAGAGATGGGTTTTTGTTCGTTCTATGCATAAGCATTCAGCTATCTCCAAAAAAAAAAAAAAAAAAAAAAAAGAAACACAGATGTGACTCAAGTTCTTATACTAAAGGGCAGGACATCCACTGGACAGGGCATTAAGTCAGAACTTCCTGTCCGCTGCTTTGGATCTGACAGTCTCTTGTGTAGCACGAAACAGCTGGAGTAGGTGGTGAGCAATGTTTGCACTTCTGTAATTGCCAAATGACGCCACTCATAAAACTATCTTCTCTTGTTATAATACAATACCCAAGGCTGAATGGTTTATCAAGAAAAGAAACTGATTTCTCACAGTTGCAGGAAGTCCAGAGGCAAGGGGCCTGCATCTAATGAGATCTTCTTCTGCATCGTTCAAAGCATCTCCTAACACTGTTGCCTTAGAGATTACCCTCCCAACCCATGAAGAGCAGAGGCACATTCAAACAGCACCCTGCTGTGAAGGAAAGGGCCTGCTCCTGGGGCTGTCTGTCCACAGACTGTCTAACACCCATTTTCACACATCAGGACACTGTACTTAGAGAGACTGGATGACCTCCAGAGTCCGTGAGCATGGGGACTTAACTGTGCTCTGAAACCATGTGGTTTGACTGTACCAGCTTGCTCCTGTCTACCTCACCAGAGTAGACACACACAACCTTAGGGGACTTTGTCTTTATGTCTCGCAATCTCTCTGCAGGAAGAAGATGACGATGGTCTTCCAAAAAAGAAGTGGCCCACGGTAGATGCCTCTTACTATGGTGGACGTGGTGTGGGAGGCATCAAAAGGATGGAGGTAAGAGCCCTCGCACAGATGCCTGTGGCCAACCACCTAGCGATAGAAGCCCACAGAAAATGCTGGGGGACCATGCTTGGGGTTTGGGAAGAGGTGACTTAAAAGCTATGAAGATGGAAAGGTGGAACGGTACAGCCTTTAACTGCGTGCCAGCATCTTGCCCATCATGAGTCAGCAGAGGTCACATGTCTTCCAAACCCCCCCAGTGGTTTCTGTTTTCATTGGACGAAACCCCACTTCTCAAACTCCTCCAGGCAGTTCTCCCTCAAATTCATCCAGTGCATGACTCCCCATTGCTGTCAACCTTCCTGCTCCCACTTTCCCTTTTCCCACATCTCTGGCTCACGATCCTAAAGGAACAGAGGCCATGGGGCATGCTCGTCACCCCTGCCAGTCTGGTTCTCGAGGGGCAAACCATGCAATCCTGTAACTTTGTGTTATGGGCTTTCACCACCATTAGGTTCGCTGGGGAGAGAAGGGCTCCACGGAGGAAGGAGCTAAGCTGGAAAAGGCAAAGAACGCGAGAGTCAAGATGCCAGAGCAAGAGTATGAGTTCCCGGAGCCCCGAAATCTCAACAACAACATGCGCCGTCCTTCCTCCCCCCGGAAGTGGTACTCGCCCATCAAGGTGTGTCTCTGCCTAGAGTCCTTTCAGTCTTCCCAGCTAGGAGCCAGTCTTCTTTCTCCTCCGTTCTCCCCGCTGCCCCTGGCACTCCACTATCAACTCTGGGCCCTCACTGATTCTGGTTTCTTGAGAAGTTAAAACCCTGGGAGATGAAGAATGCTTCTAGGGGGCTTTTGTCACCGTGAGTGCACATGGCTCATGTGAGGGTCAGGACTTTTCTCTGTGTCCTTGCCACTCTGCACCTGCCCTATGACAGCCACTGGAACCCGAGAAGCTTATAACTCTAGACAAAATCCATCCCAGCTCCCGCAAAGTCTTTTCTCCAGGGTTTGCAAACCAAGGTTCCAGCTGGTTAGTCTCCTTCCCCGCCCACACACTTGCCTACAGCCTTGCCCCTCTTCCAGGAGCTGCACAGACAAGCTTTTTAGCCTTCTCTGAGTACTTTTAGCTTAGGAACAGCCCTTATATCCATCAAGAGAAATCCAGGTTTGGGGAAGATAGTTGAGCCTGTGAATGATTGCTCATAAATGAAAGATCCCCGGAGCTCGCTGAAGCTCCCTGGATAGGGACTCTAGGCAAATTGGTGCACTCTGGGCTCAGAGAAAGACTGCGAAAGACACCCAGGTCAGTTTCTGGCCTCCACACGCACATGTGCGTGCTTCTAGGTAGAATGTGTCTGGACTGGAAGCTGCCGTTTCTCGGGGGAATGAGCTCAGGCTCACGGGAACTTTCGTGCAGTTTCCATTTGGGCTTGTTTAAAGCCGTGAGATTCTTTTTTTAGGATAATCCTCCCCGAGGCAAAGGGTTGAACACTGAGCTGTGGGTGAAGCCCAGCTGGCTGGGGGACCGGCTGCTGCTGCTAATTCTTCACCAGTGAGGAACGTGCAGTGGTGTGCAGATGTGTGCAGACGTGTGCAGACAGGAAGGAGCCGAGAGGATCCTCCGAGAAGAGGAAGGGGATTTTCTGTCCTGCCGTTTTCAGTAATCCATCCACCTTGTGACTAACACCCCATCCGTGGTTCTAGCTGAATTTTTATGTCTGGAATCTTCGAGGTTGGAAGGGCATGTTGTTGCTTTCTTGACTGGTAGCTTCAGGGTGAGTTTTGCTAAATGAATCAGGATGTGGACAAATAGGTTTAGCCAACACTCTCCTGACATCTGCGTCTGCCCAGTGAGTCCTGTCAAGTCCCTGCTGAGCCGGGCACAGATACTGATGGTGGGCCTTCTCAGCCCTGTATGAGTCAAGGGTGGGGAGAGGACGTCAGAATGAGGATCCAGGCTTGGAAGCCCAATCTCACAAAAGACCTGCAAGGTGCCCTCAAGCCTTGCCTATTCCAGGTGCCAGCTCAAAACTATCCCAGCTGCCAAGCCTTAAGATCCCACACCCGAGCGTCCCACCCAATAGTACCTTTCTGTTGCCTTAAGGACTTCTGGCTGGTGCTCCCTCCCCAGCCCTTCCTCTTTGAGAAAGTGTCTCCCTTAGTTACACAGGATGCCCTGGCGCTTGTGGCAGAAGGGATCACAGGCATGCTTCATCATGCTAGGGTCCTGGCTCCCGAGCTTCCTTGATCATCGTATTAAACCACCCATTCTCACAGTGTGGTCCCCAAACCATAAGCATTGGCTTCACCCATGAACTTGTTAGAAACACATATTGAGGGGTCCCACCTAAGAATGGCTGCATCAGAAATTCCAGTATAGGGCCCAGAATCCGGGTTTTAATAAGCCCAGTAGACAGGGTGTCACCAGGGATCACTGACAGCATTGCCTGAGGCAGGGCTGGAGCTCAGAGGATAGGAACTGGGCACCTGGCCATTTCTCTGTGACGTGTTAGGAGTCACCTTTCACATCCGGGCCATTTTAACTCCCACCACACTGATGTGGCATCTCTTGGAATCCAAGCCTTGGAGACACCTCTCAGGAGAGATGGAGGAAGCCTGTGAGACTCTTGACTCTTGCCTGGGCAAGACTCAGGTTGAGGTCATGAGCAAGCTTGCAGGCTCCTCCTGCCTGGTGAAACAGCTAATGCCAGCACTCACACAGGCCCTCGCTAGGTCAGAGATGGGCGGGTGGCAATTGAGGAGATTATCCCTGGCTTCTGAGCCTTCTCCCTGCATCTCACCCCTGCGGGCACCAGTATGGAGCCTGACAGAGCAGGGATTCCACCAGGTTCCACCAAAGCATGGGGTGGGGCCGAAAAAGCACTCCCAAGCCCATCACATTAGACCACCCAGCTCCTTCAGCACGCTCTGTCCAGGAGAGGACATTTAATGACGGATTTGTGAAGGGGGGCAGACTGCAGAAAGAACCTGAGAAGCTTGGAGGAAGAACAGGTTTCCTACAAGCAGTCCGGGCCTCATGTGTTTAATGTGCATGCTCCGCGCTGAGCCTTTTCTAGTTAAGATGCCTGGGGGCATCAACAGAACCTCATGAGGTACTAAGTCCCATGTGGTACCCTCTCATGGTGTTGTCCTAATTCCGCATCGACACAGAAGGCACACTGCAAACAATAGGGCTCACAGAAGGCGACCTAGTCTCAGAGGCCCTACAGTGAGGCCACCTAGGACTAGCTACAAGAGGAATTATTACACCCCTAGTCCTACAGGGGCCCAGTGAGAGGGAGAGAGCAACCACTGGGAGCTGTGGAGAAGGCGCAGAGATCAGCAGTCTTAATCTTCCCCACCACCTTTCTCCTCATGGCCCACAAGCAAAAGACATTTGCTTATTTTAAAAAGTGTTATAAGGTATATTTTGATCATATTCTTTTCCTTCCCTCTACCCAACTTCATATTCTCTCTCTCTCTCTCTCTCTCTCTCTCTCTCTCTCTCTCTCTTAAAAGCAAAGAATAAGACAAACAAAACAAAAAGGACACACCAAAAATATGCAGGGTATTTTGTGTTGGGCAACTACTGGACGTGGGGCCTGCCCTGGAGTGATAGGCCCAGGGACACTCCATTGGAAATTTTCTGACTCCATTGGAGAATTTCTGACGTTCCCTTTCCTAGCAGCTATCAGCTACTAACAGCTTCTTGGTTAGGGATGGGACTTCGTGCCCACTTCCCCTCCTCCATGCTGGAACTTTTGTCCGGTTTGAACCTGTGCAGGTCCTGTGTGCTGTCCCCTGGCTGTGAGTTCATGTGTGTGTCAGCCCTGTTGTGTCTGGCACGCATGAGTTTCCGAGCTCGCAGAGAGTGTGGTTTTGATGTTTTTCACTGGTTATGTAAGTTCTTATCCTCCTCACTTTTCCTCTTCCTGAAGTCTTTCTTCTCCGGTTCCTTCTAGAAGATGTCTGTAGACCTGTGCCCTACAGGGATGCAGTTACCACAGGGAGACGGGGAAGCAGGGAGGGTCTGAAGAAACAAATGCCCCCACTCACCCTCATCCACTCGTGCCCTTCCAGTCCCCCCCCCCCAACCCCGTGCGCCAAGGGAAGCTAGCTGGTGCAGCGGCAGCATGCCAAGAAACGCAGACAGTAGGTGAGTACAGGCAGCTCCAGGAGAAGGGCCAGTACACACTGAGCCTGCCTTCCATCCCTGCTGTGAACATGGAGAACCCTGCTCCAGCACAGAACTCTCAGCAGATCCTGGGACCATGTCTAGCTCTCCAGCAAAAGTGGCTGGTACCATCTACACGGTGAAATGGGTTGCAATGGACCCCCCTTCTTCCTTTGTTCCTGAGATTGGAGAAGCAGGTGGGCTAAGCAGCCCAGCAGGAGATGAGGGGGAAAGGGTTACAATAGGCTCCTCCTCCTGTCCCCCCATCGTACCCCATGCTATATTAAGACACTGACCACACCAACCACACTTCCCCCATCCTAGTTCCAGGCTCATGATGGGGAATTTCCCCTGGTATTTAGCTGCATTTTCCTTTGCTTGGTTTTTGCTTCCTCGATTTACAGTACCCCGTGCTTCTCATTAAACAGAATTGGCCATTTCAGACGAGTTAAGTCATGCCCAGATACATGGCCACCAACTGGCTTAAAACTAGGACTGACTGCAGACGTCAGAGAAACTATCCATCTCTTTTTCCAGTAGCTTCTCCACATTCCAGGAAGTGAAAGAAACGACAGCTAAGGGGCCAAGCCAGAGCCTGCCTTGAAAGACAGCCGGGCTGCTCCCCAGCAGTGGCAGGCTGTGACAGGGCAGTGGATCAAACTGTCATGTATTCCCAAGCCTGGAATTCCAGCTTTCTACTCAGAGCAGAGCTAAAAATCGATCTATCGTCGAGTTTCCATCTCAGAGCCGAAGCCACTAGCTAAGATAGACAGCCCCAAAGAGCAGTGAAATGAGCGCAGAAGCTCAGCCGCGCCCCAGGGTGCTGAGAGTGGTGGCCCCTAGGTCTCCCTGCTATATGGCTGAAGCGGCATGGCTCCTCACCAGTCTCCATGTGTTAGTTACCGTCTGAGGCACAGCGAGGTGTGGCTGTGGGAGCCTAGGCCTGGTAAATTTCCCATTTACCAGTCAAGCGGAGCCCACTTCATATGGGAGAAGCTATTTTTAGGTGTCAGCCAACACACCCTGGCTGGGGCTCCAGGGTTTGTGGTGGAGGCTCTGTCGCAGTTTCACAGAAGCAGCGGGCATTTTGCCTGGGGGATGAAGATCAGAGTCTAAAGTGTATATGCTGAGCCTGAAGGACACACAAATGTCCCAGAGACAGATGCCCACTCCCACCCCTCTGGGGCACTGCTGCCTTCAGGAGGGAGCCAGAACAAGCCTGACACTGTCGCTTTAAAATGACAGCTCTCTGCCATGTTCAGAAAATCTGGGCTCCGAGAACCTTTGTCAGAAACCTGTCTGCTTTTAAAGCCTTTTTTTTTTTACCTTAATTTTTAAATTTATTATTGTGTGTGAGAGAGTGCATGATGGGAAGAAGGCATGTGTCACGGCTTACATGTGGAGGTCACATGTGGAGGTCACATGCCACGGCTTACATGTGGAGGTCACATGCCACGGCTTACATGTGGAGGTCACATGCCACGGCTTGCATGTGGAGGTCATGTGCCATGGCGTGTGTGTGGAGGTCACGTGCCACAGTTTCCATGTGGAGGTTAGGTCATGGTACGGAGAGGGCACATGCCACAGCTTCCATGTGGAGATCAGGACATCTTTGCAGTCAGTCGGTTCTCTCCGTCCACATTTACACGGGGTCTGAGGTTTAGCTTATTAACCATTATGCATCCATTTGGACTGGTAGGGAAAGCTTACATCAGTGCACACAGAGAAAGAGGACAGGAGCCTGAGGCAGGGAATGTTTCACTGGCTAAGGGGCATGTGACAAGGGCCCTGGCCACATCAGGGAATGTGGAAATAGTGGGATGGAAAGAGGCAACAGGTGAGCGGGGGCAGGGAGCACTCCCCAAATATGACTGACAGTGGACATGAAGCCACGTGTCCACCTCCACAACAAAGACAGGGGGTGCAGAAGGGTCCATGCAGGGAGAAGAGAGCTCATTTGATTCACTGTGCCTGCTTTTGGTTCCTGTTAGACATCCATACATCATCATAATTAAGGTTTGGTAGTTCATTCCATGCCTTGATCTGGACCTAAATAGGTCATGCTGTACCTAGACCTGGACCTCAAGAGAGGCCCAAGATGAAGACAGAACGCACGAAGCATGAGGCTGAATGGGAGAGTCAGGCCAGGCACAGCACAGATCGGGCCCGTAGGAGCACTGCACCTAAGTCCGGCACAGGCAGAGGGGAAGGGGCAGAGAGGGAGGAGGACCCAGGCCAACCCTAGCGGAGGCAAGGCCAAGGGAAAGGAAGACTCCTGGGAGGACAGTGCAGTGGACCGCCAGAATACGGAGGGTTTGGTCATCTAAGTGCGAGCCACTCTGAGGGCACGACTGGAGCCAGAGTACACGGTGGTGGGGGGTGATGAGGAGGAATGTCACTCCAGCTTGAGAAGGGGGTGCTGGACGAACACAAAGGGAAGCTGGGCGTGTGCCTGTAGATGTCCACACATTGGTAACTCTGCCCTGCTCTTCCCTCTATAGATGTCCACATATTGGTTAACCCTTACTCTTCCATCTTTGTTGAGCTTCCCCATTGTCATTTCATGACTTTACTTGGATTACAGATGGCATATTGTGAATACTTTTCCAGAGAGGAGGAGATAACTTCGATGTTTAACTTATAATTTAATTTATAGAGAAAACAGTATTATTCACCCCTCGACACACACTTTTAGAAGAGCAAGCCCTGGGAAGTTGGGACAGCTCTGTGGGAGAAGAGAAGGTCCAGCTTCACTTCCCAGGGATCTCGAGTACTCTGTGTTAGGCTCTGTGTGGCTGCCTGCTCCACCAAGAGCCTAATTCATTTTGTCCTGGGCCTGCAGAGCTCGGCTGCTCTTTGCTGGGCATGCAGGTTTCTGTCCCTGCTGAGCTAATTCATTCCTTTCTAAATAGCCAGATCTTCTTCTTTAAGCCTCACGCCATTGTTCCTCATTTGTTCAGGGGTTGAGTGGCTGGTAAATAAGGGGATCTTGGTGGGATGATTTATGAGCCAAACACTAGAAGACGAAAGCTATCTCCCACCTAATATCCTGAGCTGTAAGGACTTGACCCTAAAACCTTCTAGGAAACATTTAGCTGACTCTCTAGCAGAAAATTCTTGTGAACACCACACCAGTTCTGTCCAGCAGTGACACCAAGCCCACTTCAGAATATTTTCAAAGACTTTTATAGCCTCTTTGCAATAGATGAGAAACTCAACACTCGGCAAGACCAGATTGAACCCTCAAAAGCTTAAGCAACAGCTAGCCAGTGTTCAAGAGCTGAGTTTTTCAGGTGTGTGTCTAACCCACCAGAAAGTGACGTCAAAACCTGGAGTTCTCTGGGATGATCAGTGCTGTTGGCATAAAGTGTTTCTGTTGAGGCCGAGCTCTGCAGGTGTCCCCTGCCTTCCTGTCACCATCCAGGACACTACACACCCCATGCAATCGAATATTCCCAAGGCTCCTGTGTGACGCCCACTTCACATGGAGGTCTAAGATATACGTGCTCATAAACAAAACACAGCTTTTGCAAAATAACCCTATCCTTCCTTGTCACGTGCTCTTCATTCTAACATTTTTTTATTATATCACTCAGAATTTCTAGGAAAAAATTGATCTTATGAGAACCTAAAGGGTTGCAACCCTGCTACCCGTGCTGTGGAGTAAAGCTCCTCAGCCAGCCCTTCACAGGCAGGATCTGTGGCTGCGGTGGTGGTGTGTGAGCTTTGGAGTCAGACAATTTTAACGCCCGGTGACAGGGTGTCTGTTTGCGGGAAAGACATTTGATCACTCTGACTCTCCATTTTCTCCACACTGCTCTGAAAACTGCTGAAAATATTAAAGGAGAGGATACGATGTAGAAGCACCTAGCACCCATAGCCATTCAGCACCCAGAACCTAGTACCCACAGTCATTGAGCACCCAGAACCTAGTACCCATGGTCATTCAGCACCCAGCACCTAGTACCCACGGTCATTCAGCACCCAGCACCTAGTACCCACGGTCATTCAGCACCCAGCACCTAGCATCCACAGCCATTCAACACCCAGCACCTAGTACCCACGGTCATTCAGCACCCAGCACCTAGCACCCACAGCCATTGAGCACCCAGAACCTAGTACTCACGGTCATTCAGCACCCAGTGCCATACATTGAGGGTTAGGCACACAGCAGTGGGCAGAACCAAACACACCATTGCTTTGGTAAAGCTGCTGTTCCAGTGGGCAGAGATACACAGCAAGCTGGTGACCACAGAATATGGCAATGAATAGCAAGGGCTGCCCTGGTTTCCGGTCACTGTTATCATAAATTATAGAATACAAGAGGTTAAACAGCACAGATTTCTTATCTCACAGTTCTGAAAATGAGAAGCCCACAGACCTCACTGGGCTAAAAATCTAAGTCAGGGGACCAGGCCGTTCTCCTTTTGGAGGCACCAGAAGAGATTCTGTTTCCTTGTCCAGATCCGGGAGGCTGCCTGCACCTCTTAATTGGTTGAGCTCCTTCCCTCCCCAAGGCCAGTCCCCCGGTTTGAGTCCTCTAAGTGAGTCCCCCTGAGACACATCTCTAATCCTGGGTCTTCTTGGGTCACCGTGGGTGGTCCAGGCTGGTTTCTCATCTCCATCATTTAGTTGCATCAACAAAGCTCCTTTTGTCCTATAAAGTGACGTGGCTGGGGGTTCTAGGGTGTCCTTTTTAAGATGCATTTTTATCATAAGCCAAGCACACCATAGTATTGAGGGCCTGGCCCTAGACTTCCATATAGAGGCCTTTTGTTGTTGTTTCCTTGTGGGGAGGGCAAGAAATTGTCCTATAGCTGTCATCGTCTGCTTTTATTTGGCCACCAGTTGAGAGGGTGGATGAGAGCTAAGTCAAAGACGCTGAATGAGCCTCAGTGTGGTGTGTGTGTGTGTCTGCGTCTCTGTGTGTGTGTCTCTGTGTGTGTCTCTATGTATGTATTCTATGTATGTATTCTCTATGTATGTGTCTGTGGGTGTGTGTCTGTGTATGTGTGTGTATCTGTGTCTGTGTGTCTTTGTGTCTGTGTGTGTATGTGTGTGTGTGTGTCTCTGTGTATGCGTGTGTGTCTGTGTGTGTGCATGTGGGCAGAAGTTGGCACTGAGTGTCTTCCTCAATCATTGTCCACCTTGTTTATCAGGGCAGATTCTCTTGCTGAACCTAGAACTCGCAGATCAGTTAGTCAAACTGGCCATCCTGCCCTCCACTGTACCGGGATGACTTACCCATGGGAGGCATCTGCACCTTGGTTGTCAGGCTTGCATGGCAAGCAGTGTATCCTCCGCATCATCTTCCCAACCTTACTTGCAGCTCTTAGAGTGTATCCCTTGCATTGAGAGTGGAGTGCCCCTAACCTGCATTCACCATGTCGCCCAAGCTCTGTTTCTAACATGCGGGAGAACCTGGGGAGTTCTTCATATCTGCAGCGGCTGTCCACCAGGCTGGTTTTCTATGTAACCTTCTTCATATCTGCAGCGGCTGTCCACCAGGCTGGTTTTCTATGTAACCTTCTTCATATCTACAGCGGCTGTCTACCAGGCTGGTTTTATATGTAACCTTCTTCACATCTGCAGCGGCTGTCCACCAGGCTTGTTTTCTATGTAACCGTCTTCATATCTACAGTGGCTGTCCACCAGGCTGGTTTTATATGTAATCTTCTTGTATTTGTTTTGTTTCAGGGAAAACTCGATGCCTTGTGGGTTCTGCTAAGGAAGGGATATGACCGAGTGTCCGTGATGAGACCACAGCCGGGAGACACGGTAGGCTGCGCTAGCGGTCACACCACACACACACACACACACACACACACACACACACACACACACACACTTCTTTCCCTTTCCCTCTGTTTTAGTGGTGCCAGAATAACTGCTCGTGCACAACTACAGCTATTGTCTCCTGCGCCGACAAATCAGATGCCAACTTCTTAAATCCTGGTTGTTGCCAGACCTTGTGTTGGGTTTGCTTTTCTGAAAAGGACTTTGATAGCAATATATCATATTTAGCTTCCTAGAACTTGAGAATTGCAGTCTGGATTGCAGTGGGTGACAGCTCCAGGTAGGTTCATGCTGCAGGCAGCCTCCAGTGGGATGTCTGTGGCCCTTATCGACACGGGCCACTGGAGAGACACAGAGCCAGCACCCCAGGAGAGGCATGAAAGCTGTGGCGAGCTCCAGCCAGCTGTTCAGAACTCTGGGGGGCGGGGGTTTCTACTCTTCTAAGGGTTTTGACCAGGATCTGTCAGGGGCCCAGTTGAAGAATCTCCCACTAGGAGGAGCTACACAGGTAGTGCCACCCTAGAAACCAGGCTGCTGCCGGCTTCTCTTTGTAAACAGAGACAACAGAAGGTGAGCAATGCCCCTTCTTATGAGAGGTTTCAATCCACAGATGAGGAAGACAGGCTCAGAACAAAATTCTCTCTCTGCTTCCAGCCACCTGCATCTTCCTTGCGAATATGGCCCATTTACCCAAACACAAAATAAAGGTGTCTCTTTAAGGGCTTCTGTGAGCCAGGCAGACTTCAGCTTGAAGTCACTTCCTTCCTGGCGAGAAAAACTTCAAGCAAACCCCCAACCTCTGTGTTTCCTTTTTGTAAATTTGATAATGGTAACCATATCAACCATATCGCGTTACAGCTGGCAGGCATGGCAGCCCCTTGTCTGAGCTGCTTTCCCTGTTGCTCTGATAGAATAGCCCCCAAGGAGGGCAACTTAGTGGGGGAGCTGAACAGAAGGCTCTGCAGTCAGAGCCCTCACTGCTCTTCCAGGGAGTCTGCGGGGCTGCTCCCAGAACCTGAACCACACTGATGCCTCTCCCAGCTTCTGTGGGCACCAGGCACGTATGTGGTATGCATAAATACACGCAGACACACACTGAATAAGTACATGAATAGTAACTTAGGAGAAAAGGGCAGTAGTCACGCAGCTGGTCACATTGCACCCACAGTCCAGAAGTGGAGAGAGATGAACGCTTGTGCTCAGGTCACCTCTCCTTGTGGAGGACCCCAGGACCTGGGCTGTCCACCCATAGTGTGGGTCTTCCCACTTCAGTTAACCTACTCAACACAGTCCCTCACGGTGCCTGAGGCTAAAACCCCCCACAGGTGTGCCTGAGGCTAAGAACCCCCACAGGTGTGCTGAGAGGCTAAGAACCACCCCCACAGGTGTGCCTGAGGCTAAGAACCACCCCCACAGGTGTGCCTGAGGCTAAGAACCACCCCCACAGGTGTGCCTGAGGCTAAGAACCACCCCCACAGGTGTGCTTGAGGCTAAGAACCCTACACACAGGTGTGCCTGAGGCTAAGAACACCCCCACAGGTGTGTCTGAAGCTAAGAACCCCCACATTGTGCCTAAGAGAGTTCTAAGGTAGAAAAGACCTCTGTGGTGTGCCACCCTCCTCCCCTACTTTGTTTTGCATAACCCCAGGATGCTCACTCCCTACAGACCTGTGGTGATGACTGTACGAGATTTATGGGCCTGACCACATTTTCCATCAACTCAAGTCACTCCCATTAGCCATGTGCCTGTGAACAAGAGTCACAGGTTCTGAATTTTCCTCTAAAGCAAAACAAAAACAGAAGTCTCAGCCACACTCGGAGCTGCTTCAGAGTGCTGTATTCCAGGAGCCTGGCAGCTCCTCCCCTTCTCCTGTCCCCTTCTCCAGTCAACATACCTGGAAAGACAGACAGATGTAGGTCCAGCCCAACACTGCAAGAGCTATAGAAACTTGAGCCTGTTACCTCAGAGCTGAGCACAGGACAGGCATGGCTCCTTCCCCACCCACGCCCTCTTTCTGCCCTGGGAAGGCTCACAGTCCATGGCTCCTTGAATCCCACCAGGGAATCCCTAGGTCAGTGTAGAAGGGAAAGTGACAGGACCACTTTATAGCAAGCCAGTGACCATTTGTTATACCCAGCATCCTAACAGTTTTATAAGTTTACTAAGCAAAGGGAAGGGGGGGGATCCCTTGCTTGTGCCAACCCCTGCTTCCAGTAAACAGTCGCTGGGGTGCCCTTTCCAAAGTTTATAAAACAAAGCCTTCAGTGTGTCCTTCTTGACGTCAGACATGCAAGAAATAGAAGAGAGAGAGAGAGAGAGAGAGAGAGAGAGAGAGAGAGAGAGAGAGAGAGAGAAATCCACTGTTTGGATTGACCAAAAAGAGTATCCCTTTTTATTTCATCTGCTGTTCACCCTCATTCCTTGGTCAACTCCTGATGCCAGCTGCATGGAGCTCACTGTTCCCTGAACCTTCTAGGACCTTGCTGTCTCTCCAATGGTCCTGCTTCTCTATTGCTGTTAAGTGTCCGGCTCTCGACTGCTGAGGCTGTCGTAGGCATTCCAGTCATGGCCCCTAAAAGTTTACATAAATTTGCCTTCCTGTCAGCGTCTTCAGCAGATTCAATGGACTCAGGAAAGTCAGCTGTCTGATACGAGCTAATTTGGTGGGACAATTTTGTAGATGCTCCTTTTTTTCTTTCTCCGGTTATCTTTTGATCCACCTTTAAGATTTATTTTTTTAATTAATGTATGCGTGGAGAATATCTGTATGTGGGGGGGGGGGCATAGAGGAGCATCAGATCCCCTGGAGCTGGAGTTACAGAAAGTTGCGAGCCGCCTGACATGGATGGTAGGAACTGAACCCAGGTCCTCAGCAAGCACAAACATTCTTAACCATTGAGCCATCTCTTCAGCCCTATTGATCCACTTTTCTACTGAGTTTTAAGGCTGACTTTTCCAAAGACACTTTCTTCAGTAACTAAGGTTAGCACACAGGAATAAAACAAGGTACATCCGCTGGGGATTCCCGGAGCAGATCAGTGACTCTCAGGGGTGGGCAGGCTTCAGAATCACTTTGAAACTTTAACAGGTTCCTGGGCCCCATCTCAGAGCTTCCCACTCAGTCACTAATGGGCAAGACTTGGAATTAGCATTTCTAGGGTGACTCCAGATAACACTAACTGCAGAACTGGGGTTCACACTTAGAGCCAGGTAGATAACTGAACTCAGTGCCATCAGAGCCCCCCAACCCCAACCCTGAGAGCCTGGATTTTAACAAGTTTCCCATACATACCCGACTGCTGAGTCATCTCTTCCTGAAATTCCACGTGACCCATGGCCTTGGTGCAGAATATCTTACCTAGCTTAATAAGAAATAATAAGCCCTGATCCACTGCCAAGAAGTCTCCCTAGCCAGATCCTGTGCCTAGATCACTAATTCCAAACACATTATTAGGTAAGAAAGATTGGATGACAGGTAGTGATTTCCAGGCCGGCTTCAAGGCACATGGCTCCCGCTCTGGTGATTCTTTTCGATTGCTCTGGCTACGGTCTGGGCTCTCCGGACGGTTCTAACGGGATCCAGGGCTGAGAACGAGTAAAAAGGTTCGACAAAACGTCATCCTCTCCTATCGGGAACAACTTAAAGGCAAGTCTCCACATTCTGAAACTAGGAGAGAGTCATAGGTGTGCAGCAAGTGGACAAGTCACAGTCTCCTTCGTCCCAGGAAGGGAGGCCAAGTCTAGATTCTGGCTGCTGATGCTGTGGTTGTTTGGGGGTAAGGAGGATGACCCCACCTTGAGTCTCGGTGGATGGAAGTCAGTGCTGTTCTCCACAACCTAAGCCTCACCCCCTTCTGTCTGCCCCGGCATGAACCCCAGTCCCTCACGTGCTGCTGGATGACCCATGGAGCTAGACCTTTGTTTTGTTTCAAGCTCCTTGGTTGCTCTCAGATCTGGCATCAGGGACTGGTACATTCCATTACTCCCTGCACACAAGACGCTCGGAGCTTGTTTTGCAGACTGGGAACTCCTCACGTCCAGAATAGATCTGAGGAAACGCACACGTAAATGTATGTAAACAATGTCTGCCGCTCGTGAATGTCAGCACAGCCAGCCCTGGAGGTTGAGCAATCTGAGCTCCAGCCCCAGGGCTGTCTTCTGCACAGCTGTTTGCAACGAGGGACCAAGGTTGCTTGTGTGGGCTCTGTGTCTGCGCTGTCACAGAGAAAAGAGCTGAGTAGGTTGTCCATCCCAGGGACTTCCTGAACAGGTGAGCCTCCAGTACCATGCACTGACATGGGCAAGCATGCCTGCCTCGTCTTCTTGTTTCTTCTCCTTCCTGAGGCCTGCATTCCCTCTTTTTCATCTTTCCATGGCTCCTTCCCATCAAACAAACATCTGTGGTACCCCCACAAAGGATCCATTTCCAGGATGTGTGCTAGTGATGCCCAATGGAGTAGCACTTCATTCTGGCATTCGAGTTTGGTGTATGGTCACTGCTCTAACTGAAAATGGCTACAGAAACACAGAACCATTCATGGTGATGTGGGACAGGTACCTGTGACATCCATTCACATAAAGCTGGGGACCAGGGCTCAGCTCTTGGTGGGCACAGCTGGAAAGAGGATCAGAAGAATGACTTCAGGGCTTCTAGATCTAACCACATGCTCGGTCCTCTGCGTTCCTCCCCTCATTCTGCAGAATACCCAGTAGTGCTGGGTATTCCTTGACACTCACTGCGTGGGAGTGGGAACAAACAGGCAGGTCCCTCAGCACAACTTGGTGGGAGCAACTCTGAGATGTGGCTGAAACCCTCAGAAAAGCGTCTTGTCTGCTTTGGAGTCAAAACTGGCTGCTGCATGTCACATCTGAGCTCAGAAGGGGTCTGAGAGAAGCTCTTGGGCGAAGAGCTTCAAGTCAGACTTCAAGGAGTTGCCAGGTAGAGTGGAGGATAGTGAGGCATGAGGGGTAATGGTCACAGGACCCCAGCCAGGGACAGTGACAAGTCCTACTAATGTAAGCAAGTTATGTTCGTAATTGTGCTTAAGGAAGGGCACACTGTTGGTTTTTGCACTGGTTTACACACAGTGGCAGAGAGGGATGATGTTAGGGAGGACTTATTCTGGATGGAAGGGTGCACTGCTTTGGATTAAGCACAGGGGCAGATAGGGATGACATTGGGGAGGACATATTCTGGATGCAAGGGCACACTGCTGTGGATTAAGCACAGGGGCAGAGAGGGATGACATTGGGGAGGACATATTCTGGATGCAAGGGCACACTGCTGTGGATTAAGCACAGGGGCAGAGAGGGATGACATTGGGGAGGACATATTCTGGATGCAAGGGCACACTGCTGTGGATTAAGCACAGGGGCAGAGAGGGATGAATTATTTTCCTACTTTCCAGTCAACAATTGTGAGAAGAATCATAGTGTCTGAATTGGGTGTTGTGGTGCACAGACCTTTAATCCCAGCACTCAGGGGACAGAGGCAGGTAGATCTCTGAGTTCAAAGCAAGCTTGGTCTACATAGAGAGTTCCAGGACTATTAGTGTGTAGTCAGGACTATATAGTAATACTCTGTCCTAAAAAAAACAACAACAGCGAAAAGAATCTTGTTATCTAAGTGAAAGTCAAGTTTTTCTTGCACAGAAGACAACACGTATATGTTGGCTGCAACTAAATAGGCGTCCTGAGGCCTTCGGTAGGTGTCTGAGAATCTAAAACAAAAGTCCAATTTGTTGACAGCTGGCTCCTGACTCTTACAAACCTTTGTGAGAAGTGGGTCATTTAAGAAAAAGAAAAAAAAATGCAAATTATGGGAACTGTTCCTAGAGGGTGTGATTTACTTTGGCGTGGGATGTCCTCTGGAAGCCGAATTCTCAGGAGGATGGCTTGGGTTCTCACCCTTGGAAATCTTTCCCTCTGTCTCTGGAGGGGGAGACAAGTACTTGGAATTCTTGGCTTACTTTCCTGAGTTTAGAAAGAACAAGATCAAAACATTCTCTCCCCACAGCAAAAACCAGACTGCACACAAAACCTGCAAGGTTAACTTTCTTCAGAGAAGTCAAGCCCAAAGTTGACTATAAAGTATTCCATCTTTGGATTTTTCTGTGCCGACTTCCTTCCACTGTAGCAAGCATCTCTGACCGTGAAGGCTCTCTGTCGCTCCCCCTTTTTCCTTCTCTTCCAGCCCGCTTATTAAAACACTCCTCTCCCACAAGTGTGCTCATACTCTCTTCCTCTTCATCCTCCTCCCAGCTCCTTCTGGACTTCTAGCTCACTGTTGTCAGCAGCTGCAACAACAGAATGTCAATTTCTAGCTTCAGGCTGCAAACAGTAAACAGGGAGGAAGCAAATGAGTCTGAGTCAGAAAACACCCTTCAAATTCTCTGTCTCATGTGTTTCTGTTGTTGTTCGTTTGTTTTCTTCCAATCGTTCTTGAGGGAAATGGGGCTTGACCTTACAGCAAAAATTTCACCCAAGTGCATAGTAATTCTGAAAGCTTGATGCTTTATCCAAAAATACTTGTGTCTAGCAACTTAGCTCTCTGGTGTCCTTCAGCTGATGTCACTGAGAAGTCCTGTCTAGGGACATGCTGGCCTCTGTGATGGGTCTCAGTCAGGAATCACTGGCAGGAAGCTCTGCTCTGGCTAAAGGTTGGATCATAGGTGGCAACCCCTGACTTGGGAATTGGATTTCCAGAACTCTCTGTGGAGCAAGCCAGGCTGCTATGGACGGCCCACACAGCCCATTTTGTGTTGTGTTTCCATGACCATATGTCACCTCAGTCTGACCCTCAGTCTCAAGTCCCTTCATTTTGGAGTAGGGAAATTGAGAGCTAGACAGGTGCTGGGAGACCCCCCAGTCACCCAAGTACAGCATCTCACATGGTCCCTAACACTGCCTTTCTCTGGCTTCTTGCAGATAAGATGGGGCTCAAGACCCCTGCAACTGTTCAAATCACAGAGGGCACTAGTCAAAGGGGCACAAGTAGAATCCAGCCATCCTGCACTGCCCAGTCCTTCTGGAATCTTCCCCTCAAACTGAGAGAAGGTGTCAGGGTCTGACCCCATCAAAAATCATTTCTCTTACCAGAGTGGAGGTGTGGGAATGAAAACACAATTCACGTGACTATATCGGGAGGGGGTTTCAGGGATCCTTCATGAAATCCCGAGTTCACATCCTGAAAATCACCCACATTTATCCTCCAAAACGCTTTTATACCAAAACATAAACTGAGGGGGAAGTTCATTAGCATTCTGTTTCCTAGGTAGCGGGGAGAGTGTCTTCAGTCAGGGTCTTCCTGTCTATGCCTGCTCTGTCA
Source organism: Alexandromys fortis (assembly GCF_014885135.2). Taxonomy (NCBI): domain Eukaryota; kingdom Metazoa; phylum Chordata; class Mammalia; order Rodentia; family Cricetidae; genus Alexandromys; species Alexandromys fortis. Next base: position 2,248,775 of record NW_026068039.1, on the reverse strand, counting down.
CACAGACTGAAAAACACCTCTTCCCTAGGCGACCTCCTAAATCACATTAGAAGGCACAGAACGACATTAGCATATCCTGACCACTTGCTTAGGATAGCACCATGTTGTCTCATTATCAAAGGCTAAGCGACCACCTTCTGTGTGGAAGGTGCAAACTGTGCCTTGCCAGGCAGCTCAGAATTTTGACCGTCTTACCATGTAGGAATATGGCTTGTATAATCCGACCTCTACAGGAAGGAAAAGGCTTGTGTTCATATGTTGAAAAGAAAACAAAAAACTTGACCAGTTTTGGAAGACAGAGGGAAGTCCTTCCTGTCTCCCTTCCTTCTTGTACCTTCTGTTTTATACCCTGTCTAATGCACCCTTCCTGCTGACGGCCCAGGCTTGGACCTGTTCTCCTTTGCTGTCCTTCCAGGCTACACATCATCTTTTTCTCTCCCTAGTTCCCACCCCTCCCATCCTCTTCTCTTGTTGGGTCCATGGGGGCCGCGCAAAGATGGGGACAGACCGCCAAAATCTATTAAACCAGAAGTAAACTTTATTCCAGGAAAAGAAAATAAAAATTAAAAAAATTAAATCTCCATGGGGCACAAAAAGCTTATCAGCTAGCTGAGAGCACAGCTAAAGATGGACTTGTAAGGCTATGGCAAGGGAGTTTCCGAACTTCCCTTTTTTATAGCAAGAAGCAACAAGCATCACGCATGAACAAAGGAATTTCTACAATCTCAAGGTAAAACTCAGATACAACTTGTCTTTTTTTACAATTTCCACTAACAGAGTTTTTCAGTTAAAGTCCATTGTTTTGCCCTGGCATTCCCTGACAATGTTTACCAAGGCTCTGCACCTCCCCCAACACTGCCAGTTTCTCATAGCAGGGAAGGGTATGGGAAGATGCACAACCGAAAAGTCGCGTATATCCCACCGCTTAAAGGTTAACTCAGCCCATGTCCATTGCTGATCATGGATGGCCGGGGAGTTATCTTAGGGCTAACTTTCAGTTTGTGGAGCAACCCTCAGTTTGCAGAAGGCCACTTCAGCCTTGCAGACAGAGCTATTTGTAAAGCAAAGTAACCCACTGTTAACAGTTACTCCTTAAGCTGCTGAGACGGCGGCTGCTGACAGTCCGTTCTCATTCTCCTTGGCTCACAATTTATATTTCTTTATTTCTACCTTCTTATTTTTTGGAATCTGCATCTATATTTTCTTATTCTTGCTCTCTTCACTCTTACCAGCAGCCCTGTCCAGGACAGAGCATATCCATTTATCTACAAACAACTCTCGGGTCCTTCCTCTCTGGCAGGCTCCAAGCCACGCAGCTGAGCCAGCGGGAGCCAGGGCAGCCCCTGCCTCGGGCAGCGCACAGTGAAATAGTCGGGAAAATTCACAGAATCACAATTCCAAATGGTAAACAGTGTAAGAGGGAGTTTGGGGTTCCCTGAGACTGTGGAGAGCTAACCAAAGCCAGGGTCCGAAGGAAGAGTTTGACATAAAGGATGAACTTGCAGTGGAGGGTAGCGATGGCCTTCTGTCTAGAGAGAATAGCCTGTGTGGGGCCCAGGTTGGAATGGAGCTGGAGTTGGGCACTGAGGGGGAAGGGAGAGGCACACTCCACTCCGGGCTCTGCTCTCCGCCCTTAATCCCTGGAGATCCTCCGGGCACTCTTGGAATTCACACCTCTAGTATCCCATCCTGCCCTCTGCTCAGGGACAGCGACAGCGTTTCCTGCCTCCTGGACCTCCAGCATAGGCCACAGTGCGGCTGTTTCTCAGCCTGCCCTTCCCTGTAAGAGCTGACTGCCCTGTAAAGGAAGAAATCACAATCATATTTCCTTTTCATTTTCCCCAGCTACTCTGAGGAAATAGCTCATACTGTTTCTTGTTCTGGGGAAGTCTTTTGTGACACCCCCCCTTTTATAAGAGTCTGCATTTTTGTAGCAAGCCAAGGAGAGACTCTCATACAGTCCCCCGAGGTCACGAGGTCTGGGCATGAGGTCATTAAAACACAGAATGTTCATTATAACCACTACTGACATTTTTGTTGGTGTCAGCTCCCAATATGACTTACTTAAGTTTGTTCTGACTTTGTATCCTAAGAATGAATTTCTACTACCTAGTGTTTTCCCCTTTTAGCCCATACTTCTACAAACAAAGCCACATTTAGAGCCCACAGCGATGAGAGTTAGCCCTGGGGTGCTCACCTCTAGACTTCAGTGTTGAAATAGGAAGCGGTGGGGCTGCGTCCCCAACACCCCGGCCGCTTTGCTAGCTCATGCCCGAAATAACAACACACAAACTGTATTCATTTAAGAACTGCTTGGCCCGGCTAGTTCCAGATTCTTATTGGCTAGCTCTTACATATTGTTCTAACCCATTTCTAATAATGTGTGTAAGCACCCCAAGGTGCGCTTACCGGGAAGATTCTAGCCTACTCGGAGGAGCTTCATTGCGTGCATCTGCCCGGGAGAGCTGAGCATGGTGTCCCTGCTCCAGCAGAGCTGTCGGGTCTCTCTGGAAGCAGAGCAGAGTCTGACCTCACTTCCTCTTCCGCCCAGCATCCTATTCTGTTTATTCCACCCACCTATGTTCTAAGCTATGAGGCCAAGCAGTTGGTTTATTATAATTAACCAATTACCTTCCCCCATCACTTCAGCATCTCCTCTATATCTGAGTTCACCCAGCATCGGGCTGAGCTGCCCCTTGGGTGATGTGGTTCTAGCAGCTGCACCAGCCATTGTTTTGAGTCTCTGACTCTGGGCTCCATTCTGCGCATGGCCTTATGAGTCTTGTGTGGGCTTTGCCATATACATAATCCCACCGGGAAATTCTAAATGCCAGTCGGGAAAAACAGCCTCAGCGGTGTCCCCAAGAACACGGGCCCAACAACAAGTCCACAGTCCACAAGGGGCCTGTTCCTCTGCAGGACAGTGACTCTCTTCTCCTCACATCCAGGAAGAAGTTCTGGCCAGCCTAGGTTGGGTTTCTCAGGTATGGGAGGAACAAGTGACCCCAAGGCTTAGGGTCTAGTAGCTCAATACCCACCATGTTGTGTGTCCTCACCCAGGCCAAGGCAACTTCAGAACCAGGGCCACCTTCAATGCTTTCAGACACCCCTAAAACCAGCACACAAAACCACAGAAGCTCCCGAACCCCAAGTCTTCACTGTGTTGTAGGCTGCCTCCCCTGATCTGTGCCAGGCCCTCTGCTGGGGGTGGGGCTGTGTTACAAAATGAGTTTGCCAAGGGCTCAAACGACCTCCTGACAAAAAAAGGGCCTCAACTGTGGTTGACAGCACACTAGCATCCCAATACACTGCCACTGGTAAGCTGCACGGAAGTTTTCGGAACAGCCGGACTGCCTGGGGGGGTGGGGGGTTCACCAGAAACATGGCCCATAGACTCAGATTTCCTAGACACCAGTGATGACGAATATGCCTTGGCCATCAGTGTTACCACCACCAGGCTGAGAGCTCTGTCCCTGTAAAACTCACCCAGTCTGTGTCCAAGAGTAGGCTGCTAGTAGATTTATGAGTCAAAGGTGGGCCAGCGTTTTCAGCCTTCATTCTATAACAGTTCTCTTGCTCTCTGCGGCCCATTCCTTTGACAGCATGTTCCGTTCTCATTCATTTCCAAGTTTGATTTTTGTCTCACTGGGAACAGTTCGACTATTAAAATCCTTGAGCTTTGTAAACCATTGGCAAGAAAATTGTTTCTCCGTGGAGAAAAAACTTTCAATGAATCTCTCCGGAACTACTGAGGCTACAGGAAGAAAACAGTGTTTGGTTTTAGGTGAATCGTCTCCCTGGTCACCACGCCCAGAAGGTGGGCACATCGGTAGGTAAATTGTAGCGCTAATTCTAATTGGTCTTAATAATAAAAACCCAGAGTCAGATATTGAAGTAAATGCTGAAAGATCAGAGAAGTAAAGGAGTCAGCCACTAAATGGACCTTTTACCTCTACCAAGCCCTCAGATCAAAGTGGGTAAAACCCTTTCTCCACGGATCCTCAGACTGAATGCAATGAGCTCCTGTCTCCTCCTGCCTTATATTCCTCTCTCTGCCCAGCCATATCCTGTCCTTTCTCCTCTCCCTAGTGCTGGGATTAAAGGTGTGTGACTCCCAAGTGTAGGGATTAAATGTGTGAGCCATCACCTCCTAGCTGTTTCTCTTTTAGACTGGATCAAATTTTGTGTAGCCAGGGTGACCTTGAACTCACAGAGATCCCTCTGCCTCCGCCTCCTGAGTGCTGGGATTAAAGTGGGTGCCACCACTGCCTGGTCTCTATGGCTAAGTAGTGCCTTAGCTCCACACTCTGATCTTCAGGCAAGCTTTATTTGTTAGATCACAAACAAAATATCATCGCAGTAAGTAGATAGAGTCATATTTTAAATATTACTTGTGAGGCTAAAGCTCCACAGTTAAGAGCACTTCAGGCTCTTGCAGAGGACCAGAGTTCATTCCCAGAATCCATGGTATGCTGCTTACAGACACCTGTAACTCCTGCTCCAAGGGGTATTATGATGCCTTCAGCAGGCACCTACACATATGTACACACAAACACTTACAAACAGCACACATATACACATAATCAATTTTTTTAAAGATAAAAATTACAAGAGATGATTGACCACCTCAAAAGAAGAGTCATTCTGTCTTACCGCTTATGAGCACCTGAGCATGGCTATTGGGTCAGTGGGGACATGTGCCCTGGACCGTCAGCGGTAGACACATTGGACGGGTGTATTGGGTTTGGTACAACATTATCTAAATGAATTTTGTCTGTTCTCTGTATGTTTTACGAATGTTGACTACTAGCAGAATGGAGGCCGAAGCCATGGCCCCTGTCATGTCTCCATTGGATGACACGGGTCCAGACAGCCTAGGTGACATGACAGGATTTTAACCTCGCCACTGGTTGTCCTCTGAGGGCACAATGAGAATCCCAGAATTTCCACCTTCCCTTCCCAGATTTCTGCTGAGTCCTGTGTGACTTCGCTTTTCTGGGTCGGTTCCTACTCATCCTTGGTCCCAGCCAGAAGCCCTTCCCACACCGCCACACGGAGAAGAAAGCACTTGTAACCTATGAAAACTCTGCTTTATACCTTGTACATCTCTATGGCCTGTGCTCTATTTTGTCTTCAAATTTTTTCCTAAAAAGCAAGTATCTCCTCTTTGCCAAAAGGAAATCCGTGTGCCTTGAGTAGCAGGGAGAGCTGTGTTTGTAGAGCCATCGACTATGGTTCACCTCCTCTTGCTCTGTGATGTAGGTATTCCCATCCCCATTTTATGCAGCGGGAACTCACTCTGCAGAAGGTTTTAAAACATTTGCATACATACAGCTGACCAAAGGAAGAATTAGCCAGGAGGTGGTGTTGCGTTCCTTTAATCCCAGCACTCCACAATCAGAGGCAGGTGGATTTCTGAGTTCAAGGCCAGTCTGGTCTACAGAGTGAGTTCCAGAACAGTCAGTGCTACACAGGGAAGCCTTGTCTAAAGAACAAAAACAAAAACATGAAGGACCAGAGTTGACTCCTTCAATGTGCATTTATGATAGTGTCCAGCATCGGTTAGCAGTGCGGTCCTTCCCTGAAGTCCAACCCTAGGTGCACAGCACCCAGCTGTGTGTGACACTAAGAGCCGGGACAGTGTGATGGGCGGGAGGAGAATGGGTGTCTAGCCCAAGGGGGCAGAGGAACCCTCACTAAAGAGGGGACGTTGAAGACGAGCTCTGGACGACAGAAAGGAACAGACTGTGTCACGATCAGGACAGCTGGGCAAAGCTTGCAAGGCTAGAAAGAGAGAGCTTGGCTTGCTGGCGAATGCAAGGGCAGTGGCACGAGTAGGCAAGGGCAGGGAGGCGAAGCCAGGGACCGGGCAGACAGGGTTCCTGAGCCAGGACGGTTGTGCTGCTTTTCCCCTATGGCACATGAAAGCGGCTAGAGCAAAGGGCTAGCAGAAACTAGACTTCTCTGGATGCTGACAAAGAGAAAGACCAATTACATGAAAATTAGAGTGGAAACTAGGAGTTAAGAGAAGAGGCTGGCACACATGCTGGGTACTGGCCGTGGTCGTGAGCCAGCATGCACCCAGCAAAAATGGACAGAAATGGACAGATCCCGGAAGTATGTGGAGAGCCATCTCTAACCAGGGGATCTGGTGCCCTCCTCTGGCACATGGTGCATGTGTGTACGTGCAGGTGAACACCCTTACACATAAAATAAATCATCCTCTTAGAAAGACGAGGAGAGAGATAGCCCATGGTGGAGGAAGAACTAAGGTCAGCGTAAGGCCTAGCTGTAGGAGTTATGAGAGTAGGTGTGGCCCAAGCTTGCCCTTGGAGGCCTGTGCTCAGGCTTTGGCTAAACAAAGGCAGCAGGGAGGGTCTGCAGACGTGGCAGGCTGTGTGTGCTCCGTGTGCATTGCCGCCCCTCCTCGGGCCAGCTCTAACAATTCCTTGGCGTGTGCACTGAGCTTCGGTAATACCCAAGGGCTGTGGATGTGCTCAGTGTGGAGGAATGAGGGCTCACCCTTCTGCATGGGGCCAGCACAGCCCGCTTCTTCCTGGAAGAGGGAAAGGGATGAGCCGTGCTGCAGGTGTGAAGGACATCTGTGTCCACGCCACACCCTCCCCTCTTGGACCCCAGGGAGCCTATGTGCCTCAGGTCAGTGAACTCCATTTACTCCTGTCCGAGTCTATCTCTGGCTCCCACCGTCCGCCCACACAAGCTGTTTTCCTGAACACCTGTTTTACAGTTGCTCACAGGTATCAAATAAATTTGTGGATGCTGCACTTGATAGAGTAATATTCTCTCTCTCCCTTCCTCCCTCCCTCCCTTCCAAAATGCTTTAATAAGCTGGTGTGCAAAGAGGAAAACCCACCATGCAGCGCTTCCTAAGTAGGTAATTTCTGTTATCACAGAGAGTCCCTTGAGACTGGCGCTCTGCAGAAGGCGCTCTGACAATCGCGGAGTTCCATAGTTAGCCCATCAGCTTGGCTCTGGGGAGACTGTGCCCTGTGGCCCTGCTTCAGCCCACAGACCATCTCTCAAAAGCTTTGCTGGTTGGGTCCAGTTGTTAGAGATCTTTGTGCCTCAGAACCATCTTCACTTTGCTTCAGGTCACACTTGCTTAGGGTTGGGTGAGGCTTCCGCTCTTTCTGTCTCTGACACCTGGAGTATGGTGGCATCCAGGAAGTTCTTGTTGAGGCAGAGAAGTGGGAAGGCAGTAAGAAGGAAGGAGCTGGGAGCGGTAGGGAGTGAGAGGAGAAGAACTGAGTGCGACAAGAGGACAGAGAATCCCCAGGATCTTAGACTTCTGTCGAGCCTAGCTGGGAGGCAGAGCCCAGGGAAAGCAGGCTTCACTGCTGTGTGACTGAAAGGGCCCATGAGGTTCTCCTCATAGAACCAGCCAGCTCCACTGCCCCGAGTGGAGTTGGCCTCGCGCCATGCTCTACTGATGAGCAGGGCACATTTGCAGGGCACCGGCTCTAAGGGGTGGGTGTGCTTATGCCATGACCCTCACCATAACCAGAACTTTTAAATAAAGATATGCATATGTATACTATTACGAGGATAGCCCGAGTATTGATTCATGTGGGTTTTATAGGCAGTCTAACCTACAGTTTACAGTGGTACTAAATATGAAAAGTAATTACCTGAGGGATACAAAGAGACCAACCATGAGCTGCTGCTGCTGCTGCTGTTGCTGCAGAAGGCTAAAGCCTGGGTCTGCCTTTCTCAGAGCCGAGGCCCAAAGCAATTTGGGCCAGAGTGCGCCTACGTGGCTGACTGGATCTTTGCTTCTCGGGGTTGGCTGGGCAATCCACAGCCTCCTTCTCAGCCAGATGGCCGGCCGCCGGAGTAGGAGACGCAAAAAGTGTCCCACACCAGCTTCGTGCTTCTAAGGCGTACTCAAATGGCCATTCCTTTTAGCAAACCTGGCTCCTTAAAGGGGCCAAAATTTTATTCCTGTTCATTCAGTTTTTCAAATGCAAACAAAAAGCATGTTGTCAACGAGACTAAACAGACAGACGCCCCCAAGGGAGTCTCAGCCTCTGCTGACGTGGTTACCTTCTGCACAGGCCAGCGTGCCAGGGCTCCACCCTGGCAGAGCTGGTCCTATGGAAGTCCAAGCTGGGTGGGTCCCCGACTCCTGTCTCCAGCAGTCCATTAAGTGCCCAGATGTATTCCTTTCATGCATATGCATAAATTCCATTCCAGGGTGTCAGAGCAACACCTAAGTCAGCCTTCCAAGTTTGGTTCGTGGAAAGAGCTAGGGCCTGGGTGTCAGGGGCTGGTTTCTAATCCACATTTCCCAGGACTTTTTTTACAAGCAACAACCCAGTGGCTACAGCTCAGGTGCCAACAGGGAACAGCGCCCGTGAGTGCTGGGATAGGGCGTGAAGAAAGGTCAACTCAATTGCAGCTCTCCTTGCTCACACGTACACTTATGGTCATATGCACACACATGTACACTTATAGTCCTATGCACACAGATATACACTTACAGTCATATGCACACAATGTACACTTACAGACATATGCAAACAATATACACTTACAGACATATGCACACAATGTACACTTACAGACATATGCACACAACGTACACTTACAGACATATGCACACATGCACACTTACAGACATATGCACACAATGTACACTTACAGTCATATGCACACATGCACACTTACAGACATATGCACACATGCACACTTACAGACATATGCACACATGCACACTTACAGACATATGCACACAATGTACACTTACAGTCATATGCCCACAATGTACACTTATAGCCATATGCACACAATGTACACTTACAGCCACATGCACACTTACAGACATATGTGCACAATGTACACTGGCAGACATATGCACACATGTACACTTATAGCCATATGCATATGTGCACACAAACTGTTAATCTGTGGGACAGACAAAAATATGACCTTAGTTTTGTTCATACCTTATACACTTAATTCACTGAGACAGATTTTTCTCCCTGTTTTAGGCAGGATCAGCTCAGGCGAGACACCACCTACTTGGCGGAGCACTGTTAAAAACAGTCTGTCTTTGGTTGGTAGAAAAATAAAATCTCAGCCTTGACCCAGAGTTAAATCTTCACTTCTGCTAGCTGGGCTAGACGCCCATGTGAAGGAAGGCAGGCTGGCTCTCCTCTCCTGTCTGTGCTCCTCGGCCCCGCCACTGTCTAACCTGTGAGCCCCACTCCTCCTGCTTCCAGACAGGCTAACTGAGCTGTGCGCACTCAACACTGCCTTTTTTCCTGTGCTCTGTAGACCCTTCTGCCTGTATTGAGTTCCTTGGGCATGGGCAGGCTCCCCCTAGTGTTGCTAGTGACCACTTCCATAGCCTCTGGGATCCAGAAGTTACCACCTGCTACTGAAGCTCCTGTCCTACTTAATAGCCTCTTGGACAGACCCATGGTGCCACCCACTGGGTCCCCTCCCACATGGCCTGCATGGGCCTATGAGCACTCACTGGTATAACAGGCAGGTGGCTGCCTTGACCCTGCCCCTCCCCCCACTGGCTACCTCATCTCCTGTGTCCTCCCCTTCAGGGGAATTACCCACATGCTCCCAGTTCCTGACTAGGAAGAGTCTCTCTAGTTGGGGTAAAGCCTGTGGAGCTCTCCTCTGTACCCCTGAAGGAAGAAGCATTGGAGATACAAAGCCTGACCTTGCTGTCCCTGCAGACCCTCCCTGCCTGCCTTTCCAGCCTTCAACTAGCCTGGGAGGCCATGCTCTAGGGTGCTTCGTTCAGCTTCTCATTAATACCTCTCCACCTTGGAGTCCAGTCAAAAATGTCCATTCTAACATTCATAACACCCGTCTCAGACTTTAGTTATTCACATTTCAATATAAGCTTCATGGGGGTTCAGCTTCAACCTGTTTATTCCACATGCCAGCATACAGTAGGTGGTCACCGCATAATCACTAAATCAGCCACCAGCAGTAACTGGAGGTGTCCCTGTGTCCTCAACCTACAGACATCAGACATAGGAACTGAAATTAACCCTAGGTCACCCCTAGAACTGAGACACAAAACCAGAGCCTTGCTAGGCAAGTGCTCTACTGCTGACCTGAATCTCCCACCTCCCAAACGATTTTTATCCAACATTTGCTACACCTCTGGACTCTGGTCGAGTGCTGGCCACAGTAAGCAGTGTTACATATGGTTGTAAATAAAAGAGTGAGCCTAGGCAAGGGCCGTGTGTGTGTGTGTGTGTGTGTGTGTGTGTGTGTGTGTGTGTGTGAGAGAGAGAGAGAGAGAGAGAGAGAGAGAGAGAGATCTCACATAGCCCAGAGTGGCCTCTGACCCTCTGCCTCCAGAGCCACTACATCTGTCTTATGAGGGGCTGGAGACTGAACCCCAGGGTTTGTGCATGCTGAGCAAGCACTCTACCAGCTGAGCCACGTCTCCAGTCCAAGTCTAGGCAGGATCCATGACAGCTCAGTATCTCTCCTGTCCTTCCTCCGTCCCTTCACTTGGCCACACTGTTTCAAAGTGCCAATCACAGATCCTCTCTGCTAGGTGAGTTTTTCTTGCCAATGCAGATCTGTCCACCTCGTACAAGGGAGCCATCAGTATAGTCCTGTACACAAGAGAGGGACAAGAAGGCTGGCATCAAGGACCTGCAAGGTCCAAGCAAGGAGACAGTGGGCAGGGAGTAGGCACCCTGAGATGTTGGCAAGAAGGCAAAGAGAAATGCAAGGTAAGGCCAATATGTCTTAAGGGCCTCCTGCCAGCACTTCATCCACCCACACGACTGTTAAGAATCAGTTGGGTTTTAGAGCTGGAAGGAATCATAAATATTATCAGATTATGTGGTTTTCAAACAGATCTGAGTCAAAGAGAAAGATGCTTACTTAGATGAATCTTTACCTGGCAGCAAGTAAAAAAAAAACAGATAGATGATGTTGATCCGATTCTACATGGATAATGAACACACAAAAATGTACATATTATTGATGCAAATACATACTTACACACTTAGGCTCGTATGTATATACAAACATACAAACATTCACATATACATATCCACACATATAAACGTACAAGCCAACAAATATAGCCACACAGTTTTTTCACAGGGTCCCTGGGTGCTCGTGAAATACTGTGTCCAGACACCATAAGTAGGTCTCAAGCACCCTCAGCCATCACCACTACCAAGGGCTCAGAGAAAATGAGCGGTAGAGGCAGCTTCCCCCTTGATTGGAGCAGACTGTGCCCTCCACTTCCCGAAGGTCATCTATTCTATAAGCATTTGCTGAACCAAAGAAAGAAGCCTTTCACAGGGCCGCTAAGCACTTCCCGGTAGATCTAATGGCGCGACCAACTGTTTACCCAGCTCACAGAACAAATGTCCATTGTCATCAGCCACCCTTACGTTAGCCAACACTCAAGCCGTGCTGTTGTTTAACCTCCTCGGAGCCAGTTGTGATGCCCCCATCATCATCCTCGCTACAAATGCGCTTTGCCACAGTGTGGACTCATTTGCTGAGCTACAGATAAACTACAGCTGTCAGCAAGACTGGGAATCCAGTAAGGGCTGCAGGGAAAAAAATGAGGCTTGGCACAGTTTGTTCTCTGCAAACCTTTGCTCGCAGGGTGACCACTGTTTCCTGTCTTTGGGGCTTAGGGGCCATCTGTTTAATAATGTGTGTAGGCTCTTGCCAAGGGCTCCAGTCAGCAGTTCCCACCAAAATTGCTTAAGGTTTCAGGACCTCCTGCCCTTGCTGCGGGCTGTGTCTAGGTCACAGATATGGCGTCTTCATTTCTCTCCCTCTAGGTTTTATCAGTGGGATGGGGTGTTCCCCACTAGGGAGTTCAGTTCTGTGTGGTTATTTCTGTATTAGCAACACCCAGTTAGAGCTCAGGGTGGCTCAGCCGAGAGTGTAAGGACAGATGTCACGATCAAGCCGACCCCCTCAGTGTGTGCTGTTCCCTAACCCGAGAGATGAGCTCATGGAGAGCTTTGAGGAGTCGACGCGGTTCTGTACAGGAAGCGCTCACGTGGTGGCTGGCACACATCTGCATGGCTGTTACTGTAAAGAGGTGACCTCATCCATCCATTCCTATGAGCCAGAGCCGGGAAAAGGCAGAGCACACATGGAAGGGGGACATTCGTGGGGACACAGTTGGGTTACTTTTCTAGGTCCTGGGAAGCCTGTAGAAAAGACTCTCTTCCTCAGCTTCTGTTCTCACAGCAAAAAAATCCCGAGAGGTTTTCTGTGGTCTCCTTCAGCCTCCAGGACTGTGACTTTGCAGCCCCAGGTCAGATGGAGTCCCTGAGAGCAACCCCTGCTGATTTCTAGAAGAACAACTTGGGCTGGAGATATGGCTCAGTAGTTAAGAGCATTGCCTGCTCTTCCATAGGTCCTGAGTTCAATTCCCAGCAACCACATGATGGCTCACAACCATCTGTGATGAGGTCTGGTGCCCTCTTCTGGCCTGTAGACATACACACAGACAGAATATTGTATACATAATAAATACTAAAAAAAATAAAATAAAATAAAATAAAAAGCAAAGAACACACCTTTTCTGGTACACAACGGGGTGTCTTCTGGGCAGAGGTTCCAAGCTGTCCCTAGCCCTTCGGGAACTCACCCGGGAAGTCTGGTATTCACTGAGGCCTCTTGTCTCAGAGAAAGAGGAACAGGCATGAGGCCACCAAGGGAAAGAGAGTCCTTGTGTGAAAAGCGCAGAACTGTCACCCTGGGGGGTTTCAACCGCAGTGGCCTAAGTGTTCTGGGCTGATTTCTAGGGCCATTTTTTTTAAAGTTCTCAAGGGAATGCCTGGGAGTTCTTTTATTTCTCAGTTCTAATATATATGGATGGAAGCTGGGAATTCGTTTCATAGTCTCACGTCAAAGATTTGTCAACAAGGGGACGCCACTGTCATCCACCAGCAGCCATTGCAGCACGCCATGGGTTCCGGCTGTCAGAGAGCGCTGGAGAACTCAGCTCTCCTGACTGAATGCCAGGCAGTGCCCTGGGTGGGTGTGACCAGGTTACTTATCCCTAAAGTGCCCAGCAGAAGCTCCACTCCCTGCTCTAACAGTGACTGGCTCCAGCAGGGGTCTGGAGGCACACTGAGAACGAAACCCCAGCAGCCAGGAAGCCAGCTCCAGAGGTGAAACCCACCCAAGGCATCTGGCCTCTGTAACTCACAGTGTGAGTAAAGACTTACAGAAACCACAGCCTGTTAACTATCCCACCCCACCTACCCTAGACTCCTAATTGGGATGGGGGCACTCGAGGCAGGAGCCAGCCAAAGGCGGCAAGGCTTGGGTCCAGTTAAAACAAGCCAGATGCCTCGCCTGACTAGCCAGTCTGTGTTGACCCCAGAAAGCTCTTTGGTTTGCTCATGCTGGGGTGCAGAAATTTTATACTTAAATACAGACACACTCAGATTGCATACACTCAGAGCACAGTGAGACCCAACAGCGTAGCCCTCACAGGTCATGGCAGGTACCTTCCCCCCACCAGCCTTTAATGGAAAGAACTGTTTCTTATCCAGTCCTGATGATTTTGTCAAGGGTTTCGTGTTCATTCAGAACCTGCACAGAGAATGATGGGACACAAGTCCCCTGTCATGGCTAGAAGGACGTCTTTGTACATGTGTCTCCTCTGGCTAGAAGGACGTCTTTGTACATGTGTCTCCTCTTATGAGGGAAAATAGGCCCTAGGAACTAGCTAGTTTCCCAGTACCTACCAGAAAGGAAATGACAAGGGGCTGGGAAGACAGTCCAGCAATTAAGACGCAGTCTCCAAGATGCCTCAGCCGTTGAGAGCTCTTGCTGTTCTTGCAGAGGACCCTACTCGGTGGCCCACACTGCCTGTAACTGCAGTTCCGGGACCAAGGCTCTCTTCTGATGCCACTGCACAACATGGTGCACATACAAAGCCCAGACACACAGAGATACATTTTAAAAAAAGAATAACACATACATACAAGCATAAGCACACATACGCCAAGTGTGTGCACACACTCATTCACAAACACACACATGAAAGAAACTGAAGCATCTCTTCCCTTAACCGGCTGGCTAAGGAGTAGATCTTCCTCAATGGGAAGCTCTGCTGCAACCACTCTGGTGCAGTCTTTGGTCCTTCACCATAAACCCAGCGACAGCCGCCTGTTTGACAACCTTCCTAATTCTAAGGGTCAGATTCTCCTGCTCACCCGGACCAAGGTGCTTTGCACCTGCCATTAGCAGGCAGTCCAGAGGAGTTCTGTGCTCAAGGCGCTGTTCTGCGAGGCTTCATAGTCCTCTGGGTGTCCTGAGAAGCCTTGCTGTAGGTGGATAGTCACAGCACATCTGCTCTTAGTGCAGGCCGTGACAGGCTGTGGGTTCCCGTGTCGGCTCAAGGGTACTTCTTCAGCTGGTTCTCTTTACTTACATGCCACAGCTGACTTTTCTTCCTAACTACTGTTGTGTTGATGGGGCCTCTTGTTCCACCCTCGCCCCATGTGGAAGGCACCTCTAGCTAAGAGTCATCAGCATGGAAAGTCAAAGCCAGCCCTGTAGTCCCGCTGAGGCCAGAGCTGCTGAGACAGCTCAGTGCAAACTCACCATGGGTCTTTGTAGGGTTGATATCTTGAGACCCTCAAAAAGCATCATAGTGTGTGTTATTTATTGGGGGGAGGGCAGTGTTTACACATACCCAAGAGAGAAAGTGGAGGCCAGAGGACAACTTGGAGGGGTTGGTTCTCTCCTCCTACCATGGGGATCAAACTCAGGCCACTGTGCTGCAGCAAGTGCCCTGGCCCACTGAGCCATCTCACCAGCCCAACCTTGTGTGTTTTTCTAAACAGGCTTGTTGTTGAAAACAAAAGCCAGACACTAGAAGGAAATTTTTATCGGCAAGTTGTCTCAAACTATAGACAGTATCGGTTTGCATTTTATTAAACCTAGAGTTAGAGACATGGTTCGTAAATGTGTGCAGCCAACTAAGGTGAGGTCTCTTGGTTCATGTGTGTGCTAATGTTTTACCTATTAAGTAAGCATCCAAATTTAACGATATTCATATAGGGACTTCCAATAGTGTTCTAACCTTAGAGAAACTTCATGCTTGTGGCTAAACTATCTTCTTAGTGGCTCAACTCATAGATACAGGAGGGCTCAAGACAAGGCTATGCTGGACCTCAAGTTTCCTCGGGGAAAATAAACAGTTGCTACTGGAGCAGCATCATCCCCCAGAAGTCTCTTCTCATCCACCAGACACTGCCGTCGGCACCTGGGGGAAGGAGAAATTAGCAGGGTGTAGGCAGACCAATCTTCCCGTGAGTAGGGAGAGCAATGAACATTATTGCTTTGACATCTCTGGCACTAACAAAGTGGCAGATTGTAAATAGAACACGAAGGGCCTCCTTGTAGCTTATGCTAATTACACACTGGGGTCACTGTGCTTTTGCAACATCCGAGAGAGAGAGAGAGAGAGAGAGAGAGAGAGAGAGAGAGAGAGAGAGAGAGAGAGAGAGAGAGAGAGAGAGTCTACTAGCACACATGCAATACACAGCAGCCTGTGGAGGTCCTAGGACAGCTTGCAGAAGTTGGCTCTCTCCTTCCACTCCAGAGACCCAGGGGTGGAGCTCAAGTCATCAGGCTTGGTAGCAAGGACCTGTATCCACTGAGGCATCTCAAAGGCCCAGATGTCCTTAAAAAGCTCTTTGAACAAGCATATGGATGCTTAATTCTTTACCTCTTTAAAATGGTGTTTCAAAATGTCCAGTCTACATCTTGGCCTAAGTATACAGCCTAGAATGAACGTCTGCAACACAGTCGCCTTCCTGGTGTGTGGTAGGGACAGACCCCATTGGTCTACTGTCTCCTGAACAGGGATTGTTGGGAGCCTGTCCCAGCTAACTGTGAGACTAAAGAATGAGACAGTTGAGTCATGAGGATCCCTGTGCACCAATTAGTCCATCCTATACTGCACATCTGCATCCCTACACACACCCGACATCTGCGCCCCTCCACACACCCCGACATCTGCGCCCCTCCACACACCCCTACATCTGCGCTCCTCCACACACCCTGCCATCTCTCCTCTTTCATATGGGAATTTCCCACCTGCTAATTTACCATCCTGGAGAGACAGAAGCTCTGCCTTTGCCGCTTCACTCACACAGACAGGTGCCAGCAAAGCCCACAGGGAAGACACCAATCACCAATCACAACGCAAGATGTCTTTTGTTAGGCTGATCCAGAGAGGAGATCATGGTTCGAGCCTGTTTAGATAAGGGCCTCGTGAAAAACATCTTGAAGAGCACATGGCAAAGAAAATAGCCTTAATAGTGAAGATCTTTAAGTGCAGACTGTTTTCTTCCTTTACATGTTGTATTCTTAGAATAGAAGTGACCAAACTGAAATGTTGAGTAAAAACATCTAAACACCAACTTCTCTGGAGAGGAAGGAGCTGAAGGTCGCAGGTGATTTGTTTGGCCTGGGAGCCTGCGGGTGTGCTCAGATTCAGAGCTGTTCATACTAAGTGAGCAAAATTCTGTCTATGCCCCTGTGAGCTTTAAACTCTGGTGTGTGAAGAGTGAGTGTCATCCCCTCCACCTTGCCACGTCCACAGTCACTATGGCTACTGTCTGCTGTGACAATATGGCCAGGGTCTCTTACTGGGGATAAAACCAGGCCACCGTGTCGGCAGTCTTTCACAGTTGACCTGCGTCAGTACTGATCCTGGGTTATCTCTGCTTTAACAAGCCAGAAATAAATACAATAAACGATCCTAAAATGCATCAGGATCTCCTCAGAAGGTCTATCAATGCCTGCAGACTCTGGAGATTGTGCCTTTATTCCCATAAAAAGATATCACGCCTGGGCTGGGGAAAGGGCGGAGTCAAGTACCTGCCATACAGGAATAGAGCCTTGAGTTTGATTTCCAGGATGTGGGTGTTTGTTATTCTTGTCTTTTGTTTGTTTACCAAGCACAGCCGTGCACACTTGTAAGCCCAGCACCTCAGAGGTGGGAACAGGCTGATGCCTGAGGCTATCTGGCCAGCCAACCTCGCTGAGTCGGCAAACTCCAGGTTCAGTGCAAAGCCCTGTCTCAAAAAGCTAGGTAGAGAGAGTGACCGAGGAAGTCGCCAGCCTTACCTCTGCCTGTGGGCATACTGATACTGCCCCGTCAGGAGTCGGGTGTCTGACTACTGAAGAAGCAGCACAGTTTATGACTCTGCTCCCTGAAAGCTGTACCCGGAAACTGCTACCCAGGCTCGTTCTGCATCTAAGAGCCCCTGGCCCCACCACTAGCTCAGGTGATCTGCACAAACAGGGACCATGGGGTGCTGGACAGCTATGGGGCAGTACTTAGACTCATGCAACACTAGTTCAGACCCCATACACTGCTCTCTGGTCCTCAGAGCATACGCCTGGGGCCTCGGGCACTTTTAGAAACGTCACCTTTCCGGGCCAGCAAGATGGCTCAGCCCCTGTGCTAACCGCCCAGCCAGCCCTCAGCGCTCCTTATACCTTGGTCTCTTTGTCTGTCCCATCCCCATGTCCCTGTCCACAGGCCTCATAACTAGATTTCATGGTGCTTGAGGCCATGGCATGGCCTCAAAAGTATAGATAATTATTATTCTGATGGCCCCCTCACCAGCCGATGCCTGTATCTGGGGACTGTGCCTTGCTAACGTCTGGCATCTTAAGAGGCATCTCCGTTAGGTGTCCTAAAGGACTCCTCAATTTGTAATTATCAAACCTGGACGAGGTCTGAGCTCGTGTGTGTAGGGACGGGAAGAGAGTGTCTCAGGACAAGAGACCTGAGGCTGTGCCTGCTTTCATCGTCACGACAAACTAACCGAGAAACATGCCTTAAGGAGGAAGTCTTAATTTGGCTTGGCTCCATTGCCTGGGTGGGACATGTGACAGGGGAGGGTGCGTACCTCCTCAACAGGGAGATGTGCAGAGAAAGGATGGAAGTGGGGACCGAGCTGAGAACGGGTGCAAACCTGAGGTCCCTCTGGAGCTCCACAGCATCGTCCCTCAGCTCCCTCAGTCAGTCTGCTAACTGAACACCAAGGAGTGCCTGGCACTTTTCTCGAGGTTTAAGACCAGATATCATGATGAGGTGCCAAGCTTAAAAACTAACGGCTGGAAAACACCAAGGCACCAGGTGGAAGTGGCTATGGCAGAAGCTTCCAGAGAACCAGTGAGCGGTTCAGGGCCACCCCACAGCTGCATTCTTTCCTCCGCCTCCTTCCCTGCCACATCTGTCAGCCTCAGCAATCTCTCCCGCAGTTAGATGGGAGGGGGGCAGTGACCACAGCCTCAGAGGGACAGTGGGCCAAACCACCCCCACTCCCAGTTGGGTCTCCAGAGGCTGAGCAACCTTGGTCTTACTAAGCATGAGATCACCTTTCCTCTCCCAGGAGTCTCGGGGTTATTTGGGGTCACTGGCTGAATTCACTCCAGGTCTGGTCTCTGAGCAGGCTCTGTGAAGCCCAGCTCCATCTCTGTCCTTTATGAGCCCAGTGAAAGGCCAGTCAGTCATGTGAAGAAGGCCATGGAGTTAGACATAAAAGCAGGGGGGCCACACAGGTCACTCTTGTCCCAAAGGTATCCTTGGCTCATTGGAAGTGCTCCTCTGGGTACCAAAACAGTGACCGGAAATGTGGGCAACTGGAGAGTAAGCAAAGGCAGTACCACAGCCCAGATAGGCACCTGGGATGCCGTCTGCCCTCCCCGTAAGGCCTTGAACAACTAGGAGGAACGGGCAGTGCCCCTCCTCTGGGCACATTCACTTAAAGTATCCAACCTCAAAACTGCTTTCAGGCCTCCACTAGGCTCCAATATCCTTCTCATTATGAAGCCATGTAAAGCCAGGCAGGCCTACAGGGGGCCTGTGTCCTAGTGCAGACAATCCTCACTTCTGTGCACAGAAGACACCAGCAGAGTCCCTTCCTGCGTCTAGTACTAATGAACAAATAAGATCCATCAGGGCTGGGCACCTAGCCAGGCAACAGAGCCCCTACCTAGCACGCCTGCAGCCCTGGGCTTACGTCCCACAACCCACCCACTCCCCCACCACCACCTAACTTGTTTTTATTTAGTAATTATCAAGACTGTTTCTCTCCAGGTTTCAAGCAGTGTTGTTGTCCTTTACGGCCTGCCTCTCTCTAAAGGCTTTAGGACAGGGCTCCCTTTTAAAGAGTCTTCGTGTAATCCAAGGAGGGCATTAAGTGATTTCTCCCTGGGTCACAGAGAACATAGCTCAGCTTGGGGCATCACAGATTTTGAACTGGTGAGGTGTCTCCTCAACTACAGACATGAGGCTGATCGGTACCAGGGCGCAGGTTCACTCCAGGGCCAGCTTTACATGGTTGCATAATGAGAAAGCTATTGGAACCTAGTGGAGGCCTGAAAATGATTTCGAGGTTGGATAATTTAAATTAATGCTCCTAAATGAATCCCAGATTCCTGGAGCTATAAATTTTCCATTTCTCTGACCATGCGATTGCAGATGTCACATGTGAGCCTCCAGCACGCCGGAGACGTGTGTCTTTGGTTTCAGCTGAGGAGGCAGGCGGGGTCATAGCAAGGCTCACCTGAGAACAGAGCAAGCGTTCCCGCTGGACAGCCAGCTTCCTAGCCAGAATGAGGAAGCACCCCCAAAGCTCTGCCTAACCCCAGGATGTCACTGTGAGAGACTGCCATTGCCCCTAGATGCCCAGTGCTGTGGCCTCTCCCTTGCAACAGAACACTTTTTTTAGAAGTGTTTTTCTTAAATTATATAAGTTTTGATAGAAAGTCAGCTGATCCAGCCGAAGCTCAAAATAACAAATCCAAACAAGATGGTATCCCCATGTGGCCAGGGGCCCAGAGGCCTTCTGCCTTGCCACTCCACCAGACCCTAAGGGCAGTCTTTATCCCAGGAGTGGAAGAAGACACAGCCCAGAGTTGTCTATGTCACGTCCACCGTCACACTGTTGGAAAGGAGGCCACGCCCATTCCCCACCCACTAGGCCAGGTCTCTTGGTGTCACTTACTCTCTCTAACCACCCTGTACAAGGCAAACTGGGAAACAGGGCCACCCGCCCAGTGCGACTCAATCTCTACTGCTAAAGAAGGGAAAGGAAACAGTAGAGAGCTGTCCAGCTCTGTCCTTGTAATCTTTTGTGTTGGCAGAAAGAATAACCTGTGAAGAAACCACCGCCATCAATCTCGTGGACCAGTCCAGAGACTTGTCACGATAGAAGCCCAGAGGATTGTGAGGGAGAGGCTTGAGGGACAGGCGGGTTTGGGTGGAAGGTGCCCAGCGCGCTGGCCCTGGGAAAGCATCTGGAACGCTAAAGTTCTTAGGGAAGAACAGTGGTATGGGGATGAGGAGGGAGGAGGCTAAGGCGCACTGGGACCGAAAGAAAATCGCGGGTAGGTGACTGAGTGGCTGTGCTGTCCCTTCACTCCAATCTAAAAGAGAAGGTAGAGTCAGACAGACTGGATTTGTCCCCTCCATGTCCCTCACTTGCACGGAGACCCTGTCACATTATTCAGGTCTGTGGAGTCAGGCTAGCACTGTTTACCAGCACCCAGAGGGGCGCCATGGGTGCTCGGCAGCAGTCTCCCATGGTGTCAGGACTTAGTGAGTGGGGGTTCAGTGAGACTGTAACTTTCTGTCTCATAACTGGTCCCTGTGTGGGGTTGGATGATGGACCATGGGTGAAGTGCTGAGATCCTAGCCAGGACACACCCACTGATGGTGCCTGTCTATCTTCTTGGTCCACCATAACAAAATGTAAACTGGGTGGCTTAAACAAAACCCATTTATTTCTTCCCATTTCTGGAGGCTGTCAGTTCAAACCCAGGATGCTGAGATACTTGGATTTTGGTGAGGGCTTCCTGCAGGCTGTGAGCTCACGTGGTCTTTCCCCCTTGTCACAGGTGGAGATGAATAGGCTTTCGGGTACCTCTGCTTCTCAGGGCACTGATCCACCCTGAGGGTCCCACCTTCATGACTTCATGAAACTCTTACCTGACGCCAAATGCCATCCTACTGGGGATTTTTGTCCTTCATTATGCAAATCTGAGGGGAGCAAACATGGAGTCTATACCTAAGCCATTCACTGGCAGCAGTGTAGCAATCACAAATGCAAAGGTGTTCCTTTTCTTTGCAATTCAGTATTGTCTCTGCTTTGTGGGCAGCAATGTAAATACCTACAGGACAGAAGCTGTCCTAAAGATAGCATTGCTCACCCTGTGAGAAGGTGGGGGGAGGGAGGAGGAGAAGGAGTCGGAAGAGAAGGAGGAGGGATAGGAAGTGGAGGAGGAAGGGTAGGAGGAAGAGGAAGAAGAGGAGGAGAAGGAGGAGGAAGAGAAGGGAAAAGAGAAAGAGGAGGAGGAGGAGAAACAACCTCCCTTCAGACATGAGAGCACGTAAGAGTGGGAACAGATCCGAGCTATGTACCCAATGAATCACAATTTTATAATTTTGCTATCCAAGCTAAATAATGCTCTTGGCTAAGCAATCTTAGTGTATCTTTGCCACCAGCATTTTTAGGCAAATACCACAACATAAATAAAATAATGAATAGAAATACTGCATTAATGATGGGTCTGGGTAGCTAGAGGCCCTCGACTGGACCATGGAGGAAGACGGAGGCATAGCCAAGACACTTGACAGTGAAGGACAGAAAACCAGAGAAGGAAGATGGAGCAAAGTCCACTCATCCTGGCTCAGCCTCCACGCGGTACACTGTGCCACGTGTTTCCTTAAATTGTAGAAAAGTGCATTAAAGCAATGGCATTGCTGAGACCCATCCAAATGACAATTAAAACCAGGCTCTTTGGCAAAGTAATCCTTGCGCGACTTGGCAGGACCCGTGGAGTGCACGTTGAACTTCGTGTCTCCAATGAAGAGATGCTGGTTCAATGCCAGCGCTAGGTTTTACAAGAACAAAATTAAGCAGTGTTTAGGGTGCAACACGCTGGGTCACCTCTCATTACAAGTTCCTTTCTCCAGCAAATGTTGCCAACCCAACTCTCCTCCAAACACTGCCCACGAATCTACCTGAGCCCCTATCTTCCTACCCAAAAGGTCTGAATTTTTAGATCTAATCCCTGTTTAATGGGTCTCAATTTCTACTCTTGATCACAATCCCTTGATCTCCTCAATCTGATGGCACACACACACACACACACACACACACACACTTTTTCAGAACTAAAAT
Source organism: Alexandromys fortis (assembly GCF_014885135.2). NCBI lineage: Eukaryota > Metazoa > Chordata > Mammalia > Rodentia > Cricetidae > Alexandromys > Alexandromys fortis. The sequence continues at coordinate 2,226,567 of NW_026068039.1, read as the reverse complement.
CTATAAACAGGGCTGGAGAGATATCTCAGTCAGTAGAGCCTTTGCCTTGCAAGCATGAAAACTTGAGTTCAGTTCCCAGAGAAAGTCTGAGGGGCTGGAGAGACGGCTCATTAGTTATGAGCACTGGCTGTTCTTCCAGTGGATCTGGATCTGAATCCCAAAACCCACGTGCGTGGCTGACGACTTCCTGTGACTCCAGTTCCAGGAGACCCAGTGTCCTCTTCTGCAGCCACTCCCACAAGTGGTGCACAGAGACTCAAGGAGGTAAAACACCTAGGTACATAAAATAAAGAATTTGTTTAATCAGACATGCTGGTGCACACTTGAAGTTTCAAGGCTAGGGGTGTAGAGCCTCACTAGTCAGCCAGCCTAGCCTACAAGTTGAGTTCTGGGCCAGTTCTCAAGTAAATAAATACGCAGAAAGGGGCATGGCCTGACTCATGGGAACTCCCAGAATCTGAACCAACCACCAGGGAGCCTGCATGGGACTGACCTAGGCTCTCTGCATACATGTGACAGTTGTACACTTTGAGCTCTATGTGAGACTCCTGGCAGCGGAAGCCGGGACTGTCCCTGCTGCTTTGGTTGGCTGGGAACCTATTCCTCTATCTGGATTGCCTTGCCCAGCCTGAATATGGGGGTGGAGGGCAGAGCTCGGCCTTATGGCAACTTGATATGCCTCGCTTTGCTGATGCCCATAGGAGGCCTGCCCCTTCCTGGGTGGATATGGAGAAGGGGCGGATTGGGGGTTGGAGGGGAAGGAGAAGGAGGAAGGGAGGAGGGATGGGAGGCTGCAGTCGGGATGTAAAGTAATTTTTTAAAAAGGTGCACTGCAGTCGAATTGGCATTTCAAGCACATGAGCTTCGCATGACTCCAGGACTGGGGGAGCCTGCCCCTGAGCTGCTGCAGGAGACATGGGAGGAAGTGGTTGAGGGGTGCAGGCCCAGGGTCGAGGCGTGAACTTCCACGGGCAGATGTCAACCCAGCCCCCTCTGGGGACAGTGCTCTCTGTGCCGCAGCAGCCTCGGTGTCCAAATGTGCACTCCAAGGTGGCGTCAAGGGAACAGGAGGAGTTTCGCATGATTATTAGCAGGGTTGGAGCTTCCAGTTATGGTCAGGATTCTATCCTCTGTTAATCATTGGGCTTGCATCTTCTGGATACTATCAATACTGTGTCTTCTGTTGCTGTCAGGGTCACACCTCTGGTCATTGTCAATACTGCGTCTTCTGTTGCTGTCAGGGTCACGCTTTCTGGTTACTGTCAATGCTGCGTCCTCTGTTGCATAAAGTCTGCATGTTCTGTTTACTGCCAGGGTTGTATTTCTTGGTTACCACTGGGGTTGTGTCTCCCGGTTACCAGTGAAGTAATATTTCCTGGTGCTGTTGGGATTGTATTTTCGGGTTACCATTGGAGTTACCTCTTCTGGTTACCACCAAGGTTACCTCTTTCATTGACAATCTTACTGTCCTCCTGGGAGTCAAGGCTGTAAAGTCCCCTACCCAGTCAGGCCGTGGGGCCTTGAGAAGTGTTGAGTTCAGGCTCCAAAGGAGAGGAGAAGCCCACGATAGCACCAACCTGCACCTGCCAAGCAAAGATGGGCGGCTTCCCTTCAGTACTGCTCCATGACGAGAATTATTCTAAAATGTGCTAACTTAACTAAAGCTTACAATTTTTTCCTCTAGTTCTCTGGTTTGAGCAGGTCCAAGATTAGATAGCTACCACCTGAGATTTCTTATGAAGCTGGGAGGCTGAAGCTCCCAGGGTTACCTGTCCCTCGGGGTGTTTTCCTTCACCTGTCTGTGTCTCAATGTCGCATGTGGCTCTCTGAAGTGGAACATCCCAGAACTACAGCCCAGGGTGCTGAAACCAGGAAAAGAAACTTCCAGGCCCTTGAAATCACATTCAAGACTAGCACGCCTCTTCCATCACATATCTCATTTAGGTCTGCTAAAGCCATTAGGAGCTGAGGGACAGAGGTGCAGGTGACATCTGGCCCTGATGGGGTGGCAGGATATAGAAGGGGAAAACTCAGGGCAGTGTCCTTTCAGACAAGCGGGCACCACAGAGCGCAAAAGGAATTCTCTGCCCAGTTGGCTCTGAGAGGGGTCTGTCCCTGCTGCCCTTGGGAGGCCCAGTGATTGGAACAACAAAGTCAAGTCTGAGCAAGTATAATTGTGTAAAATCTTAGGGCAGAAAGTTACTGTTCCCTCACCACCCTTGGGCTACAAAGATCAAGCTGAAGGGGAGAGGCTCTCATAGGGGAGACCCATTTGCCAGCACCCCTCAAGTAGAGACTCCACATCATTTTTTTAAAATCTATTAAAATTGACTATAGCATAAGCCACACAAGAAAATCTGAAAAATATAATTTTTATAAATCATATTTTCCCATCATAACACACATACACTCACGTTCATTCACACACTCACACTGAAGTTTAGTAATGATGGATTAAATTCTACTTTGTAGAAAGCACTTACAAGCTTCAGAACACTCACAAATTACCTTTGGACCCTGAAGAAAACCAAAGCTGCAGATCGCAGGCATCTAGGAAGTAATGACAACAGAGCACCCCAGGGAAACCTTTGCGCTTTCCAAAGATCAGGGCCCCGAAGCCCTCCACTGCTGACTGAGAAAAAAGTGGACACAGATGGCTTAAAACTCAGGGAAGAAACTGAGATTAACCCGCAGAAAACAGACACACAGAGCCAGTTAAGTATAAAAACAAGTTAGCTGAAAACGAAACAGAATCAGCAGACCTGGAAAGGGGCTCTGCGGAAGTTCTTTGGAAATGTGAGCATCATTGACTGATCTTTACGTCAAAATTAATCAGTGTAAAACCACGTTATATTAAGAGTAACAAAAGGGGTCTCAACACAGATACGGAGGCTCTTAGGTTTCCTATGTATAAAATAACACACACACATACACACACAAAATCAAAGGTTAGTGATATGATTCTAGAACTTTTAGTTTACTTCAAAATATTTAGATAACTTTCATTAGAAAAATTTTAAAATTTATTGTATTAGTAGACCAAAATAAAATATTAAATTGAGTCCTCAAAAATACTTGATTAAATTTTTAAATATTACTTGTTTGTTTGTTTGTTTCAAGATAGGATCTCATTGTATAGTTCTAGCTGTCCTAGAACTCACTCTGTAGACTAGGCTGGCCTCAAACTCACAGAGATCCGCCTGCCTCTGCTTCCTATGTGTTGGGATTAAAGACATGTGCCAGTATACACCAGGCTTAAATATTTCTTTTTAAAACATCAATTGAATAGAAAAATATTTAATGTGACTAAAATACCTATAAATATGATTATCTTGCTTTATATTTTAAAAACCTTTATTTTTACATTCTTAGACTCAGAAAACTAAAACTTAAAAGATACTTTCCATAAACTCACAGCCGCTGTGGTTGCCTGCGTACGACCAGGCCAGGCAGTGTTCTAGTGCAGGTGGAGAGGGCCACATAGCCTACACCCCCAGCGTGGCAATGCTGGTGTCATGGTGCGTTGGGGAGGTAGTTGTTCTCTTCAACCCCGCTGGGCTGACCAGGCCCTGGTAGATGACTGCACACCTGTGCACATGTGGGCAGCACGAACTGGACTGAGGGAGTCATTTAAAAAAATTTAAGGGAACGGCCCAGTAGAGAAGTGAGCAGAGCTCGTGAAGAGGCTAGTCACTAGGGTGTGGATGTAAAACATAACCTCGCACTATGGAACAACCACCGAAGAAGAGATTGTGTTTCCCCTGATCATTACATTGAAAGCCGTCCCCTCATAAAACTTTAGTTGAAAGCGTCATTTATTATCCATTTTTCCAGATGAAAGATTGGCAATAGTATCAAAAGCCGTTCGAATGTGCTTTAGCTAACTCACTGTGCCTTTCCTGACTGGCGGGTAAATGAAAACACATCTATCATTTACCACGGCCTCTTTGCAGCACAGATCGTTGGGTTCCTACTGCCTCACAATAAGGAGTTTAATGGTTGCACTGTTGTTTCTGTGTGAGAGAGGTTGAAACATCAGAGAAGCACAGGACCTGTGCAAGCTGAGTAAGAAATCCCAGCATGAGGCAGGAGGGGTGGGGTGACTCCGGGACCACACCCATAGCTGAGGAGCTGTTGGCTTTGGAGAAAACGAGACTCAGTCCTTCTCAGAGGGGACCTCTGGCCTGTTCCCCCTGCATCAGTGGACACCCCACAGCCACGCGCATGTGGGCAGCACTAATTGCACTCAGTGGAGGAGGTGGGCACCTGAAGCCAGAAAGGAGAGACCCTGGGGGAAGATCAGGGAGAGGTCGATAAGGGGAGTGGGGGAGGGCAGATATGGTTAAGGTGAGTGGTAGACATCTATGAAAGTGCCCAATTATAGAACAAGTAATAGCAAGGAAGTGAGGGGCTGGGCACCTGGCTCAGTGGCGGAGACCCTGCCAAGCATGCCCAAGGTCCTGGGTGCAAGAGACAGAATACAAGAAGGGAGTGTTATTTACTTTTTTTACCCAGCCTAATTCGACTATCCTAAACACATGCCCTCCATGGGTGTTTGTGCTTTCTAAGGTGGAAAAGTACGGAGATGATTCTGGATTCTATGTTCCTTCTCGCGTCCTCTTTTTCCTCTTTCCTTCATGTATTTCCCAAGTTTTCATAAATATAGAACACAGAACTCTGTGATCGGATGAAAGGGGGATTTGTATGAAATAAATCATACCTCGGTAGTAATTACTGACAAATCATATGTGTCTTGCTAAAGATATGCCATCTTATTCTGCCCATTCCTTCGTTTTTCTAGCTTCCTCGTGTTGCCAAACATCTCCCTCTGGCTTTCATCTTGCCCTTAGTTTTGGCATCAAAAGGGCTGATTACAGGGAACGTGCCAGCTCGTGTGTCAGCAGAATGAATCAAATAACCAAGAGAGTTGACCTTGGATCCTTTTCCCGGACAGCACATAAAAAGCAGGCTAGGAAAGGAAATGCGTTACAGACCAGCCGAGCTGCGGGGAGGGGGGAGCGTGGAGCTGGATGTCCGCTGCATCCCGACAGCCCACTTTCTCGGGTTCAGGGCTCACGCAATACCTGTACTGTTTATCTCTGTCACGGAACTATGAATGTTGTCACGAGAAAAGCCAGAGAATGGTGTCTTCTTTTAAAATGATGGATCAACATTAAAGTGTAGGGTTCAAAGACAGAAAAAGAAAGTTGGCCAGAGAGATTTGGAGGAGCCAGCCCCACCAAGCTCATGCTAAGAGCTGGATATCCTGTAGGCGGGAGACACTGAAGGGGTTAGACAGGAAGAAAACTGAATGTGTGTGTACACTTATTATATGCACATTTTATATGCTTCCACAAATGTGGGTATACATGTGTATGCATACTTATAGATGGAGATTTACATGGAAATCAGTATATCACGGAAAGGCTGGGAGGGCTGTCTACTACCTGACCCCAGTTTGAGATGTGCAATAGTGAGAACAGCAAGAGTCAGAGGGTTTTAAATGTCCTCTCTGCTTCTCTCTGTCACACAGAAGATGGTACCACGCCCATCCCAATTCTCACCTCCATTCCTTCTCATCTCAGGGTTGGTTCTACGCACCCGCATTTTACTCCTTGGATGTTCTGACTCCCAGGAGAGAGAATCTTCCTGATCCAACCCAGATCAGGTGCCTACCTCTGGCCCAGTCAATGATGGCAACATCGTAGAGCACAGGCGTGCCTGTTAGGATCCATTTGTTTGTGAGTCGTTGGCCCTGTTTCCACCTCTGGACTATCTACCCTCATGAGGGCAAGATCTTGGTGCTTGCTCAGAACTGTCTGAAGCCCCTTGCGATTGATAGGCGATACAACCACTTGGGAAGGGATGCAGTGACTCAGAGCGTGGAGAGAGGTGTCCGTGGGGAGATGTAGCTTTGATGTCGTCTCTCCTAAGGCATCCCTAGAGTGCCAACTTCAACAGTTTCATCAACGGACATCAGTGAGCCCATGGTTCTCTGAGAAACAGACTTTCTTTACAGACTGATTTCCCCCAACCCCCATCCCAAACAGCCATCTCCAAACAAACGTTGGACGGCTAATCCTTTTGTCACTTGTGGAAACCTGCAGCCCTCTGTGAGAACTAGATCAGAAAACAGGTATTTGTAGAAGAAACTTGGCTTGCACGTTTCACTTTTTCCAAGATTGCTTTAGTATCCTCTCTGTGAAATCCAATTTCCTTGAATGACCTCTGCTCGTAGGAAACTATTTGGTTTAGTTTGTGGGAGCCGTGGCATATTTTTAAGCATCTCCGAAGGCCAGCTCCATCTCTGCTGAGCGTGCCTGAGAGCCAGATGTTTCCTAACACTCAGCATACATGAGCTCACCCCTGGCACATTTCTCAAACACACTCACCCCAAAGCTCTTCTCCTAGCTCCCCAGCATCCCACAGCTCAAACTCAGAACTCAGGGGCCAGCTTGAATCCTCAGAAGAGTTGCCTCAGCGTGGAAGGTGAAGCCTCCTATGCTGAAATCTCCAATTTCCTAATATTTCAAAAATCTAACAAACAGCTGGAAGATATGCAGTACAACGGCAGGCTTGGAGCTGGCCAAGCTAAGCAACATGAAAAGATGTGCAAACCGGCTGCCCAAAAGAATCCAATTAAACTGCAGGCAGAGGATCCTGCAGCCACCCAGACCTGATGAAATCATCGAGCTCAGGGCTAAGGGCCCTTGGCCACATCTAGCCAGCACAGAAGACCAAGGAAGAGAGGGCCTCCGAGATGGTGACGCTCCTTAGGTCTCACAGGAAGAGTGTGTTAGGGACTAAGCAAAGACCCCGACAGACCACAGTCCCATACTCCCAGTTCCCTGTCTCCATACCCTCCGCAGTTCAAGAGAAACCTTGAATGTGGTCAGCAGGACCCTGCGTCCCAACCACACCATAATTAGGCAAAGGGATTTGTTAGGGGGACAATTACCTTTTTAAAAAAATAATTAAGCCTCGGTTCCATCCCCAGCATGACATAAAAAAGTGTGGCTGTACATACTTGTATGGTCTACAATTCAGAATAGAAACAGAGCTATTCTTGGCAATGTAGCAAGATCAAGACTAGCCTGAGCGACAAGAAATCTGCTGAGGGAGGTGTGGAGAGACCAAAGGGAGCACATAGGATCCTCATTATGTCTCCCCAAAAACGGGAGAGAACCCGTGGCAAGATAACTAAGGATATCTAGATAGCCCTGTCGTCATAGCCTGGACTTCTAAAAAGCAAGCTTATGAGGACAAGATGAGCTTTTAAGAATCTCCTGCTCAGAGATCCACAGCTATGTAAGGATTGTTTATCAAGTGACGACTTGGACCTTGAGGTTTTATTAGGAGCCCTGGCTTCAAGGGGAGCCATGTGAAACCAGCAGCGAGTACTGTCCATGCCACTGAAAGGTGTCCACAGACCTGAGGACAAGACAGGCTGGACGTCCTGCAGGTAGAGTGAGGCCAGCGTCACAGGACCCCCATGGCATTGGAGGCTGTGAAGAACTTTGCATTAGAGAGTGAACGGAGCAGACAGACTTACATTCTGGAACAACCTCTCACATCTGTGTGGCGAATTCACAGACTGCGGCCAAGTGCTACACTGTGTAAAGCTAGCCATTGGTCCTTCGGGTATCTTTTTGCACTTATTATTCATAGCCAGGATAATAGTAAAAGAATGCATTCCTGGGCCATGCAGAACTAGGCTTTAGTCCCACCCCACCTGTTGCTGCCTGTGTGGTTTTGAACAAATTATTTAAATAGGCCTGAGCCCTCCCTTTCATTTCTCCACGTGGAGATAATGATGCCTCACTCATAGGATGTTGAAGTGCTCATGGATGCTTCATAGACAATGTGTGTGGGGGGGATATTTCTGATAACCCTCCCATTGTGTTACAAGAGATTGTTACATTTTCCTCTTGGCTTTTTTGTGTTTATGGTACTGAGGATTGAGCCTAAGATCTCATGGGTGCTAGGCAAATGCTCTACCCTTCAGTTCTATCCCCAGGTCTTCTTAAAATTCTACCAAAGGGGCTGGAGAGGGGGCTCAGTGGTTAAGAGCACTGCTTGCTCTTGCAGAGGATCAACCAAGTTCAATTCCTAGGACTCATGTGGTAGCTCACAACCCTCTGTGACTCTAGTTCTAGGGGACCTAACAACTTCCAATCTCCAGGTACACGCACGGTACACAGGCATAAATGCAGGCTAAACACCGTAACTAAAAATTCTATTAGAGCGTGTGCTACTGGTGCGTGAAAAAAAATGGCTTTCTTATTTCATTAATAAAGAAGGCAAGGTAAAGTAAGGTCAAAGCCAGCCTTGGATATGACTCAAACCACCCAGAAACAGTGCTGCAGAGAATTAAACAGAGTTGCAAGGGTCCAGTATCATGAGAGAAAGCTCTGGTCGCCATAGCAACCTTTTAAGCAAACACTGGAGATCTGCTGGCGTGTACAACACTAACGACATCTGGTGTTTCTATTATCCCCTCACAAGCGAAAACTAGGAGTGAGGGGGAAACAAAATGCCCTGCGAACTGATCTTTAGGCCAATTATGCTCCGAGTAGCTCATGTTTGTGCCGGCGCCTCTGGCCCAGGTTTTTAGAACTCTCGGAGGGCCAGGCTGCTCTTTGAAGAGCCGGTCTTACTGTAAAGTGCTCCAGGGTACACTGGTGCTGAGTCTGCACCTTTTCTCAGTAAGATAAGTACTAATGTATCGTCTGTCAGCTGCGTGTGCAAGGCACTGTGGGAGGTCCTGCGAGCAGGAGTGAGGGCAGTTATGTAGCAACAGGGAGGCAGGAGGGGCCACTGAGGCTTCTTCCATCCCCGCCTGACTGCGTTTCACTTACTCCCTGTTTACTAATTTTATCATAGAAGCCTTGAGTGGCGTGCAGCTCAGTCCTGAACCTGGAGTCAGACCATCCAGCTGCATATCTTCCACAGGCGAGGCTGTGTCTGCCTATGACATCTGTTTCCCCAGCAGCAGAGGGCAGCACCAAATTCAGCTATTTCCCAAGTGTGATACACCACACTGTTCTAGACCCTTCCCTGAGGGTGGCTGAAGCACGCCCACGGTGCCTGTAAGCAGCCGGTGTTCTCCAGAGCCCCAGTCCACATCACGGATTTGGACTCCCAGCATGGGCTCTGAGCAGACATTGGTGGAGGGCCAGGAGCTCCCGAGCCTGCAGACAGAACCTCTAGGGAAAGCCGTGTGCTCATCCGCGCAGTAAGCATGTGGCCTTCTGGACTAATTGGCCCAGAGACAACTATAGAGTCCAAAGGCAGAGGGGTCCTCTCCTAAGCTCCAGCTTCCCAGAATCTCCATCTTTAAAGGGACCGTGGTTCCTGAAGCTATTAGTACACATTAGGTGTCTAGGAAGTAAGGCAGAGAAGGTGGCTCCGGAGAGCCCTACTCTGGGTTGTCACTGTGGGACTATGGCAGACAGTCATAGCACTTGAGGGAAAGAGCCCTATGCAATGTCGTTAGAAAACTGCAACAGGGCTCAGCTTCACTCAACTCTGAGAGAGAGTGGATTGGCCAGTGGAGACTACAGTTGCCGTGTTCACCCTTAAAGCTGGCCAGAGCTGGGCGCTCTGGAAGGGGAAGTGAGAAGACGCCCGGTGGTTGCTGGAGTTAGTGGAGCCCCAAGAAAGCTTGGACCTGGCTTCACCTTGTGATAGACCCACACCAAGGACTTGAGTGCCGGCACCTGTTGGGATGTCATAATTCCTAAACAGATAGAGTCTGGTCAGGTCTGGCCCTTTCTGAGCCGGACACTCTGGCTAGCATGATGTCTTGGAAAGGAATTTCCAGACTATTGCTAATGCTCCCAAAGCCTCTGCTTTTCCCATGTGACTTCAAAGAACTCCATTCTGACTGTGACTCTCCAGACCTTCCACACAAAGCATTCTGGGAGGTTTCTTGTAGAAAAGCAGAGTGTCTCCTCTTGTCGTGAGAGAGAGGCTAAGCAGTTATAGATAAAACAGCTGCAGTCTGCAGGCTACGATGTGGTTAAGGACAGTAACTAGAAAAATAGCCAAGAAAGCAAATAAAGAGTGGGGGCCAGAGTTTCCCGGAAAGATGGACGTCTGACGTGAAGGATGGGGCACACAGGAGAGGAAAGGGTCTTATCTCCCATCCCCCACAAGCTTGCTTCTTCCTGATCCATCACAGACCAGGTCTCAGGATGCTTTCTCTCTCTCTCTCTCTCTCTCTCTCTCTCTCTCTCTCTCTCACACACACACACACACACACACACACACTTGTTCCTTAAATTCTACAGCCTGCCCCCTGAATTCCCCTTCTGGCCCTTTCCTAGGGTCTAATGTGGGGAGCTGGGGGGCCACAGATGCCCCATGGGCCTGGGAAGCCAAGGGAGGCCAGGAACACACAGGGTGGCCATCTCCCTTGCCTGGTTGGCAGTGTGGGAGGAGTTTATCAGGGAGTTCACACAGATGGTAACATGCATAAGAGACCCTGCCATGGGGCAAGTGTGGGGCCAGGTACCTGGTGAAAGAAGGAGGCGGTCACAGCCGAAGATGAGCTGCTTTAGGCCTGCTCCAGGCTCTGTGATCTCCAGAGTCTGGGGGAAGGACAAGAGTCTCTCAGCATTGTCCTATTAAGTCCCTAGGAAGCCACACATGAAAAAAGAAGCCAAGTTTGGGAGACAGACACACTCATCAATGAAATGTCTTTGCTGAATTTCTTACAAGGACAGGTCTAAAAAGAGTCCTGTGACCAGACACACCCCCCCTCAAAAAAAAAGCATTCTGGTGTGAAGGGCCAGGGAAAGGTTCTTGTTTCTCAACCTCAACTTCTTTCCAGGGAAGGGAATACTGGTCACACCCTACTGGCAAGGCTAAAAGTAAATGTGACACCCTCCATAACGCCATGGTCCAGCTAGTGCCAGCCATCTTTCCTCTCTCCCCACCCAAGAAGGTCAAAGACTGTAAGGGAAAGGGACTGGAGCAATCTGAGACCCAGCTGGACCAGGAAGGGAAAGGATTCAAAGAGACCAGTGGCCAATGTATTGTCAGGTGGCCAGGTCAGTGGCATCATGGTGGTGGTCCACGGTGCTTAGCACCAGGTCACCAGGTCAGAGGCAGCATGGAGGCGGTCCACCGTGCTGAGCATCCATTCATGTTCTTCCTCTGATTCTCTTCCAGGGGCGCTGCATCAACTTTACCAGAGTGAAGAACACTCAGGCCGCCAAGTACCCCCTCAACAACGCCTACCACCCCAGCTCCTCACCTCCTGCTCCTATCTACACACCCCCACCCCCTGCTCCCCACTGCCCTCCCCCAGCCCCCAGTGCCCCCACTCCTCCCATCCCCTGCCCACCTTCCACCCTCCCCCCTCCTCCTCAGGCCCCGCCCCCTAACAGGGCACCACCCCCCTCCCGACCTCCTCCAAGACCTTCTGTCTAGAACCCAAAGTCTGTGCTCTGGGCTGCCTGAGAAACTCCGGGAGGAGGTTCCTCTACTGTTAGAAAGATCTTCCCAGCCCAAGGTGGTGAGTGGTGACTGACCTGGCACGATTGCAAAGCAAGTCGTGATGGGCAGAACAAAATGGGAATTTTGAACTGCCTGAAGACAGACAATGAGACAATTGCAGTCACATTTTGAGCTTGTGACCCCTCACCTCTAGAAGAAGGTTCCAGAGATGGCTACACTGCCAAGATGCTCTCAACCAGATCATGTCCCACGGAGACCATGAAGAAAGTAATTTCTGAGAACGGAATGCGGCATTGGATAAGAAACAACCTGGTTGAGATTCTGAATGCCACCTTCCTCCATGACTTGACTCTTGACCCTTGGACTGGGAACCAGGCCATCTTTACCCCTGGGCACTGGCCAGCAACTCTGAAAAGGTGTGGTGTCCCCAGGGTGCATCAAGCTGGTATTCACCGGGGATCTGCAGGATGTCTTGTATAAGAACACATGCTCTATTCTCCTTCCCAAACCCCCCAGTTTCCCGGTGAGGAGGGAAGCAGTCTTGGCGGTGGGAAAGTTGCGTTGCCATGCTGAGACACTAATGGAGTCGGTCCTTAACACCGATGAGCAAGCCTTTATGGGAGTATCCAGCTGGTTCATCTAGAGGTGGCTTCAGCCAGGCACAGTCCCTAAACCACCAAGCTCTGTCATTGTCAGAGGCAACCTGCTAACGATTTGCCTTACACATAGAGGTTTGGCTTTGGCATAGGTCAGAAATGATCACATGAGGTCACAAGGTCCTTCATCTTCAGTACACAGGAGATTTCGAGAGACAGTAGTCCTGACCTGATAAGAAAACTATTCCCTGTTGATTCACTCGGAAACAAGCCATTGTGTGTAGAAGCAGGTGTGTTTCTCCTTGGCCCTTCAATCTACTCACAAATATTAGCGGTTGTTGAAACACACCCTGTGTGTAACACAGAAAAGCCCTGCCTGAAGCTGCCATCCTCCACATCTGCCGCCTGACCAGTGAGACCTTTAACCTCACGTATATCCTGGGCATTGTCACCCACCCATGAAAACAGAGGTCATTGTCAAGGGCAGTGTGCAGCCCCTCCAAAACCTTGCTCCTATCCTCAGTTTTCCATGGGTCCTGAAATTCCCGTCTCAGGCACCCAAAACTATAAACTCTTCGCTGGAACAAAAAATTGAAAATAAATAGAAAATAAATAGGTTTAGGGACTGTGTCTGTGCTTTAGGCTGCGGTCCACAAAGACCCCTTAAGAACAAGTCAGCCTCCTTCCTTCTGCTTGTTTAGAGCAGAGGCGTCAGATGTGGTGCGTTCTGTAGGCGCCAATTCCTGTTCCCCAGGCCGACATTTTTAATTAGCCTCAGGACTACTTCTCAGTTTAGCCCAATGATATTTTGCCACAGTACTTCAAACCGCAGCTCTAATGGTCTGTCAATCATCACTTAGAATTGACAGAGATAAACACTATTTGCAATCCCCACCTTAGAGAAGCAGAGGAGAATGGGTGAGCTACCGGCATGATAGGTATTGTCTGGGGAGAATCGACCTAGGGGTGCCTAAGTCCATGACCCATGATGGCCGCGGTGACACTTTTGTACCCCAGACCTCGCCATGCCCTGCTTTTCAGGACTTAGGGACGCTACCTCCCTTACTCTTACTGAACAAAGCTTCTTTAGTGCAAGTCCCTCATTAAACAAGGGTGGTGGCATTGCTGGGCCCCAGACACCCATTCCCAGGAGAATGGGCTTCCCAGGCTTACAGCATGCGGATGATGAGCCCCCTCCCCCTTGGCTACTGTTTTGACTGCTGGCAGTACAAAACGGGTCCCCCCACACCACGACTGCACATTTGTGTGGCCATAAGAAAGTCTGAACCAAGATGCTGGCGTTGCTGTTCAACAAAAGTGGGCTCCAGGGAAGGCAGCAGGCCACCCTGTGCCCTGTAGAGTTTCCCAAGAGGCCATAGTAAAGTGTCTGAGGAATAAGGAATGTTGGTACATGGTGATTCTGAGAAGAATTTGCAAGGTTTGACCTTAGAATTGACTCAGTATGTCTTCCCTGGTCATTCAGAATTATGGTTAGAAGTTTCTAGAAACTGGACAAGGTTACTACCTTTCATAGTAGGCTACTCTGGGCAGGAAAGTCTACCTGGTTTACAAAGTCCATCGGTTCTATGTCGTTCCCTGTAAGCAACAGGAGATGGTGGTTCTAATTAGGAAACCATGTGTGTTATTTGTTTGACCCCTTGTTATTGTCCTTATGGAGTGTTTTTTATATAAAAGCCAAATTTTGTTGTATATATTCATATTCCACGTGACAGATGGAAGCACGTCCTATAGGTGTGAATAAAAAGAACAGTTGTAGTAAATTATTAAAGCCAGTGATGTTTCACGGCAGGTTACTCTCCAAGCTGTGCTTGTTGATTTCCCACGACTATACTGCTTTAATGTACCAATAGTTACTGAACCGACGACACCCTCATTTACACAACATCAATGACAGCCTTGCTGAGAACTGCGGTCAGTCCCTCTGTTGACAGCTCGCTCACTAACAGGGTCCTCCCAGGCACCAGGGACAAAGCTACCTGTAAACCAATGGAAAGTCTTGGCTCTCATCCAGGGAGGTGGTCTCACTCGGACCCTTAGGAGGAGCAGACATCATCTTCACTTGCTGCCTGCACACAACGTGGTGGTGGGAAGTCCATCAAAGGATGAGTGTAAGATACTGGCCAACAGTTCAGGAGCAGAAGGAATTCATGCTGTGTAAAAGGGTGGAATTCGTTTGCAAACCCTAGCAAGCCTGTTCGTACTCACCAGGGGGAAGGGAAGGGAAGGGAAAGGAAGGGAGCATTCTGGCCAGCTGTTGTCTTAGCTGTCTGAGTCTGGCTACACTATCATGCTTGGAGAATGATTTCAAAGCATTAGAATATGATTTCTGGATGCACATAACATTAGACTCTTCTCTTTTTCTATGATAATTTAGTTATGGATGTTCAGCACCTCCGAGTCGTTGTTATGAAAGACATCACTGTACCGTGCTGTAGGAGACTAGGCTGAACCTGTACAATGGTATACCCTGGAAGTTGCTTTTTTAAAAGAATATTAATAAATACCTAAAACCAGCTCTTTTCCTTTTTATTTGTGTGCTTGTCATTAAAATAAAGTACACGTTTTTTCAAGTACTTACCAAGGGGTTATAAGGAAATAGCTGGCAGGCTGGTGAGAGGGCTCAGCTGGCAAAGGAGCTTGCTGCCAAGCCTGACAACCTGAGTTCGATTCCCGGAACACACATGCTGGAAGGAGAGAACCACTCCTAAGAGTGGTTGTCCTCTGACCTCCACAGGCACACTGAAGCACACAAGCACCCACATACACTCACACACAGGCACAAAATAAATGTAGACTAATTAAACAGAGTAGCCGTCACTCTGTACACTGAAAGACATTCTTCTTCTAAATTATTTTCTAGCCGCTTAAAATCTTTACTGCTTTCTTTAGCTCTAAGATTTAAAATGGTCCTCATTTCTAGTAATAATTTTCTAATTTAAAAGTGAATTCTTGGGGGCTGAAGAGGTGGCTCAGAGGTTAAGAGCACTGGCTATTCTTCCAGAGGTCCTGAGTTCAATTCCCAGCATCCACATGGTGCCTCACAACCATCAGTAGTGAGATATGATGCCCTCTTCTAGCCTGCAGGCACACATGCAGACAGAATACTGTGCACATACTAAATAAATAAAGCTTTTAAAAAAGTGAATTCTTGGTAAGTGAGAGATAAAAAGTGAAGACAGAGAAATGCAGATGAAAAATATCCTGAGGCAGAGACAGGATGCTTGCTGCTAGTGGATGATTAGCTAGGGCTGTGCAGTCAGCTCCTGTCTTGAATGAACACACACAACCACTGTGTGGGTGCTATGAGTTGAGATGCCCCTCCACAGGCTTCTGGGTTTGGACACCTGGGACTCCCAGACCTTCAGGAGGTGGGGCCTGGATGGCAGAGAAGAGTCACCCAGCAGGATTCGCCATGGAGAAGCAGTAGCCACCATGCTCCTACCACCATGGATTCACTCGGCCACGCCTTCTTTGCCGTGATAGATGTGACTGTACCCACTCACCTCAAGTTGCTCCTGCCAGGTACTGGACCTGATAGGGAAGTAACTAATATAACTAGTGAGTACTGGACCTCGTAGGGAAGTAACTAATATAACCAGTGAGTACTGGACCTTGTAGGGAAGTAACTAATATAACCAGTGAGAACTTGACCTGGTAGTGAAGTAACTAATATAACCAGTGAGTACTTGACCTCATGGGGAAGTAACTAATATAACCAGTGAGGACTTGACCTCGTAGGGAAGTAACTAATATAACCAGTGAGGACTTGACCTCGTAGGGAAGTAACTAATATAACCAGTGAAGACTGATTTGGTTGCTGGGGCAGAAAGGAAATGAATTCTTCTCACAGAGCAGTTGACCAGGCAACGCTGTGTTGACGCCCTGTCCATCACAGACTATGTCACTGTTTTTATCCTGCCTCTGCCATGGCTTCAGTTGTGCTGTGTCCTGGCCCTTCCAAGGCAGCTGTTTGCATATAGGGAGATTGTCTTTCCCTAGTTTCCTGGCTTATTTCTTATAGGACTTCATCAGGCCTAAATTCATCTTAATCAGAATAAGAACATTTGTCAACACAATCAGACCACCATTTTTTCCAAGTTTTCATTAATATTAACTTTAAAGTTTTGGGTAATGGATGCATTTTTTAATTGCATCCTTAATACAAAATCTGGGATAATTAACTAGCAATTTGAAGGGGAAAAAAAAGAAAAGCTGGAATCCTATCTTACTTCTCACATCAACATCGATTCCAGTGGTCTTATACTGAAAATTGGGGCGGGAGATATGGTCAGCAATTAATAGCACCTGCTGCTCTTCCAGAGGATGTGAGCTCAGTTCCCAGCACCCATGTCAGGGGATCCACAAGCACCTATGACTCCAGTTTTAGTGGGATTCAACGCCCCCTTCTGGTCTTTGAGAGCACTGCACTCACATGCTCATATACACACAGATATATATACACACTTTATAAACATAAATAAAGACAATAAAAATAAATCATTTTTAAATGGAAATGTATATGGTGTGGTATAACTTAAAATTTTTATATTCCACTTTCATGGACTGTCAACTTTCTCCTGAAATCACTTCTGGTTCTCTGAGTAGTGCCACAATGCACCATCAAGACGGGAACGAGATTATGAACCAGCTGCCCACCATGAGCAAGAACTTCAGTCCCGTGGGTACTAGATCTCATCTCAACCTGCCTCAGTTAAGGTTTCATTTGCTGTGATGAAACACCACGGCCAAAAGCATCTTGGGGAGGAAAGGGTTTATTTCACGTTACACTTCCTCATCAGAATCCAGCATCAAAGGAAGTCAGGGCAGGAACCTAGAAGCAGAAACTGAAGCAGAAGCCATGAGGAATGCTGCTTACTGGCTTGTTGATGTTGATTTGATCAGAGTGCTTTCCTATACCCGCTTAGAGGTGGCACTGTACCCTATATGCTGGGCCTCCCACATCAGTCATTCATCAAGAAAATGCACAATAGACTTGTCTACAGACAAATCTATGGACACGTGCTCTCAGTTGAGATTGCTTTTAGCTTCTATCAAGTTGACAAAAAAAATAGCCAGCACACTGTTGTTTGAAGTATTTGTGCTCAGGTATAAAACAATGAGAATACTATAATAGAATATAGATAATATAAAATATATACTAAATTTTCTGTTGCTGTGATAGAATACACAGACAATAAAAGCAATATGGGAGAGAAAGGGTTGATTTTGGTTTGTAGTTCCAGAGGCCATGCAGTCTGTCATGGTAGGGAGGGCATGGGGAAGGCACAGGAGGCTAGTCTGGAAGTGGGAAGCAGAGAAACCACACTTCCTCTGCACACAGGAAGCAAAGACAACCGGAAGTGGGGTCAAGCTACAAAATGTCAAAGCCTGCCCCCAGTGGTGTACTTCCTTCAGCAAGACTCTACTTCCCAAAGGTTCCAAAACTCCCCCAACTAGGGACAAGTGTTCAAATCCATGAGCCCATGAGGGACATTTCTCCCTCAAACCACCACATATGATATACAGGCAGGGTTGGCATACACCAAACACGTGGTTTTTATTTTGACGATTGCACTGTGATCATTGGAGCCTCCATAGCTCATGCCAAAGCTAACCACATCTAAGAAGTTTTGTGCTTCTACCCCATGTGACCCAACTCCTCTCTTGTCCCCTCAACATTCACATGGCCACAGAATTAGAGGTGCTGTCTTCTCTGTTTGGTAGGACATGTTATTTTAATATTTGGAAGTCAAAATTGCAACATTTTCATCATTTTTCAAGTGCCACTTCATGGCATTTGGTAAAGCGGTGGCGGCAGTCCACACGGCTTTGCTAGTGAGTAGAGAACGCCAGACAGAGCTCCTCTGGAAGCTGCCTGATTAACTGCAGTCAGGACTTCCAACAACACCACCAGTACAGAGCTTACCAGAAACACTAAAATGGGAGGAGCTCGTAAAAGGCGGTTTCCCGTGTGTAACCATTTGCATTTTTACAAACGATTTGAAAAGCAAGGGACTTGATAGTCGTGTGTGCCCCACCCAAGTGCAGAACACATGCTTTCTTCTATTACAGAAGGTCATGAAACGAGGGACCTGTCAGTTACCCATGCTTCAGTCACTCCTAAAACTGTTCGCCCTGAGAGAACCACAGCATACTGACACCCCATCTGTGGATGCCACCCCAACTCTGCAGGATGCATGGGTTATGAACTTTTGCTTTGCGTTATTCTTCATGTTATTTACGGACTAGAATGACAGCTTCCTGCTCATGCAGAAGGCCAGAGTTTGGTTCTCAGCAGCCACGTCAGGCAGTTCACAACTGCCAGGGGACCTGACGCCCGCTTCTGGACTCCTTGGGCACATGCATGTACATATCATACCTGCAGGCACATGTCAAACACACAAAGATGTATTAGAAATAAAATCTTTTTTTTTTAAAAAAAAAAAAGATGGACTGGAATTAATGATGGTCTTATGTTTCCAGCCACATTTTCATGTAGATAAGGATTTTGGGCAAATCTATAAGACAGAGCTAACCCACTCCGTGATGCATTTTCTTGGAGACTGGCTTCTGCCTGAGCTCCACTGAGCTCCACTGCCCTCCATTCTCCAGGTTCCTGCTGATTGCAAAGACTGCAGACCCCAAGCATCCAACGGACAAATCACCTTGCAGGGAGAGCTTCAGGTGCAGTTCTCTCTCCAACAAGAGAGGTTTCCTTTCTCACCTCAAACTGGCATGTGTTTGCTACAGTCAATCCTCCTAACTCCAAATCCTGGAGTGTCCTCTTCCCTCCAGACAAGAGCTGGTATGAGGGGCAATCCTTGGCCATGTCTCGTGTCTTCTCTAGCTCAGTGCTATGATCACACAGGGATCGAGATAAGGTAGAACCCCCATCTCTGCCACATTGAAAATTCCAGATGTATTCAAGCTGCTGCAAAAGAAGATTCCTTCTGATCAGCAATAAGCCACCCTGTGGATGTTGAGTCTCGTCACCTTGCCAGCCAGCCAGGCCTTCCCTCCCAGGAAGGAGCAAGAAAAGGGTAGAGAGGAGCTGCCATGTTTGTGGCTGAAGTGGGAATTCCGAGGAGGCTGGGTCCTGCGGCCACTATCTGTCCCACAGATGCAGAACATCTGTGCAGCCCAGTCACAAGCAGTTCCACACGCAGTGCCTGGCCCAGGGTTTCTGCTCAGTCAAGCCAGGTGAGGAATTAAAGATAGAAGAGGAATCTCATTTCCAATAGTTCAAGAAAACTAGCAATGGTGATGGAAGCTTTGCCTGGGATAAGAGTTCCTTCAGGAACCAAGGGCCGCCAGGTATGGTGACATATGCCTTGAGTCTCAACAGAGGCAGGGGGATCTCTGCCAGTTCCAGGCCAGTCTGCCTGGTCTGCAAAGTGAGTTCCAGGCTAGCCAAGGCAGCATAGTGAGACTCTGTCTCAGGAGGAGAAAAACAAAAACAAAAACAACCAGAAAGTACTTGTCTTGCAAGTATGGACCTGTGTTTGGATTCCCAGCACCCACGTAAGATCTAGACACGGTGTGTCCCTGTAATCCAGGTACCGCAGAAACAGGGTTGGAAGGCTCACAGGCCAGCCTATCTAGCTGACTTGGTGGATATCAGGTTCAGTAGGAGACCGTGTCTCAAAGAATAACATGGATGAGCCAGTGAGCTTGGTCAGTGGCTGACGGTACTTGCTACCAAACCAAACAGTCTGAGTTTGATTCCTAGGACCCACAGGGTGAAGGAAAAGAAATCACTCCCGGAAGTTGTCTTCCAGCCTTCACACAAAGGCTCTAGCAAGCACATACAAGTGCCTATGAAGTTAATCATGTAATTTTAAAAATAAGATGGAGAGTGAACAAGGAAGACACCTATGTTGACCTCTGGCTTCTACACACAGGTACACAACTGTACACACACACACACGAGAGAGAGAGAGAGAGAGAGAGAGAGAGAGAGAGAGAGAGAGAGAGAACACGGAGCCAATAAATAAGATCTCAGTTCCCACTTCCACATTCCCTTCAAGCAAATAACAAAGTATTCCGAAGTATGGACTCCCCCTGGTGGTACTGAATGGGTCCCTCTGGCAACTCTTTAACCCTGTCCTCCTGGGTCACTCCTCAACGTGTACCTACATTCTGTGTCAACTGGGGTCAAGTCCCTTTCGACTTTTGGCTTGGGTAGAAAACTAAAAACAGATGCCAGGACTCGGGGTGGATGACAGCAGAGAATGCCAGCCCTGGCCTTCACCAGGGACTCATCGGCTTCATTTTGCCTCATTTGTTTACCGAGCATCCTGTCATGGGACCGGATCCCTGTTATGTCACAACTGTGTGGAGCAAGCTGCGTGTCTGTGTCAGTCATGAGTCAAACTCTTGTTGACAAGCATGTTTGTGTCCTCACGGTCTAGTTGTCCTCAACTTCCAGAGAGGACCCCTCTCTTCTGCTGCTGTTCAGTTCAGTCACGGGACTACTTACAGACATCAATTGCTCTCTTGCTATCTGTTTCCCTTTGAATTCATTGAGCTTAGTTTTGAATATTTTCTGATAGACTGAAAATTAAGCTAAGAGAGAACCTGACATCGATCACCCCAACCGTCCCCGCTGTCAACAGCCTCCATGAGCCCAGTACGTTTATTGGCCTTGACTTGGTGTTGATGCCTTATTGTCCACCCATGTCTACAGCTAGCTTTTGCCCTGCTTTCTAGAGGTCTGTGGAACACGCGAGTGCACTGCTCTGCACACGCACCCACCAGGAGTCACACAGTGATAGATAGGAGCTCCCATGCTTTACCTGTTTCTCCTTCTTCCCCTCCCCCAGCCCTCACCCCTGTATATAAGAATCTCCAAAGGGACAGAACCCATACGCATGCAAATCTG
The DNA here is from genome assembly GCF_014885135.2 of Alexandromys fortis. Taxonomy (NCBI): domain Eukaryota; kingdom Metazoa; phylum Chordata; class Mammalia; order Rodentia; family Cricetidae; genus Alexandromys; species Alexandromys fortis. The sequence goes on along the minus strand of NW_026068039.1, from coordinate 2,205,606 downwards.
CATCTATATAGAGGTGGGACAGGGATAAATTTCAAACTGTTTGCTGCGAACAATCCTTCCTAATGCCAAACCCTGTATTGTCTTCTTCCCTCCAGACGAAAATGTAAGGACTTCATTCACGTGACTATCTGTGATGACTGAGAAATCATCTGTCTTAGTTAGGGTTTCTACGGCTGTGAAGAGACAACCATGACCATGGCAATTCTTTTAAAGGAAAACATTTAATTGGGGTAGCTGACTTATAGTTCAGAGTTCAAGTCCATTATCATCATGGCAGGGACCATGGGAGTATGCAGGAACACAGGGTGCTAGGGAAGGGGCTGCTACGTCTTGATATGAAGGCAACAGGAAATGGACTGAGACACTGGGCGGTTTCTTGAGCATAGGAAACCTCAAAGCCGGCCCCCACACACTTCCTCCAACAAGGACATACCCACTCCAACAAAGCCACACCTCCTAATAGTGCCTCGTCCTATGAGCTTATGGGGGCCAATTACATTCAAACTGCCACACGTCGGCCTGAGGACACTGCAGCGTGACGCAGTGAAAGTCTCAGAACCAGGGAAGGCCAAAGTAGAGCCTAATTCAGGGACAAAAGTCTGAGGCTGTTCATCTAGAGAAGTCAAGGATGCAAGCGAGAAACTAGCCGAAGACCAGGATGACCAAGATTCACGTCAGCTTCGGCATCAGCTACAGCAACAACTGCGTGCATTCCACCGACTCTTTCTCACATCAGCAGAGGAAAACAACTTATTTTCCTCTGCTCTGAGCAGCTTGCAGCTGCTCTGAGCACTAGACCCTGATGCAGGGGAGTGGGTTCTGATGAGTCTGCTGCTGAAAGATCCCGAGAGCTGGGACATGGCCAGAGTCCTATATAAGCTACCCCTGAGCACAATAAAGTGGCCGTTCTTGGCATTCTCTTCTCAAGGATGTTCCCATGGCCCTGTCTGTCTGTCTCTGTCTCTGTGCCATGTTTTTAAATTTTCAGTTTAGTTCCCGAAGCACGTAGTGAGTAGAACATGGAATGGAACTGGTTTAGTGTTACAATCAGTTCCCAAGAATTGAGACAAATTAGAGCCTAGAAATAAAACGCTCAGATTCGAAGGGGTGGCACCAATGGTAGCTGTGGCAGAGTGGGTTCTCTGCTCAGGAACCCTCTGCAAGGTCAGCGCCTTGTTCTCACGCTGCTGGGACTACCAGGGCTAAGGCTCCTAGCTGAGTCCCTTCTGAGACAACTCCCTCCCCAGCACAAAGACTTCCTTAGTTACATTCCCATCCAGGAAGACAGACAAAAACCACAGGCTAGCTGGTAGAGTACCACAAAGACCTCCCCCTCGCCTCAACTTCAGAACGTTCTGAAAGACTCCCCGCTCTGGAATTCCCCTCCTTCAGTCAAGGCCTCTTTACCTACGTAGCACAGCTACTGTTCCTTGCTTGTTTATGTCAACAATCTGACTTGATTACATTCCAGCCATAGTTTTATAAACTGAAAATATGATAAATTTGTTTGAGTGAATATGCCCAAACCCTTATCATTTCACTATATATATTCAATGTTTTAAAATAAACTTAAAAGAGATAGTTTAATTATTTTCTATTAAATCCTCACAGCCCACGGGGCACTTTATATTTACAGTGTTTCAGTGCTAGCTTGATGCATTTCACAGACTCGAGAACCACATGTGGCCAGCCACTACCGCATTACAACACAGTGATTGGGAATATTCCAATAAGTAGAATTGCTGGGTCATGAGACACACACTTTTCAACATCAATCAATGTTGAATTTTTTTTTCCAGCTTTTGTACCAATTTACACTTTGACTGAAGCCTTTGAGAATACTGCTGTTCCACAGCCTAGACAAAACCTGGCTTCACTCGGAATCTGTGAGCTCTGGGTAGGGGTGGGAGGGAAGCACAGGAAGAAAGGAAAACATCTGGAAATATTGCAGAAGCTAGACGCCTGGAACATGAAAGTAAACATCGGGACAGCCCGCGCTTCGACGGAACCTGTAAGGATTCCTCTCGTTATCGTGACTGTATCAACTCCCACCTGGTGGGCTGTCCTCCTTAGGGTCACCATTGCTGGGACGGAAGACTGTAATCAGAGCAAGCTGAGGAGGAAAGGGCTTATTGGGCCCACATTTCCACAGCAGTGTTCACTATCAAAGAAAGTCAGGACAGGAACGAAGCAGGGCAGACCTGAAGGTGGAAGCTGAGGCAGAGGCCATGGAGGGTGCTACTTACCAGTTTGCTCCCATGACTTGCCCAGCCTGCTTTCTTATAGAACCCAGGACCACCTTACCCAAGGATGGTACCACCCACGTTGAGTTGGGCTCTCCCCCATCAATCACTAACTAGGAAAAGCCCTACAGGTTTGACTGCAGCCCAGTTCTTTGGAGGCATTTCTTTAATGGAGGTTCCCTCCCCTCGGGTGACTTTAGCTTGTGTCAAGTCAATATAAAACTATCCAGTATAACTATACTCGTGAACACTGTCATTGCAAATATGATTTACTAAGAACAGTAGCCTACGATTTCAAACGCTCATTAAAGGTCATAAGTGCTATGGTGGGAAAGAGGAGAGGACTCTATGACAGTGCAAGGAGCATACTGGAGTATTTGGCAAAGTTTCAATGAGGTCTATGGATTCATTATTAATGTAATGGGTTTTACCAGTGTTGTGTAGTTATACGGGAGAACACACCTGTCTGAAGGATCCACACACGATCTTAGGACTGTAGTCATGGGTACGGATGAAGCTGTGGCTGTAGACACAGGAGGATGCGGATGCTAACAGGATGAGGAAGACTGGAGCAGCTACATCTATAGCTCGTCCAGGGCAGCTGAGCTGAAGAATCAGAATGGAAAGAGCTGAGGGTTTGAGGTGTGGACCGAGTGAGCAAAGGTGGGGGCCCTAAGCAACAATGGGGTACAGAGAACTTGGGCCAACAATGCCTGGTGCTCAACACCTACAAAATCGCAAAGCTTTGCTGGCTGCAAGCAACAAAAGTCGACTCTGGAAGAATGGCCCTTGAGTTACAGCGTCCAGAGCCAGCAGGGACCCAGGCTTCCTTGAGTTACAGCGTCCAGAGCCAGCAGGGACCCAGGCTGTTCAGGGTTTGCAGCATCTACTTTGTACCATACAGTCTCATGGGAACTCCTCTGACGTAAGACTGGACATTCTGACTAGTGTAATACCTGCAGACCCACACCAACCAATACAACCTCACTAGTCACACGTGTCTGTTTTAATTTAAATATGTAAAATGTAAAACCTGTCCCTCGGTCTCATGAGTACACATGTAGCAAGTGACCATCAACGACTGTGCTCACAGTATAGACAGAGAAATTTCAATCATTGCGAAAATTCCAGACATTCCACAATTCTGCAGAAAACACTGGACGTCGTGTTCGAAAGGACATTTGACTATTTTGACAATTTACAGATGTAGATGATGTTGTCCTCAGAGGGTCCTCGAAGGCTCAGAGTCATCCAGACGAATCCCAAAGAAATCCATTGGCTCCACGTGGCCGAGACCTGCGTGCAGGTGAAGCCAGGTTCCTGGGTTTCTGAGTCAGTGGAGAACCCAGTCAGAGTTTACTGAGAAGATTATTTTAACAGTGATTCAACAAGGGTGCTAACCGAGGGAGAAGCACTCAGGGAAAGAATCAAACACACCAGAGTTGAGCATGAGCTGCTCATGGGAGATTCACACAGCTGCTATAGTCCTCTGAGTGTTTAGTAGAACCAGAACCGGCCGGCTGAGTCATCAGCAACTTGGGCTTTCATTCATGAAAGATGTATTGCGATTGCCGAGTTTAATCCCTTTTCCCACAATCATTGGCCTGTGAAGATTTGCCCCTCACATTTCATTTTGATAAGTTGCAAGTCAGAAAGTCACCATTGTCCTTGAGGTTATCCGGTAGTTGATGTATAATTATTCATAATTCCCTCGTGATAATTAATATTATCCTTTTTGCTGCTGAGACTTCTGCGCTTCTTAGTTGATCCAACTAAATGTTTGTTGACCTTGGGGACAAAAATAACAATTTAGCTAGGTGGGGTGGCACACACCTTTAATTCCAGCACTTGGCAAGCAGAGGCAGATGGACCTCTGAGTCTAAGGCCAGCCTGGTTTACAGAGTGAGTTCCAGGGCAGCCAAGGCTGATTTAATGAGACTGTGTCTCAAAAAACAAGACGAGAGAGAGAGAGAGAGAGAGAGAGAGAGAGAGAGAGAGAGAGAGAGAGCAGGGGTATGGAGAGAGAGAGAGACTGAACCTCAATTCTATACTAGAAGCCAAAGAGATCTTTGCTGATAAAGATGGCTGTAGTTTTAGTTTATCATTCTTGATTCATGAAAAAATATCCGGCAAAACATGAGAAACAGCCTTCCATAAAACCCAAACATTCCACTTCCTGTTGGGTTCAGTACCAGGGAAGTTCTTTGTGCCGAATGGGAGTGCTTTTGTTAAGGAGAAAGATGGTAGAGAGAGCCTCGGGGGCGTTCAAGCTGTGGAATCCTACGAACTAACTTACAGTGGAGCTGCGGGTTCCCCCTCCAGCCACCCCACCTCTGCCTTGTGGAAAATATTGCTCACAGTTTATCCATTACACAGAATGGTTTGGCAGGAATAATTCTTGACCAAGACAGCGTCCAATAATTAGGCCTGTAATATTATCCGCGGAAGTGAGGAAATTGACCTAAACATCCACATTCAGAGCTAAAAAGTTGGAGCGTTGACTCATGCTGAGAGAGAACCTTGAGACAGGGCGCTTTCCAGCGGCTGTGACTGCCTCAGTCAGAGCTGACAAAGGCTGACGGCTCAGCGCAAGCGGAAGACGCCACCTACATCCCCAGGGTAGACCAGGAATAAATACAAAGTTTGATGTTATTTATTCAATATTTGAAAACATGAAAAATAACCCATGTGCTGTGTTTCATGTGTAGTCATATATTTAATAGAAATGCAAACCCTTACAGCTGGAAAGATGGCTGTCAGTAAAGTGGTTACCACCCAAGAATGAGTGAGGCCCTGCGTTCAGATACCCTGCACTGATGTAAACAGCAGGGGTGGATATAAGCAGGTCTGACATCCCAGCACTGCAGGGGTAGATATAAACAGGTCCCTGGAACTCACTGGCCAGCCAACCCACCTGAATCAGTAAGCTCAAGTTCATTGGGAGACCTTCTAGAGAATGGTTCTCAACCTGTGAGTCACAACCCCTTTGGCAAATCTCTATCTCCAAATATATATATGTATATATATGTGTGTGTGTGTGTATACACATATATACATATACACATATATTATTATTCATAACAGTAGCAAAATTACAGTTATGAAGTAGCAGCGAGAATAATTTCATGGTTGGGGGTCACAACATGAGGAACTGTATTAAAGGGTTGTAGCCAGGAAGGTTGAGAACCACCGGTTTAGGACAATCAAGGTAGACACCTGACACTGGCCCTGGGCCTCCATGCATATGGGCACACATACACACACAAACATGTACACAAACATACACATAAATAAATATTGACACATACATGGAAAAAATAAACGCCAGTATTACAGAGTGGCAACTCCTCAAGAGGAGACTTCAGGAAGGGATTCGGAGCCTGTACCAGATGGTTTATGTCAACTTGACTTAAGCCAAAGTCATCTCAGAGGAGAGAATGTCAATCAAGAAAATGCCTCCAGCCGGGCAGTGGTGGTGCACACCTTTATCCCAGCACTGGGGAGGCAGAGGCAGGTGGATCTCTGTGAGTTCGAGGCCAACCTGGTCTACAGAGTGAGCTCCAGGACAGGCTTCAAAAGCAAAGAGAAACCCTGTCTCAAAAAAAAAAAAGAAAGAAAGAAAAGAAAAGAAAAGAAAGAAAGAAAATGTCTCCAGCCAGGCAGTAGTGGTGCACACCTTTAACCCCAGCACTTAGGAGGCAGAGGCAGGAGAATCTCTATGAGTTTGAGGCCAGCCTGAACAGCTAGGGCTGTTATACAGAGAAACCCTGACTCAAAGAGGCCACCCCCCAAAAAAAAATCTCTGTAAGATCAGGTTTTAGCCATTTGTTAATTGGTGAATGATGGGGGAGGGGCCAGCCCATCATGGGTGGTGCCAGCCTTGGGCAAGTGGTCCTGGGTTTTATAAGAAATCAGACTGAGCAAGCCAGGGGAAGCAAGCAGGTAAGCAGCACCCTCCGTGGCCTCTGCATCAGTTCCTGCCTCCTGGTTCTTGCCCTGCTTGAGTTTCTGTCCTGACTTCCTTTGACGGCAAACAGTGCTGTAGAAGTGTAAGCCAAATAAACCCTTTCCTCCCCAGCTTTCTTGGCTACACTGTTTCATCACATCAATAGAAACCCTAACTAAGACAGAGTCTCCACTGAACATGGTAACATTTCGTTCTCCTTTAAGAAAATCTGACAGTAGTGGCTTCATGTTGGAGTCTTACAGAGCTATGGGTAAGTAAAGAGGCATCAGTTACCACAGTCATTGAATGTTTGTTTGAAATATTTCACAACAGGGACTGGAGACCGTGTACTGCCCTTGTAGAGGAACAGAGTTCCTATCCCAGCATCCACATCTGGGAGCTCACAACCACTGTAACTCCTGCTCCAGAGGAGATCGGATGCCCTCTTCTGGCCTCTACGGATACTGCATTCACACTAAACTCACATAGAAACTCACATATATGCGTTGTTGGGAATATTATTTTCAAGTGTGTGACTTTTGTTTATGCTGCATGTGTTTAACTCTGTGGGGCTGTGTTACTGTGCCTGTCTGAAACACCTGACGGTCCTAATAAAGAGCTGAACGGTCAATAGCGAGGCAGGAGCAAGGACTGGCTGGGGCTAGCAGGCAGAGAATAAAACAGAAGGAGAAATCTGGGAGGAGAGAGAAGGAGAAACAAGAGAACAAGGAGAGGAGGTCATCAGGGGCCAGTCACCCAGCCAGTCACAGAGGAAGAAGGAAAGTAAGGTGTACAGAAACTGAGAAAGGTAATAGCCCAGAGACAAAAGGTAGTCAGGATGATTTAAATTAAGACAAGCTGGCCCGGCATTCATAACTTAAGCCTCTGTGTGTGATTTATTTGGGAGCTGGATAGGGGGCCCCCAAAAGAGTCCAAAAAGCCAAAAGAGTAAAATATCCTACAATAATACACAATTTTTTTAATATTTAAAATATTTAAAAGCAAAAGAATCTTGCTTTGCGTTTTAGTTGCTTCAATTGTTTTGTACTTCCCACTGTCCTTGAGTCTCTGTGCAGCCCAGAATGACCTTGAACTTTTTGGCTTCCGCCTCCCCAGGGCTAGGATTTCAAGCACGTGTCGCCACACCCAGTTCCTGTACTGGGGATCGAACTGAAGGCTTTATAGACGCTAAGCAAACACTTCCCCAACTGAACTATGTTCCCACTCCCGTTCCCACTCCCGCAAAAGAAAAGTTTAATGAAATGATGTCCGTTTCCCCCATTTAGTATTTATGTGACCTGAGCTTCCACTTTTCTCCAGCTTCAAGCCATAAAAACTTACTGCCTACTGGACTAGGTGTCAGAGCATCCTCAGGAAAGGCGTGACACACACAAAAGGTACTCGGAAGCCAGCCAGATTCCTCCCAGACTTCCCCCACTGAAGTGAGGCTGCCAGTGTGGCTGTGGCACCAGGTATGTGTGTGTGGTGGCCTGGACAACTGGACACAGGTCATTATGATTTGCCGCAGAGGAGGTCCAGCAGCAGCCCATTCCCATTGGATCAGCAGTGGAGGAGTGGAGCTGGTCCTGGCATTCCTGCTGGAACAGAAGGAAGGCGTGCACTGGAGCCTCTGCTTACCTTACCTTCCTGGCCAGGCTGGCTCTTTCCACCTCTGTCCGCAGGTGTTCACGCTGTGAACAGGAGCAATGGGCCTTGTGTGCTAGCACTTGGGGACTCAGGTTCCACCCTGGTGATCTATGTCTTTCACTATCTGAGCAGACTCGGGGCTGGAACAGCTAATAGCACAGAGGCCGCTTTGAAATACCTCCTGCCTTGCCTCACTCACCTTCCAGTCATCAAAGGACCTCTCTCCACCTCAGAACTTCTCTGGAACGCTACCTTCCTTAGATATCTCATCAAAAGCATTTCAAGTCAAAACAACAGAAGAGGTTAAAAGGGGGGGGCTGCTATACACTTATATACATGTATATATAGATTTATAGATATGATGGATTGTTCTCTGTAGCGTGCGGAGATGTAGCGCCACCATGGCGCTGTCATGTCGTGGGCACGGAGCCTGGGCGCCATTTGCTGTTCCATGTCAAACTTGACAGGCAACTTGTGCGCATGCGCGCGAGCTCCCCCCAGCGCGGGGAGTCTTTCGATCTGGACATCCAATCTGGCCAATCATAATCTGGCACAATCACTCCATTCTGGCCTGAGCCATTGGATTGATGACACGTCAGGGCTTTGTCTGGCACCGTATATATTCTTCTGCTTCACGGGGACGGGGTCTTTTGCCTCTCTACAACCTCAAGTATAAGTGCTCCAATAAAGTGTATTCTGAGAAGAATCCTGTTGCCGTCGTCTCTTCTGCTGGCGGGAGCGGCGTGCTGCAGTTATCTTTATTGAGATAGATAGATGATAGATAGATAGATAGATAGATAGATAGATAGATAGATAGATAGATAGAAGATAGAAAGATAGAAAGATAGATAGATAGATAGATAGATAGATAGATAGATAGATAGACAGACAGACAATTGTAGGCATGTATGCACTGAATCCTGGGGCTCCCCATTTCATAAAACAAACACCAGTGAACAAAAATTATGTTTGTGTGTGTGATATAATTCCTGGTACCATAACAGTGGAGCCTTCAGCACCCCTCATCTAATCTGAAAATCAACAAAGAAAGCTCAGATTTGGGGCTGAAGAGACGCCCTGCTGCCCAAGAGCACATACTGCCGTTGCAGAGAACCCGAATTCAGTTTACTATCTGTGCCAGGAGGCTTGTACTTGTCTAAACCTGAGTGTACAGCCTCTGCTAGCCTCTGAGAGCAACTGCGCTTGGTTGGACATCACCACACAGAAATACACGCACAGATCCACGTAATTTAAAATAATGAAAATGAATCTTTAAAAAAGGAAATCAGAGATAAACTGTACCATACACGATACAGGCTGAGCAGACCACTGTGGAATATTCCGCCACCCGATAGCTGCAGAACACACATTCTTCGTAGAACTTTCTGTAAACAGATCATGTTTCAGAACATAAAGCAAGTCTTAAGAAATACAAAAAAAAATCAAAATGCATCCTTGTTTCAGATCATAGTGGCATAAAACTTGAAAGTAAACTGCAAGAGAACCCACGGAAGCTGCACCAGTGTAGAGATTAGACATTACCCTCTTGAATGGCCAGTGAGTCATTGATAAAACCGTGATAGAAAAAACAACTTGTCACAACTTCTGGAAGGTGGGTCAAAGAAAAAATTATAGCTCTAAAATGTTTGCATTAAAAGATCAGAGCTCGCAAAGAAATAACGCTGCATCCCAAAGTCTTACAAAAGCAATAACAACCGCGAAGCAGTTAGCGGAAAGAAACAGCTAAAATCAGGGCAGGAAATAATTCAAAGGCCACCAAAAGAGTAAGAGTCAATGAACAAAGAGATCAAACTAAACAGAGAGAGAAGACCCAAGTTAATGACGGCGAGCTGAGAAAGAGGCTATTACAACAGATGCCCGTGAAATGCAGAGGACTATTGGACAATGGTTCTAAAAGTTAATTATAGAAAATCCCAGAATGTCTAAAGGAAAATGGATTGAGTTAACCTGAACGTTAACAAAGCTAAGTCAAGAGGATATAAGCCACTGAAACAGACCCAGAAAAAGCTATGAGATTGGAGCCGTAATCACCTACCTCAAACAAGAATGTTGATTAATGACTCTTACAGTCTTTCTTGCTGTAAGAAACTTGTGACCTCTAATAAAAGTCCAGACAAGTTCATAAAAAAAAAAAAAGAAGAAGAAGAAGAAGTACCATTCAGTTCCGTAGAATCCATGCTTCAGTGTTTGAAATTTGACTCTTCTCAGGCTTGCCGTCTGTGTGGTGCCATTGTTAGTAGTGTCTGGACTTGCTAAGCTGTGATCTTTCTAGGGTAGTCGTATCAAATATATTCTTAACTGACAATAAAAAAAAAAGAATCCCAAAGAAGTGACTGGATTCTACCAAGTCTTTGGAAAGAGCTAACAGCACCCATGCTCCCCAAACTGTCCACAAAGTGAAGGGAAGGAGCACAGCTAATAATTCTGTGAAGTGGACATTGTCTTGATACCGAAGCCAGAAAAAGACACAAAAATTAATAAGCTGTGGGATCAGAAGTGGTGTTGTACTCCTTTAATCTCAGTACAGGCAGGCAGAACTCTGTGATTTCAATACTAGCCTGGGCTACAAAGTGAGTTCCTCTGGAGGGCTACAATGTGAGCCTGATTTCCACCGTGTCTGATGGTCGGAGAGTTTGGAGGTTGCTCAAAATGGTTGACAAGCATAGTTGCATGTTCCAACTTGGTATGTGATTGCTTGGTTCTTTTTTTGCTTGTTTGTTGTGTTCTTTTTTATCGATTTTTATTGAGCTCTACATTATTCTCTGCTCTCCTCCTTGCCTCTCCCCTTCCCTTCCAGAGTCCCAAGGTCCCTGTGCTCCTAATTTACTCAGGAGATCTTGTTTGCTTGGTTCTTTTGATGTGAAGATAGCTCCATTCCATCCTGACATACTTCTGCCCCTTCTTTTGTAACTATGAGGTCACCTGGGAAAGGGCGGCCTTCAATACGCACGACCTAGAGCAGCTTCACTACATAGACTATAGAATGCTAATGGTTTGATGTCCCAGAGTGATAAAGTGAAAGGCTGTGAGTTATCTTTTATATCACGTTAATAAAGTATTTTGTTACCTTCTCCCCCTCACCCCATTTACGTTGGGTATAAGAGCTGTGGAAAAATAAACGCGGGAGATTTCAGGATTTCAGTTATCACTGGAATACCCTCCTGATATTATTCTATGGTTTCTGTTTTATTAGTTTCCATGTGTCTTTATATTCTTTACTTATATTTCTAAAATTCCAATGCCTCTACCCTGGCAAGTGGTATTTTGTTGAGGCCGGTCCTCGACAAGTTCCAGGTCAACCAAGGCTACATTTTGAGACCCTGTCTAAAAAAATATAAAATAAACCATGACTCTGAACACAGATGCTGAACTCTGCAACAAAGACTTGCAAACCAAATTTAAGAATAGTTTATGAAGAGCATACACCATGATCTCATTCCAGGGATGCAAGGATAGTTCCACACCTGCAAATTAATAAATGGAACAGAGCACAGGCAGACTTACAGACAGAAGTCTCAATCACTTCAATAGACGCACCACATGCCTTCACAAGGTTGACAGAGGTTCCTAGGATTCCTGGACATGCTGAAGGCCCTACACAACAAGCCCCTAGTAACCGTGATGAGGCATGCGGTCAGGATCTGGTGTCAGCCACCAAGGATGCCACCCTCTGGGCACACCTCTGAGTTGTTGTCTTCCTTGGGGTAACTGAGGCGGGAAGGCCCGTTCTATAAAGGAGGGCAGCACAGTTCCCTGGACGGAGAAAGCAGCTGTCCTCTCCAGCCACCTTAAATCACCACCGCGGTGGGTACCCTCCAACTGCGACCCACAATGTGCCCCCCTTCCTTAAACTGCTTTTGTTGGGGCTTTAACACAGCAACGGGAGAATAGCTAAGACACTAACACGTCACTTCTCAGCTTGCTCCTTTTCATTATAAACCTTCATTAGAGTTACCACTAATAACCACACAACAGAGTTTATTCTAGGCTGTTTTGAGATTCCCTCTGCCAACAGAATTCATCCAAAACTCTTCACTTTAGCCTTAGGCAGACTTTTCGGACAAGGGCAAAAGGCATCCACTTTCTTCACCAACACATCACAAGAATGATCTCTAGGAGCACACTAAAATTCTTCTCCTCTAAAACCTCTTACGTGAGTACCTGGCAGTCCAAATCACTCTTAGCTCTGATTTCCATGCTCCTACCAGAAGGGCTCACTAAGCAGCACTTAAACCATTCCACTGCTTCCAAACTCAAAGTGCCAGCATCAAATTTCCCCATACAAAAACATGGTCAGGCCTATTACAGCAACACCCCAGTTTCTGGTACCAACTTCTATCTTAGGGTTAGATTGCTGTAAAAGACACCAACACCATGACAACTCTTAAAAAGAAAAACATTTAGTTGAGGTGGTGGCTACAGTTGAGAGGTTCAGTTCATTATCATCATGGCAGGGAGCATGGCAGCATGCGGGCAGATGTGGTGCTAGCTACATCCTGATCAGAGGCAACAGGAAGTTGACTGACAATCACACTGAGGAAAACTTGAGCAAAAGACACCTCAAAGCCCACCCCACACTGTGTCTCACAACCCTCTGTAACTCCAGATCCAGGGCATCTGATGCCCGCATCTGGCCTCTGCAGGAACCAGGCATGCATGCAGTGCCCTTACATTACATGTAGACAAAAGCACACATACACATAAAAATAAAGAAATCTTTAAACTCCCTCCTCCCCCCAGAAAACAACGTAAACAATAGCAACAACCAGAAAAGGAACAGGAAAATCTTTCTTGACATCTTTCCAGTTCATTTCAATGGGTTGACTTTTTTTTTTTTTTTTCTTTTTTAACCCTAGGCCCTTTTCACTGAGCATTCAGCCACATAATTACCCAGCGGACAGCTTTCTTGTTCCGGTTCCACGCCCACCTAACGGCAGCAGGACAGACACACCCTCGCTCCAGCTGGCTGCCTTGCTCCCCTCCAAACCCTGCCTTTCCATTGCCCGGGTTCCAGGGACTGGTCTAATTTGCTTTCCTTTCCCCACATTTCTGTTTTCTGGTTAGTCTGCTTCTCCTGGGTCCCCCTGTTCTCCATAGAGACCCTCAAAGCTGACCAGATCTTAGAGCCTCTGATTGAATCAGGGTCTGTGAGTGTAAGCAATCCCTGCCAGCAGAAACTTCTGGGGAAGAAAGGGCTGGCTCTGTCTGATTGCTGACTGCCTAACTTCTGCCTAACAATCACCTTTCTGTGCTTGTGCTGAGCGAGATCGGAATGCTTCTTGCCTGCCAAGTTCAAAGGCTGAGCTCATCCTCACAGGGCGCTGCGGGAGAAGCTCAGGCAGGAATCTTGTACAAAAGAAGTGGATGGGGCCTGTAGGACTCAACGCTGCAGTGGACCCTGGAGAGTGCCGCTGAAGCGGGGGGGGGGGGGGGGGGGGGGGGGGGGGGGGGGGGGGGGGGGGGGGGGGGGGGGGGGGGGGGGGGGCGGTGCCACGGCTGCTGCTGGGGGCGATGCTATGGCTGATTGTGGTGCTGTGGCCCTTGCTGCTGCGACTGCTAGTGGTGGTGGTGTTGCGGCCGCTGCTTCTGTAGCTGTTGCTGTGGCTATTCCCGGTGTTGCCACTGGTGTCGTGGCTGCAGCTTCTGGTGGTGGTATAGTGTACTTGGTGTCAATGCTGAGGCTTCAGCTGCGGCTGCTCTTTGGGAAAGGAAACATAGCCGGTTTTTGTTTTGTTTTGTTGCATTATTTATTTGCCTTTCTCTTTTTAAGCAGCACGCACCCATCTCTTCGGGGTTGAGCAGGCTTAAGGGTCACAGCTGAACATGTGTGAAGCCGAGAGGAAAGTCAGTATTTCAGGGAAGAGGAGCTATGGAGAGTCCCGATTCTAAAGCCTCTTCCAAACAACCGGAGCACCAGTGCTTTCTCTATAGACGCTGTGTCTGGAAAGGCCAAAGGCGCATGGTTGCACTTGAGCAGTGATCAGCCAAGCCTGCGTGTGCCCATCCCAGGGAGACTTTCTGGTTGGTTGTGTTTGCTTTCTGGAAAGGGGAGCTCTTGGGTCCCAGGATGACCTTGTCCTCATTGCTGTCCTTAGCTTCAGCTGTGAGTCTGACACAAACCTGTCACCTGAGGAGAAAGAGCCTGGAGGAACTGCTCAATAAGAGTGACCATGACCTTGTCTCTGAGGCGTTAAAACAACAACAATAATAACAAAGCTATTAATTGGCGTAGGGGGTGGTGCGGTGCCATTCCTAGGCAGGTGGGTATGACAAAGTTAGCTAAAGCAAAGTAAGAAAGTCCTGTGTAGCTAGGGATGACCTTGAACTTCTCACCCTCCTGCTTTTTCCTCCCAAATACTGGTCTACAGTCCTGTTCCACATTCAAGTCCTGACATCTTAACCCCTGTAGGTCTTGGACCACCATTCTTTGGGTGCCAAGACTGTAAGGGATGTGGGGGAGTGTCCCATGAACTTGCTGGTGACGAGAGTGGCCAAGAAGGTGCGGCGTTCTCTGTGACTTACATTTAGGGCACCCAGACTTCCCCTGTGGGGTCTGAGTGGTGGTGTGAAGCGCGATCCTAATTAGATCTAACTAGTGTAAAAACCCGAAGTTAGGGGGCTGGAAAGATGGCTCAGAGGTTAAGAGCACTGGCTGCATTTCCAGAAGTCCTGAGTTCAATTCCCAGCAACCACATGGTGGCTCACAGCCATCTATAATGAGATCTGGTGCCCTCTTCTGGCATGTGGGCATACATGGAGGCAGAAGTTGTATATATAATAAAGAAATAAATCTTTAAAAAAAATTACTTCATAGTAATGTTAGAGCCTAGTTCCAATTTTGTTGTTGTTGTTGTTGTTGTTTGTTGTTGTTGCTTTTCAAGACAGGGTTCTCGGTAGCTTTTTGGAGCCTGTACTGGAACTAGCTCTTGTAGACCAGGCTGGCCTCAAACTCACAGATATCTTCCTGCCTCTGCCTCCCGAGTGCTAGGATTAAAGGCATGCGCCACCACCACCCAGCATGGTTCCAATTTTTAAAAATGAATAGGTAAGGACAAACTATTTCCTCTCCAAATCTGAAAGAAAATTAAGTTTACCTAAAAGAAAAATTACTCAAACAATAGAAAAATAAAAAGTACTCACAACGAATATTAAATGTTTCCCCAGGCTGGAAATATAGATCAGTCATTAAAGGGTAGGCTTACAACCATAAATATAAGTCTTTCATCCATTTACTCCTTTGTTAAGAATTTGTTCAACATAGTAAATGTTCAATACATGTAGAATACTAACATTCAACATATGAATATTAGTAAGAAATATCCTGGGTATGTAGTTAATGAAAGATAGTGCTATGAGAGTACTAGGGGAATTCAGAAAGCATGACTATTTGCATTTATTATAAATGATAACAAGATATTTACTAGAGGAAGAGGCACCTCAGCTCGACTTTGAATGGTTGGGATCTGAACTTAGAGAAATAGAGGATCAATAATAATAGTTAAGCTATAATTAGGTACTGTTGTATAGAAAATAACTTCTTCGATAAATAAAAGACAACATTGAGTTCATAATTTTAATAGAACTATTCTCTAAAAAATATTTTTTATATTTATATATATTATTGGGGGCTTACAATCGCAGATCGTTAGTCTATTCCATAATAATGAAGAGCATGGCTGTAGGCAAGTATGACAGTAGATCATTAGCTAAGAGCTTATATCCTTATTTGCAAGTATGAAACAGTAAGTAATAATTTTATTTAATAAATTACCTTATGCTTTTCCATAAGTGCTACCATTTCAGCTATTTTATGTTGACATCGTAAATCAGTTTCTTTCTGTAACTTTACCTCTTCATCAGCTGTTGCTTTGGCTTTCTCAATCTATAAAATTTTTTTTAAAAAAGTGTTTCTTTTTATTTATGGCTGCTGGACCCTATACCAATTTCCAAAAAATTCAACTTTTCTTTAAGAAGCATATATTCTACTTACATAAAATATAAAACTCAAACAGCAGAAAATTAGAAACAAAGTAAGTAAAAAATGTATCACTTATTTGGTTTATTTTTATCAAGTTTCAAAAAGTTAAATGACTATTATATATAAATTGAGACAAGGTTTCTCTGTGTAGTTCTGGCTGTTCTGGAACTTGATCAGTAGACCAGGCTGGCCTTGATCTCAGAGATCCCTGTCTCTACCTCCAAAAGTGCTGGAATTAAATACATCTGCCACCAATGCCCAGCAAAAGTACTTTTTTTTTTTTAAAGCTAATCAACTAACATTTTTAGCATAGTAAGTTCTGAAAATATTTAGGTTTTTCTACCTCTCCCAAAAGCTTTTCTTCTGACATCTTTTTGACCTCAATTTCTTTCTGATAGTTGTTAGTCATTTCTTGAAATTTTTGTTTGGCATTGTCTAGTTCCAACTCTAACTTGTTGACCTGTAAGTAAAGAAAGTAACATTGATTTTAATAAATTATATAGATTACTCAAAAATATTTCATACTAAGTGGTAATTTTGTAAACCCTAAAATATTCAAGAAAATTATGAGTGAATCATTTATTTACATTTTTCATATGCTGAGTGAGATGTGTTTCATCTTTCATGGTCTATCTTGACTCTTAATATATGTATATATGGCAAGCAATATAATATAAACAGCCATATATTTTTGTTTCACACCATTTTACTTAAAAATTACAACTAATGCTCCATTAAAAAAATACATATACTTCCACTGATGTTCTATCAAATTCTATCAACTTGAATCAAACTTTAAGTCCAACTTTGAGTAGCTTTCAGCCTTTCCTTCAAAATGAAACATGCAAACATACTATATACATGAACTTACAAATACTGGGGCACAGGGAAAAAAATGGTCCACCATGTTACATAAGGTGATAAGGAGTGGTTGTTGGAAGCAAGGCTAATAGAGTAAAATTTACTGCAGCTAACCCACCCAGAAAGGATCTCATAAGCAACAATGCATTCCTTTGAGAATGTCTTGGAATTTACAGAGTAAACCTTGCAGTGCCCACAGGTTCTTTACACATGGATCTAAATCAAGATAATTCATTTGGTTAGTATCAGCTAAGGTGAAACCTCTTTTCATGAAATCAAACCAGGGGGAAAAAAAAAACACGTAAAAAAATTGTTCAACATTGGCAGTGGTCTTACAACAGCTCTTTGGCATCTATTATAAGTCTATTTCTAATCGAAGACTCCTTTCCACCAACATCCACAAGTACATCCACCGTACATGTATGTGGTTTATCATAACCAAGGGGAGGAAGCTTTCTCACAGATGAGGGTTCTTGCCCTGATGTCGTTGTTTGCAGGATATTGCACGTTTTTGGTTTTTGGCTTTCATTTGTTTGTTTTGTTTTTCGAGACAGGGTTTCCCTCCATAGCTTTGGAGCCTGTCCTGGAACTCTGTAAACCTTGAACTCACAAAGATCTGCCCGTTTCTGCCTCTGGAGTGCCAGGATTAAAGTGTATGCCATCACCACCCAGCACATTCATTTATTAATGAGTTTCTTTTTCCATTTTTTTTCTACATTTTTGTTTTTTAGACAGTGTCTCTTTATATAGCTCTGGCTGCACTAGAAACTTGCCAGGTAGATCCTTGACTTACAGAAGATACACTTGTCTCTGCCTCTGTCTTTGACTACTAAGTGTTGGGAATAAAGAGATGTCCCAACATGGGCCTTAAAAGAATTCTTTTTTTTTTAATGCAATTTTATTTTCTTTTTAATTTTTTTTCCTTTTTAAAAGTCATTTTTTACATACCAACTACAGTTCCCCCTCTCTCCCTTCCTCTCGTTCCCACACTCTACCCCCCATTTACTCCTCAGGCCTCCCATGGGGAGTCAACTAAGCCTGGCACATCAAGTTGAGGCAGGACCAAGTCCTTCCCCATTGCATCAAGGCTGAGCAAGGTATCTCAAAAGAGGGAATGGGTTCCAAAAAGCCAGCTCATGCAGCAGGGATAAATCCTGATCCCACTGCCAGGGGTCTCAAAAATTGATCAAATCAGACAACTGTCACCCACATTCAGAGGGCCTAGTTTGGTCCCATGCAGGTTCTCCAGCTGTTAGTCCAGAGTCTCTGAGCTTCCCTAGCTCAGATCAGCTCTCTCTGGGGATTTCCCCATCATGATCTTGCCCCCCTCCGCCAACCACCACTTGCCTCCTCCCTCTCTTCAACTGAACTCCAGGAGTTCGGGCTAGTGCTTGGCAGTGGATCTCTATATCTGCTTCCATCAGTTCCTGGATGAAGGTTCTATAATGGTAATTAGGTTAGTCACCAATCCGATTACAGGAGAAGGCCAGTTCAGGCCCCTATCCACTATTTTTAGGAGTCTTAGCTGGAGTCATCCTTGTAGATTCCTACCCTGATATCCAAACCATACAAAGACTANTGTCTTTATATTCTTTACTTATATTTCTAAAATTCCAATGCCTCTACCCTGGCAAGGGGTATTTTGTTGAGGCCGGTCCTCGACAAGTTCCAGGTCAACCAAGGCTACATTTTGAGACCCTGTCTAAAAAAATATAAAATAAACCATGACTCTGAACACAGATGCTGAACTCTGCAACAAAGACTTGCAAACCAAATTTAAGAATAGTTTATGAAGAGCATACACCATGATCTCATTCCAGGGATGCAAGGATAGTTCCACACCTGCAAATTAATAAATGGAACAGAGCACAGGCAGACTTACAGACAGAAGTCTCAATCACTTCAATAGACGCACCACATGCCTTCACAAGGTTGACAGAGGTTCCTAGGATTCCTGGACATGCTGAAGGCCCTACACAACAAGCCCCTAGTAACCGTGATGAGGCATGCGGTCAAGATCTGGTGTCAGCCACCAAGGATGCCACCCTCTGGGCACACCTCTGAGTTGTTGTCTTCCTTGGGGTAACTGAGGCAGGAAGGCCCGTTCTATAAAGGAGGGCAGTGCAGTTCCCTGGACGGAGAAAGCAGCTGTCCTCTCCAGCCACCTTAAATCACCACCGCGGTGGGTACCCTCCAACTGCGACCCACAATGTGCTCCCCTTCCTTAAACTGCTTTTGTTGGGGCTTTAACACAGCAACGGGAGAATAGCTAAGACACTAACACGTCACTTAGTGGCAGCGGAAAATGGAAGGCGGCTCCTCTAAAGTCTGGAACAAGACGACAGTCCCCATTCTCTCGTCTATTCGGGCTAATGATAGAAGTCCAGCTACAGCCATAATAATAAAAAAAAAACAGTAAATAAAAGGGATTGTGTCGTATGCTTTAAAAAAAAGATAATGAGTAAATCTCTAAAACTGGTTCCCCCAAGGAAGAAGAATTTGGGGAGGAAGATGATGGTATGAGAGATGTGGTCCTACCACATTTTCTGCTGTTCATTCCCTTTTAGTCATATATGTGTGTGTGATATGAAGTCTAAAATATATGTATTTTATATCTATCTATAAATACATATATTAGACTATATATACACAAGTATGTATATATATACATATATAGACACACAAACTTTCAGTTTTATAATTTTCTTTTAAAGCTGTAACTCCTTGACAAAAATCTAATGAAAAACCCTGTCTCGAAAAACCAAAAAAAAAAAAACTAATGAAAAACGGAAGCTTAGTTTTGGCAGCCTTTGCAGAGCACGCTGAAAGCCTAAGGTGTCCTAAAGATCGGAAGAATGATCATCGGCACCCCAGCTTTGGGTTGGGCGGGAAAGGACAGTTCAGAGTCTGCAGAGCAGCATCTGCAGGAGGTGCGGGTGCCAACTCGACGACTGCCCCACGAAGTGTTGCCGAGGTCCTTGTTGGGTGCTCAGGGACAGAGTTCCAGGCTTTGGTGAGGATGAAGGGAAAGCACCCACGATCCATGCCATGTGTGTTCACGGTCACAGGCAGGTGCTTCCAAGGCCGGGATGGTAGACATGCAAATATGGGCCAACACACCCAACGGTGTCCTTTGAAATATTCCATTTTCCTGCACTTAGTAGAAAAATGGCTTCAAGTTGGACTTCCTTTTTCGTTTCTTCTCTTTTTCTTTCTTTTTTGCGTTCCTGAGAATCAGCTTCTCCTCTGGCTCCCAGGAGGACTGGCTCTCACGGTGCCAGTCCCAGGTCTCGGGAAGGGAGGAATGGAAAATGCGCAATTCCAGCCCAAATCCTGACAAATCCTGGCTCAGCATAACCGGTGAGAATTAGCTCCTCAAGAAACACTGGGGTTGGGGAGAGTCGGTGTTCAATTCCCCCACGCCTGATGGCGTCCAGATTTACAGCAGGACGTCCCTTTGTGAATCCCAAATATGCTGTCAGGTCGGACAAGACCTTCTCCAGCTGGACTGAAGAAGTAGGTGCCAGAGCTTTGCGAGGAATCCTAGGAGAAACACGACCACAGCCCAGTGAGCCTGGGAGTGCAAAGGCTCAACCTGACCCGGTCTGCCCTGCCTGAGGGCTCCCAGCTGTGAGGAAGCGAACCCCCTCCCCCAGCTGCGCCCAGAGGGGCAGGAAGTTATGCCAACACAGATTACACACCCAGCAAAGCTGAGCGCGCATCTTTGAACCAGGGCGATGGGGTGAGAGCTGTGCTCTGGAAATGGGACAACGAGCTGGGAAGCATCAGGACTGGGGAGAAGGCTCAGTGGGTAAACGGACCCGAGTGCAGGTCCCCAGCACTCGGGTAAAAAGCCAAGATAGTGGGACATGCCTGTCACCCCAGCTCCGGAGATAGAAGGATCCCTGTGACCCGGTGGCCAACAAACTCCAGGTTCAAACCCTTTCTTAAAACACAAAGTGAATGGCCAGGAGTGGTGGTGCACACCTTTCACTCCAGCATTCAAGAGGCAGAGGCAGGCCGATCTCTTGAGTTCAAAGATAGCCCGATCCACAGTGAATTCCAAGTCAGCCAGGGCTACATAGTGAGGAAGAGATTTGATACTGACCTCTGAACTACATGCACACACACACACACACACACACACACACAGAGTATGTTTTCTTTTTCTTTTTGGGGGGAGTGGGTGGGGGTTTGAGACAAGGTTTCTCTGTAGCTTTGGAGCCTGCCTGGAACTAGTTCTTGTATATCAGATTCACAGAGATCCGCCTGCCTCAGCCTATGGAGTGCTGGGATTAAAGGCGTGTGCTACCACCACCCGGCATTTTTACCCCCCACACAGTATGTTTGTTTGTTTGTTTGGTTGGTTGGTTGGTTGGTTGGTTTTTCGAGACAGGGTTTCTCTGTGGTTTTGGAGTCTGTCCTGGAACTAGCTCTGTAGACCAGGCAGGTCTCAAACTCACAGAGATCTGCCTGCCTCTGCCTCCCAAGTGCTGGGGTTAAAGGCGTGCGCCACCATCGCCCGGCCACAGTATGTTTTTATAAGCAAAGAAAACACATTAAGACCTTATGAGAGAAGGCACCCTAACTAATGAGAGACAGGCTCCAGCTCTAAGCAATACCAAGGAGAGGAAATGCAAAGGGAACTTGGAAAGGTGGCTTCCTGGGTAAAGTGCTTGCCATGTGAGCCTGAGGACCTGAGTTCTGATCCCAAGAACTCAGGGTAAATGGGGCACAGAGCATGTGTCAACAATACCAGTGTGCCCTATGGCAAGAGGACAGGGAGGGGCAGCTCACACGCCAGCTATGCAGTGGAGAGCAAGAGAAGCTGATATAGTGGGACACAGCGGAAGGTGAACATTATACCTGAGGTTGTCCTCCAACGTCCACGTGTGCCATGGCACATACGTACAGGGAAATGGCATACCCGAGATAGGACGTAATAAATAAGAGTATAGGAAAATAAAGGCATTGTAGCTCATTTTTTCTTTATTTCACTTCCTCCACTAATGATCATCTTATTTGAAATCTTAAAAAAAATATATGCCAAGAAATATGCAGCTGACTCCTTAGGGAGGGGAGTCATTTTCCTCCGCAGAGTAGCCACTGGCAAGTTTCCCACACTCCAGAAAATCACCTGTGTACCGGGGTGAAGGGAAGCAGCACTAATTCAATGGGTCACAAAATAAATAAATAAACTAATTAAAATTTTAAAAAGCAGGGTGGATGAGAAAACTTGTCGAGTAAAAGCTTATCATGCAAGGATGATGGCCTGAGTTCAATCCCTGGAACCCAGTGCAGAAGGAGAGACCTGATTCTCAAAAAACGTCCTCTGGCTGCCACATGCATGCTATAATACACGTGCCCACATACCCACATGGTACACACATGAAGAGAAATAATAAAAATATTAAAATTTTAAAAATTGCCGGGCGGTTGTGGTACATGCCTTTAATCCCAGCACTTGGGAGGCAGAGACAGGTGGATCTCTGTGAGTTCAAGACCACCCTGGTCTATAAGAACTAGTTCCAGGACAGGCTCCAAAACTACAAAGAAACCCTGTCTCAAAAAAACAATAATAATAATAAAACAGCAGGGGCTGGAGTGACAACTCAACAATCTAGAATGCTCGCTGCTCTTGAAGAGGACCCAGGGCACTTCCCAGCACCCACAGGGCTTACAACCTTCTGTAGCCCCAGTTCCAGGGGCCTGATGCTTCTGACCTCTGCAGGTTCCTGCACTAATATGGTACAAATATATACACACTCAGGCACACACACACACATACACAAAATGTGTTTTTAAAAAATAAAACAAAAAGAAAAATCTCTAGTTCGTTTTATTATTATTTTTAATTGCTAGATATAGTTTTTATTATTTTTAATTGCTATATATGAGAATTACATTCTTATAATTCTAGCACTTTAAAAGCTGAGGCAGAAGGAGCACTATGAGTTTGAGCCCAACCTGGACTACACAGCAAGACCCTGTCTCAAAACACCAAAAATCAAACCAAATATCCTCTTACTAATTTTTGCTATTTTCTTCTCATTTATGTCTCATTCAAATATAGTTTATTTTCATGTAATTGGCTAAACACTGAAAACACTTTTTAAAAAAATTGCTGATGCTTGACCTGGATTCCATCCATAGCAATGGGGGCTGGGGTGGAAAGAGACTGAATTCACTGACATTAGTATGAAATTCTGATCCCAGCTCTTCCGTTTGACCCTGCAAGGAGAGTACAAGTCCAACACAGGCAGGGCTTCCGACTTCAGAAAACTCAAGCATGAAAGAATAGACTTGAAACATGTCATTCAAACTGTAAAATGGAATCTCAAACAGTTCACAGATAAATGCCAGTTCCTCGGGCAATTCTGTGAGCCGAAAAGGAACCTGAGAGGCCTGTTGAGCCACACTGTCACCAGTCTAAAGCTGGACGCTCCGTGACCACTCAGCCTGGCAGAGATTTTGTTCCCTGGAAAGAGGGGTTCTTAAAAAGCACAGCACGTGCTTGGAACTCCCGGGAGTCTCCCAGCACCCTGGAGAAGCCGGAGTAGTCACAGCGACCTTGCACTAAACTGAACGCTTAACTCTCCACAAACTTCATCCTCTGGGACAAGCAGTCCAGACACGCTGTCCCGGAATGCACGTAGCATCCGATCCCTTCAGAGCTGGAGATTATACTTCTCTTTTCTTAACAGAAAAGCAGACGGAGTTGTCTGATGCTCACAAGCCCCGAATCAGAGGATCACGTGTGCCTAGCTCTAGTGCTCCATTGTCTCGCTTAGCTGAAACTGTTTTCTCTCCAGGACATCCCGTTGTTTCTGAACATCTGCCACTGGCCCATTTCAGGGAATTTTCCCTGTGATGAAAGGCAGCCATGAAGGCGTCACATCGGGACCCAGCTGGCCGGGGATGAGTGTAGAGAGACACAACTCTTCGGGGTCCTCCTTTATAATCCAGGTGCGTGCGGGCAGGCGGTAAAGTAGGTGTCTTATATTTTTACATATTTTATTGCCCAAGACAGTTTATTAAAGGGCCTGCTAAGGAGGCTGAAGAAAGGGATCAGCGGTTAAGAGGGCTTGCTGCTCTTGCACAGGACCTAAATTCCATTTCCAGCACCCATGTGGGGCAGTCTCCTACCACCTGTGACTTCGGCTGCAAGAGGTCCAGTGCACTCGTCTGGTCTAGGAGGGCTTCTGAGTGCACATACATACTTGCAGACACACACATACACAAAAATTAAATGAATCTGCAAACGACCTGTTACAATCACTACTTCATTTTTAAATTGGAGAAAAAGAGACTCGCCCCTAAAGTGAGGTGTAGTGACCCTGTCTGTCTCCGTCCATCAGGTTCTTCACTCCGCTACGGCTTGGCTCAGCATCAGGGTTTGGGGTCTGGCAGGGCAGCTCTCTCATCCCCACAGTTGTTTTTATTCTGTCCCTTGGCTTTTTGGATATGTCTTTCCCAGTTCTGCCATAATTATCTTAAGAACTTTTATCGAAATTGCATAAACTTGAGTAGGGATTGTTTATTCTGCTGACTCCTATACTAAGTCTTTCTCTCCGGGATATTTTGTCTCTCACTAGCTAGAACTGGCTTTATGCCTTTTAATAATTGCTCTTGGGCTGGGGTGGAGTGCAGCTGGTAGAGGCTTGCCTAGCGTGTCCAGAGACCTAGATCTGATCCCCAGGGCCACACAAACCAGACACGGTGACATCTGTAATCTCAGCACTAGAGAGGTAAGGGAAGGAAGATCAGAAGTCTGCCATCCTCATCAATAAAGACAATATTTATATATCAATAAAGATAGCCTGGGCAGCATGGGACCCTGTCTGTAAAACAGATAATAAATAAAAAAAAATAAATAAATCACTTGTTTTTCATAAAAGTCTTACACTCGTGTATTTCCTTCTAGAAGTTTGTGGCTTTAGCCTTTGCTATCGTTATTGTAAATATATTTTAACTAGTTACTGGCTGTCTTAGGGTTTCTGTTGCTGTAAAGAGACACTATGACCACAGCATCATTGCATATAAAGGAAAACATTTAATTGAGGTGGCTTGCTTACAATTCAGAGGTCACGTCCATTATCAACATGGCGGAGAGCAACAGCGTGCAGGCGGACCTGTGCTGGCTACATCTTCATCAGAAGGCAACAGAAGTAAACTGAGTTTCACACTGAGGAAGGTCGAGCAAGAGAGACCTCAAAGCTTGCCACCACAATGACACACTTCCTCCAACAAGGCCACACCCACTCCAACAAAGCCCCAACTCCCAATAGTGCCACTCCCTTTGGGGGCCATTTTCTTTCAAGCCATCATATTCCAGTCCCTGGCTCCCAAAGGTTTGTAGCCACATTATAATGTAAAAAAAAAAAAAATACATTCAGTCCAACTTCAAAAGACCCCGTAGTCTATAATAGTCACAGACTCATTTAAAAGTCTAAAGTTCAAAATTTCTTTTGAGATTCATGCAATCTCTTAACTACAATCCCCTATAAAATCATCAAACCCAAAACCAGATCACATACTTCCAACACGTAATGACACAGGACACACATTACTATTCTAAAACATGGGGAAGGGAGCTTAGTGAGGAAACACTGGACCAAAGCAAAAACCAGCTGCGCAAACTCTACACGTTTGATGTCAAAGCGCTCTTCTGATCTCCATCTCCTTTCTCTCTCGTGGGCTGGTTCTACTCCCTTTATTCCATTTCTTAATCTCCTTGAACACAGAATTTAGCTCCATTCTACTTCCTGGTGCCCCTGTTCTCAATCTGTACATTCTGTGTTTTACCCTTCTCAGCTTGCTCCTTTTCATTATAAACCTTCATTAGAGTTACCACTAATAACCACACAACAGAGTTTATTCTAGGCTGTTTTGAGATTCCCTCTGCCAACAGAATTCATCCAAAACTCTTCACTTTAGCCTTAGGCAGACTTTTCGGACAAGGGCAAAAGGCATCCACTTTCTTCACCAACACATCACAAGAATGATCTCTAGGAGCACACTAAAATTCTTCTCCTCTAAAACCTCTTACGTGAGTACCTGGCAGTCCAAATCACTCTTAGCTCTGATTTCCATGCTCCTACCAGAAGGGCTCACTAAGCAGCACTTAAACCATTCCACTGCTTCCAAACTCAAAGTGCCAGCATCAAATTTCCCCATACAAAAACATGGTCAGGCCTATTACAGCAACACCCCAGTTTCTGGTACCAACTTCTATCTTAGGGTTAGATTGCTGTAAAAGACACCAACACCATGACAACTCTTAAAAAGAAAAACATTTAGTTGAGGTGGTGGCTACAGTTGAGAGGTTCAGTTCATTATCATCATGGCAGGGAGCATGGCAGCATGCGGGCAGATGTGGTGCTAGCTACATCCTGATCAGAGGCAACAGGAAGTTGACTGACAATCACACTGAGGAAAACTTGAGCAAAAGACACCTCAAAGCCCACCCCACACTGTGTCTCACAACCCTCTGTAACTCCAGATCCAGGGCATCTGATGCCCGCATCTGGCCTCTGCAGGAACCAGGCATGCATGCAGTGCCCTTACATTACATGTAGACAAAAGCACACATACACATAAAAATAAAGAAATCTTTAAACTCCCTCCTCCCCCCAGAAAACAACGTAAACAATAGCAACAACCAGAAAAGGAACAGGAAAATCTTTCTTGACATCTTTCCAGTTCATTTCAATGGGTTGACTTTTTTTTTTTTTTTTCTTTTTTAACCCTAGGCCCTTTTCACTGAGCATTCAGCCACATAATTACCCAGCGGACAGCTTTCTTGTTCCGGTTCCACGCCCACCTAACGGCAGCAGGACAGACACACCCTCGCTCCAGCTGGCTGCCTTGCTCCCCTCCAAACCCTGCCTTTCCATTGCCCGGGTTCCAGGGACTGGTCTAATTTGCTTTCCTTTCCCCACATTTCTGTTTTCTGGTTAGTCTGCTTCTCCTGGGTCCCCCTGTTCTCCATAGAGACCCTCAAAGCTGACCAGATCTTAGAGCCTCTGATTGAATCAGGGTCTGTGAGTGTAAGCAATCCCTGCCAGCAGAAACTTCTGGGGAAGAAAGGGCTGGCTCTGTCTGATTGCTGACTGCCTAACTTCTGCCTAACAATCACCTTTCTGTGCTTGTGCTGAGCGAGATCGGAATGCTTCTTGCCTGCCAAGTTCAAAGGCTGAGCTCATCCTCACAGGGCGCTGCGGGAGAAGCTCAGGCAGGAATCTTGTACAAAAGAAGTGGATGGGGCCTGTAGGACTCAACGCTGCAGTGGACCCTGGAGAGTGCCGCTGAAGCGGGGGGGGGGGGGGGGGGGGGGGGGGGGGGGGGGGGGGGGGGGGGGGGGGGGGGGGGGGGGGGGGGGCGGTGCCACGGCTGCTGCTGGGGGCGATGCTATGGCTGATTGTGGTGCTGTGGCCCTTGCTGCTGCGACTGCTAGTGGTGGTGGTGTTGCGGCCGCTGCTTCTGTAGCTGTTGCTGTGGCTATTCCCGGTGTTGCCACTGGTGTCGTGGCTGCAGCTTCTGGTGGTGGTATAGTGTACTTGGTGTCAATGCTGAGGCTTCAGCTGCGGCTGCTCTTTGGGAAAGGAAACATAGCCGGTTTTTGTTTTGTTTTGTTGCATTATTTATTTGCCTTTCTCTTTTTAAGCAGCACGCACCCATCTCTTCGGGGTTGAGCAGGCTTAAGGGTCACAGCTGAACATGTGTGAAGCCGAGAGGAAAGTCAGTATTTCAGGGAAGAGGAGCTATGGAGAGTCCCGATTCTAAAGCCTCTTCCAAACAACCGGAGCACCAGTGCTTTCTCTATAGACGCTGTGTCTGGAAAGGCCAAAGGCGCATGGTTGCACTTGAGCAGTGATCAGCCAAGCCTGCGTGTGCCCATCCCAGGGAGACTTTCTGGTTGGTTGTGTTTGCTTTCTGGAAAGGGGAGCTCTTGGGTCCCAGGATGACCTTGTCCTCATTGCTGTCCTTAGCTTCAGCTGTGAGTCTGACACAAACCTGTCACCTGAGGAGAAAGAGCCTGGAGGAACTGCTCAATAAGAGTGACCATGACCTTGTCTCTGAGGCGTTAAAACAACAACAATAATAACAAAGCTATTAATTGGCGTAGGGGGTGGTGCGGTGCCATTCCTAGGCAGGTGGGTATGACAAAGTTAGCTAAAGCAAAGTAAGAAAGTCCTGTGTAGCTAGGGATGACCTTGAACTTCTCACCCTCCTGCTTTTTCCTCCCAAATACTGGTCTACAGTCCTGTTCCACATTCAAGTCCTGACATCTTAACCCCTGTAGGTCTTGGACCACCATTCTTTGGGTGCCAAGACTGTAAGGGATGTGGGGGAGTGTCCCATGAACTTGCTGGTGACGAGAGTGGCCAAGAAGGTGCGGCGTTCTCTGTGACTTACATTTAGGGCACCCAGACTTCCCCTGTGGGGTCTGAGTGGTGGTGTGAAGCGCGATCCTAATTAGATCTAACTAGTGTAAAAACCCGAAGTTAGGGGGCTGGAAAGATGGCTCAGAGGTTAAGAGCACTGGCTGCATTTCCAGAAGTCCTGAGTTCAATTCCCAGCAACCACATGGTGGCTCACAGCCATCTATAATGAGATCTGGTGCCCTCTTCTGGCATGTGGGCATACATGGAGGCAGAAGTTGTATATATAATAAAGAAATAAATCTTTAAAAAAAATTACTTCATAGTAATGTTAGAGCCTAGTTCCAATTTTGTTGTTGTTGTTGTTGTTGTTTGTTGTTGTTGCTTTTCAAGACAGGGTTCTCGGTAGCTTTTTGGAGCCTGTACTGGAACTAGCTCTTGTAGACCAGGCTGGCCTCAAACTCACAGATATCTTCCTGCCTCTGCCTCCCGAGTGCTAGGATTAAAGGCATGCGCCACCACCACCCAGCATGGTTCCAATTTTTAAAAATGAATAGGTAAGGACAAACTATTTCCTCTCCAAATCTGAAAGAAAATTAAGTTTACCTAAAAGAAAAATTACTCAAACAATAGAAAAATAAAAAGTACTCACAACGAATATTAAATGTTTCCCCAGGCTGGAAATATAGATCAGTCATTAAAGGGTAGGCTTACAACCATAAATATAAGTCTTTCATCCATTTACTCCTTTGTTAAGAATTTGTTCAACATAGTAAATGTTCAATACATGTAGAATACTAACATTCAACATATGAATATTAGTAAGAAATATCCTGGGTATGTAGTTAATGAAAGATAGTGCTATGAGAGTACTAGGGGAATTCAGAAAGCATGACTATTTGCATTTATTATAAATGATAACAAGATATTTACTAGAGGAAGAGGCACCTCAGCTCGACTTTGAATGGTTGGGATCTGAACTTAGAGAAATAGAGGATCAATAATAATAGTTAAGCTATAATTAGGTACTGTTGTATAGAAAATAACTTCTTCGATAAATAAAAGACAACATTGAGTTCATAATTTTAATAGAACTATTCTCTAAAAAATATTTTTTATATTTATATATATTATTGGGGGCTTACAATCGCAGATCGTTAGTCTATTCCATAATAATGAAGAGCATGGCTGTAGGCAAGTATGACAGTAGATCATTAGCTAAGAGCTTATATCCTTATTTGCAAGTATGAAACAGTAAGTAATAATTTTATTTAATAAATTACCTTATGCTTTTCCATAAGTGCTACCATTTCAGCTATTTTATGTTGACATCGTAAATCAGTTTCTTTCTGTAACTTTACCTCTTCATCAGCTGTTGCTTTGGCTTTCTCAATCTATAAAATTTTTTTTAAAAAAGTGTTTCTTTTTATTTATGGCTGCTGGACCCTATACCAATTTCCAAAAAATTCAACTTTTCTTTAAGAAGCATATATTCTACTTACATAAAATATAAAACTCAAACAGCAGAAAATTAGAAACAAAGTAAGTAAAAAATGTATCACTTATTTGGTTTATTTTTATCAAGTTTCAAAAAGTTAAATGACTATTATATATAAATTGAGACAAGGTTTCTCTGTGTAGTTCTGGCTGTTCTGGAACTTGATCAGTAGACCAGGCTGGCCTTGATCTCAGAGATCCCTGTCTCTACCTCCAAAAGTGCTGGAATTAAATACATCTGCCACCAATGCCCAGCAAAAGTACTTTTTTTTTTTTAAAGCTAATCAACTAACATTTTTAGCATAGTAAGTTCTGAAAATATTTAGGTTTTTCTACCTCTCCCAAAAGCTTTTCTTCTGACATCTTTTTGACCTCAATTTCTTTCTGATAGTTGTTAGTCATTTCTTGAAATTTTTGTTTGGCATTGTCTAGTTCCAACTCTAACTTGTTGACCTGTAAGTAAAGAAAGTAACATTGATTTTAATAAATTATATAGATTACTCAAAAATATTTCATACTAAGTGGTAATTTTGTAAACCCTAAAATATTCAAGAAAATTATGAGTGAATCATTTATTTACATTTTTCATATGCTGAGTGAGATGTGTTTCATCTTTCATGGTCTATCTTGACTCTTAATATATGTATATATGGCAAGCAATATAATATAAACAGCCATATATTTTTGTTTCACACCATTTTACTTAAAAATTACAACTAATGCTCCATTAAAAAAATACATATACTTCCACTGATGTTCTATCAAATTCTATCAACTTGAATCAAACTTTAAGTCCAACTTTGAGTAGCTTTCAGCCTTTCCTTCAAAATGAAACATGCAAACATACTATATACATGAACTTACAAATACTGGGGCACAGGGAAAAAAATGGTCCACCATGTTACATAAGGTGATAAGGAGTGGTTGTTGGAAGCAAGGCTAATAGAGTAAAATTTACTGCAGCTAACCCACCCAGAAAGGATCTCATAAGCAACAATGCATTCCTTTGAGAATGTCTTGGAATTTACAGAGTAAACCTTGCAGTGCCCACAGGTTCTTTACACATGGATCTAAATCAAGATAATTCATTTGGTTAGTATCAGCTAAGGTGAAACCTCTTTTCATGAAATCAAACCAGGGGGAAAAAAAAAACACGTAAAAAAATTGTTCAACATTGGCAGTGGTCTTACAACAGCTCTTTGGCATCTATTATAAGTCTATTTCTAATCGAAGACTCCTTTCCACCAACATCCACAAGTACATCCACCGTACATGTATGTGGTTTATCATAACCAAGGGGAGGAAGCTTTCTCACAGATGAGGGTTCTTGCCCTGATGTCGTTGTTTGCAGGATATTGCACGTTTTTGGTTTTTGGCTTTCATTTGTTTGTTTTGTTTTTCGAGACAGGGTTTCCCTCCATAGCTTTGGAGCCTGTCCTGGAACTCTGTAAACCTTGAACTCACAAAGATCTGCCCGTTTCTGCCTCTGGAGTGCCAGGATTAAAGTGTATGCCATCACCACCCAGCACATTCATTTATTAATGAGTTTCTTTTTCCATTTTTTTTCTACATTTTTGTTTTTTAGACAGTGTCTCTTTATATAGCTCTGGCTGCACTAGAAACTTGCCAGGTAGATCCTTGACTTACAGAAGATACACTTGTCTCTGCCTCTGTCTTTGACTACTAAGTGTTGGGAATAAAGAGATGTCCCAACATGGGCCTTAAAAGAATTCTTTTTTTTTTAATGCAATTTTATTTTCTTTTTAATTTTTTTTCCTTTTTAAAAGTCATTTTTTACATACCAACTACAGTTCCCCCTCTCTCCCTTCCTCTCGTTCCCACACTCTACCCCCCATTTACTCCTCAGGCCTCCCATGGGGAGTCAACTAAGCCTGGCACATCAAGTTGAGGCAGGACCAAGTCCTTCCCCATTGCATCAAGGCTGAGCAAGGTATCTCAAAAGAGGGAATGGGTTCCAAAAAGCCAGCTCATGCAGCAGGGATAAATCCTGATCCCACTGCCAGGGGTCTCAAAAATTGATCAAATCAGACAACTGTCACCCACATTCAGAGGGCCTAGTTTGGTCCCATGCAGGTTCTCCAGCTGTTAGTCCAGAGTCTCTGAGCTTCCCTAGCTCAGATCAGCTCTCTCTGGGGATTTCCCCATCATGATCTTGCCCCCCTCCGCCAACCACCACTTGCCTCCTCCCTCTCTTCAACTGAACTCCAGGAGTTCGGGCTAGTGCTTGGCAGTGGATCTCTATATCTGCTTCCATCAGTTCCTGGATGAAGGTTCTATAATGGTAATTAGGTTAGTCACCAATCCGATTACAGGAGAAGGCCAGTTCAGGCCCCTATCCACTATTTTTAGGAGTCTTAGCTGGAGTCATCCTTGTAGATTCCTACCCTGATATCCAAACCATACAAAGACTAGTAAGAAAGAAAATTACAGAACAATCTCCCTCATGAACACTGACGCAAAAATACTCAATAAAATACTGGCAAACTGAATTCAAAAACACATCAAAAAAAATCATCTACCCCTCAACATAGAGCCAGTCATACTGAACCTTATAAAAGAGAAAGTGGGAAGTACACTTACTTGAACGCATTGGCACTGGAGACTACTTCCTAAATATAATCCCAGCAGCACAAACACTGAGAGAAACAATTAATAAATGGGACCTCCTGAAACTGAAAAGCTTCTGTAAAGCAAAGGACACAGTCAACAAGACAAAACAACAGCCAACAGAGTGGGAAAAGATCTTCACTAACCCCACATCAGACAGGGGTCTGATCTCCAAAATATACAAAGAACTCGAGAAAATTTTCAACAAAAGAACACATAATCTGATAAAAAAAAAATGGAGTACAGAACTAAACAGAACTATCAACAGAGGAATCTAAAATGGCTGAAAGACACTTAAGGAAATGTTCAAAATTCTTAGTCATCAGAGAAATGCAAATCAAAACAACTCTGAGATTCCATTTTACACCTGTAAGAATGGCCAAGATCAAAAACACTGATGACAACTTATGCTGGAGAGGTTGTGAGGTAAAGGGAACACTTCTGCATTGCTGGTGGGAATACAAGCTGGTACTACCCCTTTGGATGTCAGTATGACAATTTCTCAGAAAATTAGGAAACAACCTTCCTCAAGACCCAGTAATACCACTTTTGGGTATATATCCAAAGGATATTCAATCGTGCCACAAGGACATGTGCTCAACTATGTTCATAGAAGCTTTGTTTGTCATAGCCAGAAACCTGGAAACAATCTAAATGCTCCTCGATCAAAGAATGGATTAAGGAAAATGTGGTACATTTACACAATGGAGTACTACGCAGCAGAAAAAAATAACGATAGCTTGAATTTTGCAGGAAAATGGATGGAACTAGAGAACATTATTTTGAGTGAGGTAACCCAGATACAGAAAGACAATTATCACATTAACTCTCTCATAGGTGGTTTTTAAACATAAAGCAAAGAAAACCAGC
>NW_026068039.1:2133394-2172012 GCF_014885135.2 Alexandromys fortis | reverse complement strand
GCATTTCCAGAAGTCCTGAGTTCAATTCCCAGCAACCACATGGTGGCTCACAGCCATCTATAATGAGATCTGGTGCCCTCTTCTGGCATGTGGGCATACATGGAGGCAGAAGTTGTATATATAATAAAGAAATAAATCTTTAAAAAAAAAAAAAAACGAAGTCAGACATCCAGGGTGAAAGCTGACAGATTGGAAAAGCCGACCAGTCAACCACTAGAGAGTTCTTATCACTACGAATTCTCAGACCAAATGGGGGGATCCTGTCTTTACGAATCCTCAGACTGAATGGACTCTCTATATATTTCTCTCTCCACCTTTCTACTGCTGGTATTAAAGGTGTGAGCCACCACTGCCCAGCTCTGTTTCTCTTTTAGACTGGTTCAATCTTCTGTAGCCCAGAGTGGCCTTGAACTCCTGATCTTCCTGCTTCCTCCTCCCAAGTGCTGGGTTTAAAGGTCTCCATAAATGGACTTCAATCTAGAAGAAACTATAAGCTAAGGAGTGATTCTGTCTGCTGCATCCAAGTCTCTTCTTTGTAGGCTGATAATAGTTTTGTTCTCCACTTTGAAATCACGAAAGTGGTTCCTCTGGGGTCTCTGTGCTCGAATTTGTAATGTTGGTTGGTGGAGGAAAGGGTGTGGGAAAATGTGGTTTCATCTCATCCTTCAATAGCCTTAGCTTCTACTGTGAGCACAAGAAACACGCGTGCACTGACAACAAAGCAAAACAGAAATCCATTCAAGGTCATGCTTGCTGACTAAGATTCGAATACAATTCGCTCTGGAGCCCAGAGCCAGAGTTCTAGATAAGAGATATCTATTTTATCACTACCTCTCCCAAGTGTTCTAACGATGGGTCCAGAGTCTCTTTAGACCATATCATTCTACAGATATGCAGACAGGTATGCATTTTTATTGTTTGACCCTATATTGATAGTTGCCCATTCCTTCTTCCTGCTTGGCTACTGACAGAAACCTGCCATTGTTGAGACCTGCAATTGTCCCATGAAAAATATTACCTCAAGGTTATTCTAATTTTCAAATTTAAATTTTTAGGTTAGCCTACAAAGTTTTATTGCAGACTGTCATACATCTATGTATGGTGGTTTGAATTCTTGGCCCATGGGCTCATATGGAGCAGCATTATTAGGAGGGGTGGCTTTGTTGGAGAAAGTATGTCTCTAGAGGTGAGCTTTGAGGATTCAAATGTTCACGCCAGCCAGGCCCAGGGTCTCCTGGCTCTTCCCGCTGCCTGCTGATCCAGGTGTAGAACTCTTGGCTCCTTCCCCAGCACCATGTATGTGCGCGCACGTGTGTGTGTGTGTGTGTGTGTGTGTGTGTGTTGCCATGCTTTCTGCCATGATGATAATGAACTAAACCCCTGAACTTGTAAGCCAGCCCCAATTAAATGTTTTCCTTTATAAAAATAAAATAAAATAAAGGTGTGTGCTACCACTGCCGGGCCTCTGTGGTTAACCAGTGGCTAGCTCTGCCCTCTGATCTCCAGGCAAACTTTATTTGTCAGAACACAAGCAAAATATCACACAATAGTACTGACTGTGGTAAAATAAAATAAAATAAAGGTGTGTGCTACCACTGCCGGGCCTCTGTGGTTAACCAGTGGCTAGCTCTGCCCTCTGATCTCCAGGCAAACTTTATTTGTCAGAACACAAGCAAAATATCACACAATAGTACTGACTGTGGGCAGCAACTCTGAGAAATGCTACCCCCACCGAGAGCACCCTGTCCAGATCTTCACCCTGTAAGACCCAGGCTCCCTGCGGCTCCCAGCACATAGCCTGCTCTTTCCTTCAAAGCAGAGGTAGTCCTCCTTCCCAAGAGATGAGCCAGATGGGGTGCTTGCCCTTTTCCCGGGCTGGGAACATTCCTAGGCAGCTGCCCAAGTTTTCCAGGAAGGCTGAGTTTCACGACACCTGGAAAGTGCGGGCATCATGGTGTCCCCATATATAAGGGCAGGGTGGCAGATGAGCAGAGGCCAGTGTGAGGGCAGCACTGTCCAGAGCAGGGGCTCTCAGCCTTCCTAAAGCCTCCCTTTAGTACGGTCCTCATGGTGGGACTCCCAACCACAAGATCATTTTCATTGCTACTTCATAACTGCATTTTGCTACTGTTATGAATCCTAATGTAAAGATCTGTGTTTTCCAACAGTCTTAGCTGTGAAAGGGTTGTTTGACCCCAAAGGGGTTGAAACCCACAGGCTGAGAATCTATACCATGGCTGACATTCCTCTATATTGTGGTTGTCCCTGACAGTATCAAATTTACGGTTATCTGGGGACAGCTTTCCATAGTCAGACATGATATAAGTAACCCGGAGAGGGCCAGAAGAAAGCTCAAAATCTCAGGCCCACATGGCTTCTGTCCTCCAGGGTCTATGTGTTCCCCGGGGCTGTATGTGAGGGGAAGACAGCAGTTCTTGGGCCCGGAACATAGGCCAATTGGCAGAGTGCTTACCTAGCATCTGCAAACCCCTGACTCTGTCCCCATGACCACATAAACCGAACATGTTCATGCAAATCTGTAATCCCAGCTCTCAGGATCAGAAGTTCAGCGCTGTGAGTTCAAGGCCACACTGGGGCATGTAGACTCTGTTGCAGAGGGAGGCAGTTCTTCCCCAGAGAGCTAGTTAGAAACAAGCTTAGAACCTTCTGCAGGCACAGACTTGGATCAAATGGCTCACACAGACACCACCTAGTTCAAAACCTCAGAGAATAAAGGAGCAGAGCTGTGTAGTCAGAAGGTCAGGAAAGCTCAGAAAGGGGGAGGCTGGGAGGATGGGCAGACAGATAGTAGAGGGGTCTATGGGGCAGGAGTCTGGAAAGAAGTAAGGCCATGGCAGAATCTATAAGGAAAAGACACTCCCCACAGATGATTCTGGTTATGGCTTATTGTGACAGATGGTTCGTCCAGAAATGAGCCCAGGAGAGGAGCATGTGTTTGACATCTTGTCCCAAAACAAACTGGTGAGACCAGGAGACCCGCCAACCTGGGTCAGTGTTGGACAGGGGAGCGTGAGTTTAAGAAGCGGTATGAAGAAAAAGCCAAACTGTAATAGGCTTATCTATGGGCCACCAGCTCACAAAAAGCAACACAGAGACTTATATTAATTATGAAAGTTCAGCTTTAACTTAGGTTTGTTTCTAACCAGTTCTTATAACTTAAATGAACCCACTTCTATTAATTTACTTTCTGACTCATGGCTTTATTACCTCATCTCTTTAATGACCATCCTGCTTGCTCTGCATCTCCACCTTCTTCCCAGTGTCCTCTCTGCCTGGAAATCTTGCCTTGCTATGGGCTTTTCAGCTTTTTATTAAACCAATCAGAGTGACACAGCTTCACAGTGTACAAAAAGATTATTCCACACACTTCCCTCTTTCTGTCTGGAAAGAAAGAAAGAAAGAAAGAAAGAAAGAAAGAAAGAAAGAAAGGAAGATTGATTTTAGCGCCTTCCCATTACACCAAGACTGGACAATATTTTTTCCTTTTTGTCTAAATAAAAAGGAAGGGTTTTAACTCTAATATAGTAAAATTATATATAATAAAAACAATTATCAGATAAGAATTACATTTACAATGTTTAGTCCGTTTGCAATTGGTAAACTCATAGAAAATACTCTATTTTTTATTCTCTCTTGATGAATCCAAAGTTTTGTGCCTACTTTAACTTCTATCATGACTAAAGAAAACTGTAACTATAACTGTCTCATCTTCAACCCCATCAACTACCCCTGAAGGCTATAATATTGCCTGAGTAAACAGGAAGTGCAGAGCAAGCAACTTCCAAATCTATAGAAATGATAGAGACATCTGGCTGCCCTTACAGTCACCCCAAGGTTCCTCTGAAATGTTGGGGCATCCATCTTAGGCCGACAGGCCTAGAATACCTGACAGACTTTTCTGTGAAGCAGGAATTTTGGAGGACTGTCCCAATTTGTCTTGGGAAAGTTTGACAGTTGCCTTCTTTTGTGTCCTGCTAGTCCAATTTGGACGGCATACTGCCAGCAGTTGAGTCACCACTGGCCAACTTTGCCACACATGAAAGCCAACTCCATATGGAGTTTTATTTTTGATATATGTCATCCTCTTTGAGTAAAATGGTGCTGTCAGGGGCAGACATGTCTCATTGTCATGAAAAGCCCTATGTTATTAAAACATTATAAAGCATTATTCTGTATGTCTCTGAAGTGTTTGAAGACCTCTATCTATTTAAAATATGCTTCTGATTAACCTTGAAAGTAAACTTAACATCACTGATTGTTATAGATGACTAGTTTGACTGTTAATGTCCTGCAGAGCTAGCAACAGGTGACCAGTGAGATGGGGCTAGCCCCACCTTGGGGTCCCTGCAGGACCCTGTAAAATGACATGGACCCTGAATGTGGATGTTGTGCACGACAGGAGCTCTGCCTGATGCTGGAGGCAGAGGAAGGGGCACACCCCCATGCTGACGTGCACTGTGGCTTCACAGTGCCCAGCCTCCAGTTCCAGGTCTACATCTGAGCGAATGGCTGTTGTCCCCAGGCAGTGGATGACCAACTCCACTGCCGAGCATCCCAGCAGAGGCAGATCTCCAGGGATAAGGTGAAGACTGGAGCCTGGCCTTCTCTCCATCACCATTATTACAGAGAAGCAGGTACTTGTCACCCCCAACCTCACCCCAGACTCCAGGGCAGGCAGCCTGCTTACCTCAGTCACCAACACTCTTTATGGGTCCCTGATGGGCTGTGGACTGAGAACTGTCCCTACCTCCCCGACTTCAGCTATTCTCCTGGTGCCAAAAGGAATAGAAGCCCAAAAGAAAGTGGTGTGAGAACAAAGACCTCATGAGAAAGAGTGCCAAGAGCTTCCCAGTCCTGCTTCTGCCCTTCATCTCCAAAGCCTTAGGAAGATGCAAAGTTATAGTCAGATGTCAGATGCCTCCTAGCTGGAGGACACAGCAGCCAGTGTCCTGGGCGCTCCTAAGTCAGTTCAAGGAGAACACCCAAGTATCCCCCCACAGCAGGGTAGAGGGGCCTGAGCCACAGTAAGAGAGCACCCAACACACCTAGGACTTCAAGACCCAGCCAGGAGCCAGGAGAGGAGTTGCTCCTCTTCCCGGAGGCCAGACTCTCCCAGGGAATGGTCACCCCCCCCCTCAGTTAAGTAGACAGAAAGAAACCTACAGAGCAGGAAGGGAGGGGCTTTGGTCCAGGTGCAGTTTCTGCCAGGAACTGGGTGAAAAATGGCAGGATCTGCAGTCTGCTGGGTCTCTGTGCTCTGAGAACTAGGAATGCTCTGAGCCAAGGGTGTGGCCTTCCAAGGGCAAGCAGGCTTGTTCTGCGCTGGGGCCATATATATACATATATATTAGTATTTAATATATATTATAAATTTCTATAATTTTATATTTATAATATGTATCGATATTTAATATATTATAAATTAATATAGAATTTATATATTAAAATTAATATAATTACCCTACAAACTAATGGGCTTCTTTGTGACATTTGATACACCTATGGAATTATACATTGCTTTTTATCATCCTCCTCCACTGATTCCCCCTCCCCTAAATATTCCCCCTTCTGTTTTTGTTTTGCTTTTTGAAACTACATACTTTGATTATCAAGGCTTCAGGTAGCCTGTTACTGCGAACCTGCTACTATTTCCATGTCCTGGATGTTTACATAAATTTAAATGTAGGTTCCTCGCATGAAAGCAAGCACCAGGCATTTGTCTTTCTGCAGCCTGGCTTATTTTGTTTAGCTTCACATAATGGGCTCCAGTTGCACCCATCTTCCTGCCGAGTGTAATTTCATTTTTAAAAAGTTTTTCAGTTTTTATTCTATAAATAGTATTGTAAAAATATTTTATTTAATTAACAATTCTGTTAGAGAAAATTTTCTCCTACTTACATACAATAACACTGGTCATTCTTATTAATTGTTTTTATTAATAATTGCAGTATTTTACAGTTTCTTTATTTCTTTTTTATTGAGAATAGATTATTTTCTCATACAGTAATTTCATATTTTACAGCTATCACCATGACCTCCCTGAGCCCCCAGCACTCTCCCAAGCTCGGGAGCCGCCTTGCGGCCAAGTGCTCCCTGCAGCTATCGGTCCCTGCCGAAATCAGGGACCTAAAGGGTGCCAGGCTGCGATCGCCCCCAATCCTCTTAAAAAATCACCTGACCCGGGTGCAGGTAAAGAGGCAACGGACGAGCCATCTGGATCTGCGGGGACAACTTCTGTCCTCCCGGGAGGAAGGAGCTCTGGGGGAGGGCAGCGGGAGCAGGCTGTGTTCTTAGCCGGGTTTGCTGACCCAGGTGCTGGCAGGGTTCCTTGGAGGTGGGTCCGCTGCCCTGGGTGGTCCAGAAGCCCCACTTTTCGAGGACAGGCGCCCCAGCAGCTTCAGCCGCAGTACTCCCCACCGAGGTCAAGGAGTGCCGTCCCCCTTCGCGGTTTCCGGGACTGGTGGAGTGCTGCCCCCTGCTGGCCACGCTATGAAAGCCGCTCCATGCTATTCTTCCTGGGACCTTCTCCAGGGCTGTACTCCCCTGGCGGTGGGTGCAAGAGGGCCCCAGGAACACCAGGAAATATCATTTGCTGGGTCAGCCTCTCCTGGGGAACTGCGGTTGCTTCTCAGTGTTGGGGTAGCCCCCTCTCTTCCCCGATCTCCCTCTTTCTTGAGCTCATGTCTGAGCAACACTGTCCCAGCAGCCCAGTCTCCGTCACCATGGCCAGGCCAGATGCGCTTTCCTCACACCAGTGGCAGAGACTAGATAAAGGGGTGCCAGTTGCCCCCTTTCTATAAGTAGCTCCTTCCCTGGAGGCTCCTCAGACCCTCCGGCAAATTGCTCCTGCACGTTTCTCAGATTGGCCTCTCAGACTGACCCACCTCTAAGATTTATAGTGATCTGTTTTGACATTTGAAAGCAACAGCCCTTCCAGTTATTACAATGGAGAAAGTGTTGACTGAACATGTAAGAGGCCACGAGTGACGATGACATGGTCTTCCGGGAAGGACTGCCACCCCAGAAGTGGACTCTGTGGAGAAGTCTGTGCCTGAGCTTGGAAACGGGCCATCACGGCTCCCCACCAATCTAGAGGCCACAGAAGGCAGAGACTCCAGGGACCCCGGGAGGGTAATGGGCTGTCGCCAGATTTTCCTGCTGAGAGATAAGGGCTATTCTGGATGAAATGCAAAGGAGTTTGCTCCAGCTGCTGAGATGTCTGGCCGCTTTGGAAAGCCCCAGGCCAAGGATGCCCAACAGCAGTTCCCTCAGAATTCAGATTACCAAAGCTTGTAAGCTGAGTGTATAGCTTCCTGGCAGGGCTTTCACGTACCCAGATATGAGGCCCGGATCCTCAGAACTGAAACAAGAAAACTGCCCTTCTGGACTGGAGCTGGGAGATTCTGGGCTCTCTGGGTTTATGGACGCTGCTTCCTGGACCTTCCTCTGCCGCTCCAGCTATGTGATTCAAAAACAAACCCTCTTCAGTTACAAGGGCCCATTTCAAGCCTCCTCTGCCTCAGTCCAGTAGCAGAGTATTGCCACAAGAAAGTCCTCTCGCCACTGGCA
Organism: Alexandromys fortis; assembly: GCF_014885135.2. Lineage (NCBI taxonomy): Eukaryota > Metazoa > Chordata > Mammalia > Rodentia > Cricetidae > Alexandromys > Alexandromys fortis. Next base: position 2,164,422 of record NW_026068039.1, on the reverse strand, counting down.
TTAAAGATTTCACAGATAATCAGACATGGCTCAAAACAGGGAGGGGGTGCACCTCTAGACAATGCTTCATGAAGGCTGCAGAGCCCTGGAGGGAAAGATGGACGGTTTTGAACAGTACCTGAGCAGAACCAAAGGAGAAATCTCTGTTTCTGCATGCTCAGTTGGGGGCCAGCCCCCCCCCCTCCAGCTCCGGGAAAAGCCTGCTTTGTGTTTTCATGTTATTTGGCCAATGCCCACGGCCGCTTCCCCCCCCAAAGCACCTCTTGCTCTGCCCTTCTAGGTATCAGTACTTAATCTCCATTTCCAAGTGTCTGGGGTGTCGGGAAGCAACTCAATAATAAAATTCTTCCCCAGTTAAAATGGCATGAAGAGGCCCCTGTGGACTGAGGTTTATTAAATATGAAGTATGCTTGTCAGGGAAAAAAACTTTGTTTTTATAAACAGGAGAAGCATTGCCATGGTAACTCTGCTTGGTTTGCTCTGCAGCCCATAGAAGCCTCAAAGCCAAATTATGGCCGCCTTTCTCTCTGCCTGCCTACATTTCTAGAAACATCTAAGCCAAAATTCCATGATTCGCCTGCCTGCTTTCCAAGCCCAGAAAATATCATTTTAAAAGTCTTAGGGACACAGTGGGAAGCACTGCCAAAGTTTCTAAATGAAAGTCATTTCTCACATATACACAAAGGCACATTCTGTCTGCCAAACTACAGTATGCCCCCCCTTTAATTTTTATTTTATGTAACCCAAGTTTCCTTGGGCCTTACAAGCTCTCGGGACTAATGAAATGCCATTAGCATGTGACCCATAGTGACTCCTATTCCCCTCTCTGAGTTTTTCTCCCATCTGCTCGCGAAGGCTATGAGCCTCCCTTCTACACATGCCCCTGAGAACTTGGTGTGTGGGGGGAGGGGGCATTAGATGTGGCACAGGCAAAAATCTATTTCCAGGAGCAATGTGGCCTGTCAGCATCACTCTGCCCAGCTTTTCCATCAATGCTGAGATCTTCCCAGACCTAAGCACTTGATTCTGTGTGAAGCAGTCCTGAAAAGTATCTCCCAGCTCCGTGGGTCACTCTGCCCACTGTCGGGCTGGCGTTGTTCAGTGGTAGGCTTAGACTGTACTCAAACAGCCCTGCTAGGCAGAGAACCCAGCACCCATCCAGTGGCCAGGGATCTGGAATCTTCCATGTAGCCACACTGGAAGCATGTCTGTACCCTTAGCCCCAAGCAGGGATTCCCTTGTCTGTGTGATAAAGACCCACTAAAGGTTGCAGAGTGACAGCCACCCTGCGGCCATCTGATAGAGTAGAGCAGAGCTGGCGCCCAGCAGTGGAGGAAAGGGTTGCTCCACTCCAGGAGAAAAGCAAATTGACAGCAGATTATTTTCCTACGGGGCGTCCCACTTCAGTATTTGCCACATTGCGCTCCGCGGTCCAACTCTACGGCTGGGAGCATTAGTAACAAAGTCAACAGGATGGAGAACTTTATTGCCTTCGAGCACATAAAGTGTGAGATTTATGGATGAGCATGGGAGATGGCTTAGACCTGAAACAGTGTCAGAGATACCAGGAGATGTCCTGGCATGGAGCTAGGCTTGCAGGCTCTGATGTTGCAATAAATCAAGTTACAGTTGTTTATCAAGTTGGAGCAGATTTTGGATTTCTCTCTGTTTCTTATTTGGGTCACTATAGTTTTGCTTTCTGTTTTTTTTTTTTTTTTTAATGTCTTTAACGTTCGTAATAGAGAGGCAGGCCGTCCCTCTCAAGTACCCACTCCCTATCCACATTCACAATGAGTGTCACCTCCTATGTGTTACAGACAGTATGCACTGAAAGGCTCCCCCACCCCAGACATTTAAAAGCTTCATTGTCTGTTTTCAGTATCTGCTCAGGCTTCAAATCACACATCTCTAATTCCAGCAAGGGTAGCTTGGAATCAAGATGGCACCGGGGAGAGTACATTCTAGAGGTTCTGTCCAGCAGTGAAGGCTCTGCTCTGGCACCACCCGAAGAGGGGAGAGAGAGAGAGAGAGAGAGAGAGAGAGAGAGAGAGAGAGAGAGAGAGAGAGAGACACCAGACCTTTTGGAATCCGTTAGGATTTTCGCATCACCATTTTCCTCAAAGTATTGTAAACATTTTGAGCATTAAGGCAAGGAACTTCTGAGCTCGTTTCCTTGAGGTTGCGGTCTGCAGGAGCGTGTGCAGGCTCCCTCCACGGAGGTTTAGAGTCAGGGAGATGGAGATAGACTGCCCATGTATGTGAGGAGGTGACCAGCACCGACTGGGACCCCTGCAGTAAGACCCGGAGCTGTGACTCCCGTACACTCTGGCGGCAGGTTGATGGTGGACTCAGTCAAGTTTGAGAGCAAAAGATGATGTTTCTCAAAGTGTGTGCCTCTGTCCTCTGCATCTGCTCGTCACTGGGGATTGTTAAAATGCACTTGGGGGCAGAGGCAGGTGGATCTCTTGAGTTCGAGGTCAGCCTGCTCTACAGAGTGAGTTCCAGGACAGCCAGGGCTGTTACACAGAAAAACCGTTTTGAAAAAACAAATCAAAAAAATGCAAATTCCTACAATCACCAGCAAAGCTCATCTGTTGGCCGGGAGTCTGTTCCTTTTCACTAGTCCCTCAGACATAACACCACGCAAGAGTTAGCTCTCTTCATGAGGCTAGTTCTGGTGGGAATCAGGGATGACCAGGACACTAATAGTCTTTGTGGAACCAGAACTGTGCAATCTGAGACACAAATTCACATCAACAAATTTACAGCCAAAAGCCATGAGTGCAAAAAGCAGACTTGGGCTTGAGAGTCTGGCACGTCACAGAACCAAAGCAAATGCTCTCAAAGAATTCCCAGAAGTGCTTTCCCAAGAATAACAAAGCACACAAGAAATCAAACACTAGGACCCCATATCAGACAGTCCAAATACCAGAAATACCTGTTACCAACCTAAAACAACATACACATCATACTTAAAGAAGTAAAAATGATGACGCTTAGAAATAGCCTCAAGGGACAAAATAATATTAATATTAATAATAATAATAACAACAACTGATATGCACTTAACCAAAGTGAACCTGGCCAACAGTACAAGAAAGTAAGTTGTCCTATATAAACCCTCTCTATCCACCACTCAGGGTCTCTCCTGCACTGTTCCTGTTGCTGCCGCTGCCACTTCGGACAGATGGAGGGACCTAGTTAACTCACAAAAAAAGACTCTTCATTTTTGCATCAAAGTTGGTCTTGGGGTGGTGATTTGGGTTCTGGAATTTGGGCATAACAAAGGGCTGTAAACTCCAGGCCGAGCAGAGCCATATAATGTGAGCCCATCTCAAAAATACAAATAACAAATAATAAAAATATATATTGTGTACAAATACCAACCAGAAAGAAGTTGATGAATTACATTCCTAGCCAAGGAGCTACATTTTAAATTGAAAATTGTAACTAATGGATCAAATGATTCTTTTTCAAAGGAAAATAATTCATAACAACTTTAAATGTACATTCACAGAAAAACAGTATCAAAATTAAGCAAAAGGAATACATAAAACAGCAATGAAAAGAAATGAGACAAGCCCTTATGGAAGTGTTGAAGCAACTGTCTCAGCATCTGACAGAACAAACAAAAAAAGGAATCCAATGAGAACATGACTTGAAGAGCACACAAGTGACAGGTGACAGAGTGGACAAGAGTAGAATTCCCATATGAAATCTGGGCACAAAGAAATACTTGAAAATACTGCCCATCCACCACACTGACAGCGAGTTCCAAGAGTAGAAAGATAACAACACCCTAGAGCATGTGCCCTGGCTATGCCAGAGTTCAGGGACAAAGAGATAAACAAAACCACATGTCTGGAAATTAAGACACACTTCCAAGTAAGTATGACTCAAACAAAACTTTATAATGCCAGTTTGAACCTATCTTGGACTGAATGATTCAAATATCATACATTACAACATACAGCAACTCATAAAGGGAAATTTGCAGTCCCAAAACAACCAGTCAATTATCCCAGAAGACAGTTTCATTCAACTCACAGATAAACACTAGGCCAGGCCAATGTGGTCGTTTGAATTTAACTGGCCCCCATAGTCTAATAAGGAGTGGCACTAGTAATAAGGGTGGCTTTGTTGGAGTAGGCTACCCTTGTAACATGGAGGAAATGTGTCATTGTGGGGGTGGGCTTTGAGATTTCCTATGCTCAGCATACCACCCAGGGTCTCTGTCGATTTCCAGCTGCCTGCAAGATGTAGGACTCTCAGCTATTATTCCAGCACCATGGCTGCCTGCATGCTGCCATGCTTTCCATTATGATGATAATGAACTGAACCTCTGAAATTGCAAGCCACCACCTCAATTAAATATTTTCCTTTATAAGAGGTGCCGTGGTCATGGTGTTTCTTCACAGCAATAAAACCCCGAGACAAGCAAGCACCTCTAATCCCAAATTGTTTAACAGTTTCCTCTGAGACTGAAACATTCCCTCCTGAGGAGATGCTCTTTCAAAAGAAAAGTAAACAACTCAAAATAGCTTCAGGAAGTCCCTGAAACTGAGCAGATTCACTACACCCATCCCTGCAGATTAAGTGAAACTGATCTGAACAGAATACCTTTAATCCAGTTGAGCTGCCAAGAAGACTCCAGAAATTTAGCTGCAAAGCCAAGTCAAGCTGCAAAGATGACTCTCAGAGCAGAGCAGGTACCTGGAAGAGGTTTAGCCCAGAGTCACTAGGAAAGGAGACTCTCCAACTGTTGAGCTGCCTGCAGGCTGTGCAGTGTGCTGCAGGTTTCCCAGCTTTGTCGAGGTTTGGTGCCCAGGCTGGGGTGGGCCTTGGGGATGCAGCTCTTGAATCCTCTCACCCACAGTCCTGCAAGCAACTCCATAAAATTTGCTGGCTCACCAAGTTGGACTTTGGTATCCGTATTTTGGTCTGCCATAGGATTCCTATCTGGGATAAGTAGGTGTGGGTTGTGTCTCTCCGAGGAAAGTTTTGTCACACAACAACCCAGCACTGGGGTTGGGGCAGAGACAGGGTCCACAAACCTTGCCAAAACAAAGCAAACCACAGAGCTCCAGGTTCAGTGAAAGAACCTGTTTCAGAAGAGTAAGGTGGAGAGACGCCCAACACCCAGTCTAGCTCTGCATGCGCAGGCCGGGCTATGAGGGCTCACACACACATACATGATGGCAGAAGGGCTAGGGATGCCCCTTCATTAGTAGAATGCTTACCTAGCCTTCATAGAGCACTGCATGAACTGGATGTAGCTGTGAACCATAAAGCATAAAGCATAAAGCAGGAAGATTGGAAATTCAAGTCATCCTCAACCACATAGAGAGTTCAAGACCAACCTGGGACTCAGAAATCCTATCTTTCAAACAAACAAAGAAAAGGAAGCAGAGGAGGAGAGAGAAGAAGAAACAACAGAAAGAAAAGAAATCAAAACATAGAAACAAAAATCTTTTACGAAAATCAAGACTAGTAAAGAAGTAAACAGAAAACAAGCCCCTGGAACTGAAGGTGTGGCTCGGTGACCCGTGCTGGGGGCTGGGGCAGGAGGGGGCTTCTGGAACCTGAAAGAGTATCATGTTAAATATATGAACTCTGCTCCGTGTGACATCAGCAGTCTTCAGCACAGACTCACTTGCGCTGGTCCCTGATGCATTCCTATTGCAGTCCTGAACTTCTATCAGCGTCTCTCAAGTCTCCCTTTTTACTTCTCTGCCATGTTTAAAGGAGACCCCCAAACAGTGGGGGCTTCCTTCCAGTTCCCAGATTAGGTACAAACTACACCCAAACACCTGTTTTCCTTTATTAAGCAGGAAAGGAAAGTTAACATGGCTGCTTTCTGACTCAGACAACAGCAGCAAATGGTGTTGCAGGAATCGGTGGTAGAGGAGCTAGGGGACAGGGGAGAAGGGGAGGGTGACAAAGGAAAGTGGGAAGGGGTATCTGTCCCAGAAGGACAAAGAACTGCCTATGGATATAGGGGAGACAGACATGGCACATAAACAAATGGTGGTTTATAAAGGTAAAGGGGGAACCCCTGTGTAAGAATGAGGTGTTTAATTTTGATTGGGGATGTTATAATTAGGTGAACCAAAGGGGGCTTTTGATGGCTGCACTTTGGTAGTCAGCCTCAGGAGGAGGAAAAGGCCAAACAAGAAGATAGTCCCTGGTGACTAGCTTTAGGAATGTAGTCTAGCCGACTGTGAGCCAAGAGCGGAAGTGGGAAAGCAGGGCCAGAGTCATGCTGGCCACACTCAGGCTGTCCAGAGTCCCTTCAGCGTTAGCCTCCTTCTGGCACATTTTGAAGGCTCTGCAAATTTGATTCTATCACTTGCCAATTTATTTTCTGGATTCTGAGCCTGTGGGAACTGCTGTGAAGCTTGTGTTTCAAATATGTTATTCTAGAAAGGGGTTTGGGTTTGCTTTTGGTCAGGGCTCAGGGCACCACTGAGAGTAAATAAGCCCAGCGGGAGGCTTCTCAGGATGCAGCTTGGGAAGGGGACATCTGAGGCAGGAGGTGATGGGAAGACTTCTCCCACCCTAGCGCCAAGGCCTGCATTCTCCGTCATGCCCGAATCTCTGGCGAGCTTCGTTTGTAGCATGGCTTTATTAGGATGCTATGTTCTACTCTTCTCGGACTTTCTGTCTTTAACTAGCTTTCATCTGTCTCCTGACTGGCTATACAGCCACTAAAATAGACACCCAACAGATGCCCCTCCTGGTACAGCCAGTGGCTTCTGTACTTGTCACTCCCTGTTCCTTTTGCTTTTTAGGATCCTTTTATTTCTTGACAGATCACCTATTTAATTTAAACTTGGGGGCTCAAAGTTGTTTTTGTTTTTATTTTTATCCAGCCTAAGTTTTCTGAGAAAATTTGTTGGGCTACCTGCCCATCAGACAGTCCTTAGACTCTCTCTCTCTCTCTCTCTGTCTCTGTCTCTCTGTCTCTGTCTCTCTCTCTCTGTCTCTCTCTCACACACACACTCAGTACCACCTCGCTAGGAGGAGGAAATTCACATCCTGTCCTGATGAGTCACAACGTGGTGTACAGTAAGACACAAGGATAACAGAAGATACACATATAATACTCTCAGGCACTTGTCTATGCTAACACTTGAAAAATTAGGATCTTACTGGAAATACATAGCTTATATAGCTTTCTTCTCTTACTTGAGGCTAGCCCTCAAAAGTGCTAGAAGGTGCTATAGACTGCTGGGGAGAGCTGTCATCAATATTACTCAGCAAGTGACACTGAGCAGTCTGGCCTGATTGTTTGTACTTGCTGCAAGTGGCAAGTCTGTTGGTTGAGGGTAATAAAAATACTTTTTATTGGCTCTGAGGCCATGCAACCGGATTCATGTCAACTTATTCAGAAGCCCAGGGCTGGGGAAGCCATAGGCCCTCATGCTACAGTTTTCTAAGAAAGTCTGCCTGTCTGTAGATTAGAGCTGCTGTCAGCTTTACTCAGAGAAACTTCTTGCAGTGGCCAGAATAAATGCGGAAAGTCACACCTGGTTAGCGATGAGAATGATGGCTCACCTACAGCACCCCCTTGAAGGCTCAGGCAGTATGGAAGGGCAAAGAACCTGAAAGCTGAAGGGAGGGGGAGAGGGAGTGGTTGGCGCAGACATCTGGACCCCATCGCTCTTACACTGTTTAGCTCACAGCCCTTGCCATTGCTGGCGCAAGACTGGGCCTGCCAGCATCCTGTCATGGAGAGAGAAGTACTCATGGGACCCCAGCCTTCCCTTAAGGAGTGTATGTAGTGACAGTTGCTGCAAGAGAGAGACATTTTCTTGAATGGTGTAGTAGCCACTGTTAAGGTGTACATGTTTGTGTGAACAAACCCTTGCTCATGTCCCTGTAAACGACCCTAATAAAACTGAGTCACAAAAAAAGAAATGAAAAGTAGAAGCTAAGAGGCTGGTAAACAGGAAGAGCAAGAGATAGGAGTGTGGGGGGCGTCATGATCAAAATACATAACATACACAACGAAAATGTCACAATGGGACCCACTATTATGTATAATATATAATACAGACCACCTTAAAAATATCGTGGGGACTGGAGAGATGGCTCACCAGTTAATAGCATTTGCTGTTCTTCTAGAGGACCTGTGTTCAATTATTAGCACTCCTGTCCAGCCACTCACAACTACTAATTCCAGTTTTAGGGAATCCAAGCACCTCTCTTCTGGTCTCTGCTGGTGCCTGCACACATGGAATACAATCACCCAGACACACATCCACACAAAACCAAAGTATTTCTAAGTTCCATAATGTAACTTACTTGTGATTTTAAGTGCTACTTTTTTCTTTTTGATTTATTTTTAACTATATAAACTAATGTAAATATACATGCACACACACGCATATGTGTGTGTGTGTGTGCACCGAGTAGTGTATGGAGGGCAAAAGAGGGTAGAGGACCCCACAAAGCTAGAGTCACAAGTGGTTGTGAGCTGCCCAACCTGAGTGCTGAGAACCATACTCAGGTCTTCTGGAAGACCAGGACAAGATCTTAACCACTGAGTCATCTCTGCAGCCATTAGATGTGTCTAAACCACTCAGCATACCACTGAAATCCACACAAATAAACATCCTACTTGTCTTCACTCCAATGAGCATGATCTAAATTTACTCAAAACATAGAGAGGTAGACTGGTAAATGAATGGGACTAATAACTATATCCAGAAAGTTTTCCAATTATTTAAAGGCTTTTTAAACCATATTTTTAATTACACATCCATACTTCATATTCAAAATCTCCTGAATAAGGAATGTGGTTCTAAGCACTCTCCTGTTGGAGAATATTATTTGAAGGTGTGTGACTTTTCATGTTGCATTTGTTTAACTCTGTAAAGCTGTGGTTCTTTGCCTACCTAAAACACCTGATGATCCTAATAAAGAGATGAAGGGCCAATAGCAAGGTAGGAGCAAGGACAGGCAGGGCTAGCAGGCAAAGTATTGATAGAAGGCCAAATCTGAGAGAAGAAAACAAGGAGAGGAGGTCATCAGGGGCCAGCCACCCAGCCAGTCACGGAGTAAGAAGGAAAGTAAGACATACAGAAGAGAGAAAGATAAAAGCCCAGAGGTAAAAGGTTGTGGGGACAATTTAAGATAAAAAAAAGCTGGCAAGAAACCAGCCAAGGCTGGGCATTCACAGCTAATAAGCCTCCATGTGTGATTTACTTGGGAGCTGGGTGGTGCCCCCCCCCAAAAAAAAAGCCAAAAGAATAAAACATCACATAACACTCTAACAGGGTGAGTGAGCCTTGGCATCCGAGTCAAAGGGTTAACATGCCCAGTTCACAAGTGCGTGCTCAGTCACTGGAGAGGCCGTTCAGAGTCTGGTAAGAGCCCTTCACTTGAGCGCATGCGTGTATCGTTAGTCACTGGCGAGACCTCTGCTGTGTCCCTCATCAGGGCAGCTGAAGAACCATTCTGCTCTCAGCCCCACCCCCAGGGGAAAGCAGATTTTTAATTTTTAGGACTTCCTGGCTCTTGTTAACTGTTCAGTCAAATCAACATGCAACCGAGGCAAATTTAAAGAAATTTTTTATACCAAAACCATGGTGGGGAGGTGAGGAGGTCATGATCCTGTCAGAAAGCAGAGGAGCAGAGGAAGACGAGGGGAAGAACAAGGGCAGAGGCTGAGCTGTGTGAGGCCCAGCCAGGGAGGCCAGCATGGACCTGCTGTTTCCAGTTCTATACTGGACACCTTACCTATGAAGTGCCCAGTGCAGGCCAGGCGTGACCGCCACTCACCCTCACTCTTCCTGCTCCTGTGGCTATCAATGCATCTTCAACTTTCTCATCACTGTTGTCTAGTAACCTGTTCACGAATTATTTTTCAAATGTGAAGTACTATGCATCAGAGTGTGATATCAGAGTGCTGTCTAGTGATAAAACAGCTGGGAGCTGGCCTAGAGACATGTGGGTCTGGATAATTGCAGTAACAGAAATAAAATATGTTTACTAACAATGAAAGAAAACACTGGCTATATTAAGACAGCACCTTTTTTAAAAATGCTACATGCTTGTGTGTTTCAAATACTGGTAAACCCTTCAAAATGAAATACTATGGGTTGTGGCCTAGAGTGTGAGGCCCAGGTGCCATCCCAAGCCCTATCAAAAAGGAGCAAACACACAGCAAGGTTTTGGGTAATTTATTCACAGTTCCGGTGTAGTCACGGGATTGATTTAACAGGACATGAGGATGAAATAACCATCTGGCTCAGAAAACTAAACATTCATTGAAAAGAAAACAAAATCAAAACAGAGCAATGATTATTGTAACCCCCCGGTCCTACAGAAGTATAATTTCAACAGATATCAAAACTTTATTCATGGAAAAACACATTCACCCAGAGAACATTGAAAAGTTAACAAGACCATTACTACACTCACTCTGGAAACTGGTACAGAAAAGAAGATAATGCGAGAATTTCTACGCCGTCCTCACCAGCCTTCTGTCCTGGTGTCTTTTACAGCACACCACTCAAGCTAATTACACAACACAGATCCAGTCTTGCTTAACCACGGACATCACTATTCAAGGCCAATGCCAGCTTCATTATTTGCCACCATCCTGGGTCTGAGGACGTGTTTCGATTCATCAAGCTACAGAGACACTGAAATACTTAACAATCTTTAAATAATACAGTGAGAAAGACCAACTTATATGTTAAAACTTTCAAACTTGAGCGTAAACAGAATCATGTAAAATCCATCTCCAAGTTTAAAACACTGCTAGTATTCTTGAAGATACAACTCACTAAACATGTGGATGTCATGAACCAAAATGTCTTTACCATTCCCTTCCATTTCTTTGGCCTTCCTAAATTCAATGTGAATTATGAATTCTTTTTTAATAAACACTTTCCAATGAGATTGTGCTTTTAATTTTTTTTAGAAAAATCATACCAGTTATAGTATTTAATAAACAGGTAACCTTAGTTTCTTTTATTGCTATAGAATATCCTCATTGTAAAAAAAAAAAAGACAAGGCCCCCCCCCCCAAAAAAAAACCTGAAAGTGTGTTTGTTAAAGTTCAGCTGGTTTCCTTCTCTAAAGAGTGACAAAAACGACTTTCAGAGGAATACTACAAGGGACCAAGAACAGGCTCTTTTCCTCCCTCCTCAGAACTACTCAGATAAGGACCCTGGATTCAAAGGGAGACAACCGTGTTACCTCAGAAACCACCCAGGACACAGAATAACAGCCTCCTGCACAGTACCTGAAGCGTCCCTCTGAGGAGCGGGGACACACAGTGGCTTATCTCAGCATATTATTAACTGCGGCTCTTTATTGTACCATAGACCCATGTATCGTGGAGAGACCGGGACAGCTGCTTACGAAGATGCTCCAGAACGCGGAGCACTGTTTAAGTAAACAAACCCTTTCACAGCATTTAACACCTCAGTTCAGCTCCATCTCTCCACTCTTCCACCTGTGTCTTCACAAGAAACAGACCCACCAGTGACGTCAGAACTGCTCTGAAGGTGTAGCTCTGCTGCCCAGCACACAGCTGCTCACAGCTGGGGTTCGGACACAGCTGCAGACAGCCACAAACTACGAGTGAGTACTGCACTTTCTGTAGCCTTTTCACTCCTATGGCATAGGTGATTTTTTTTTAAAAGTTGACTTCAAAGTAACCATTAACTGAGTCCTCCACAGTCCTCCCTGCCTAGCAAGGGTTCCCAGGAAAGGATGTATGTGTGAACTTAAACTTTAAACACACTACAAGAAAGAACTTTTATAGAAAGCCTCCCTTTTGCAGGATATTCTGTTTTGAAAAATTAGATTTCCATGTCCTATATTATACTAATTTTAACTGGGCCAACTCATTCACTCACTCAGAGGCTTGCCTCACTAAAATATCAGGGTGTTAAGAACTAACTTAATAAAAGAATTTAAAATCACTACATTAACCAGGGTAGAAAGCAAAATGGGATAGGGAAGAGAATATTTGTTTAGAAAATACTTCATTTGGGCTTTTGACTGGTTTTTAGGATTTATCCTGGTTTGGAGTGTGTTTGGAAGGGAAACTGGTGAATGGGTTCAGAGTCAGAGCCAGACAGAAGAATTAAGTTCCGATATTCCATTACATAGAGGGTGATAAGTAAAACTGAGCTGTATAATTCAAAACAGCTCCAAAAGGACTCTGGATTAGTAACTGAGGTGGTGAATGACCTAAGAATACTGTGGTGATCATTTCACAATGTCTTAGTGTACCAACATCACCCAGTACAGAGCAACACATGAAAAAAGACAACAACGAAACACACACAACTATGAGTAGCCATGCTATTATGTCAAATACAAGAAATGACATGATACACATGCTAGACAAACATGAAATCTTGGAAATAATTAGAACAGATAAACATAACTAAAGCAGCTACATGGGGTAGAAACTGTGGCCCTGTCTTACATTTTTTAAAAAATCAGGTTTCCAGTCTCTATCAATGGAAGTGAAACCTTCCAAAGTTACATAAACTCAGTCTTCAACCCACCTTCACAAGAAGCCTACACTTCTGGCATAGCATGAACTGCTTAACATCAAGTTCAAACACAAAGAGTGAGCTACCAACTCCACTACTGCACTTCCACAATAACGGTGAAAGCTTTTGAAAGAAATGGACCTAACTGAATATAACCACCTTCCTACAGCCACATGATCTGACCCAAATAATTCTATGAAGAAATTATTCCACACATTTATAGGGTGTCAAACTAATGTTCTACTTTAAACACTTTACCCCAACTGTTGACCTCCATTTCTGACCCTATCAGCATGAAGGCATGTCAATATCACTTCTTCATACTGCATTCATTCCTGAACAGGAGTCAAGACAATACAAAGGAAAACATCTAGAAAGCAACCCTAAACCATGTCACTCCACAGTGTAAAGTATGTGAAGTTCTAAGCCTCATCTACCACATACACTGAAGACCAGTGCAAATCTCACAAGTTATCAAGAAGAACCTCCAAACTGCCATAAGGGGATGCTTTCTGCAGCAAGGCAGGGAAGGGACTTGGGACAAAGCTGAAGAGAGAACTGAACATGCCAACACCAATCTGAGATGCTTGACAGCAACTCTGCTGTGATGTCAAAGGAGACAGGGTGTCATTCAACAATATTTTTTTTTAAATTAAGCTCTACAGTTTGAAGGCAATGCAAACGACTCTGAGGAGGTAAAGAAACAAGGAGTAGGATGCCCAGGTCCTATATTCAAACATCCAGCCACATTGTTGGGGTCTAAAGTAGTTCAGATCAGAGAGCTACACAACTCCACGTGGTGTTTTATTCTAGCGTGGAGGACACAATGTACCGCACACTGCCCCCATGCTCCCTCTACCTAGAGATGACAGCCATGTTTAGACCAATTTAACTGAACTTAGGTTTTTTAGGTGAACAGTTTGATTTACAAACAAAATATAGACAAGCTTCAGAATAAACCACAGCATCTTCAACTTATAAATCATGTAGCAAAGCCTTCAGCAGGTACTAGCACACGCTGGCTTTTGACTTTGAGTATTCCAATGAATGCATTGGTCTTTTATCAGTCTGACTGAATCAAGGCATGGGAAAACAACAATCATCTCAAAGACTCAACAAACCTCCATGATTGAAGTGGAGGACCCAAAAATTCATTATCCAGTTCTTTATACAACACTACAGCTAAAATCTCTCTGACTTCAGGTTCAATTTAAATTCTATTAATCAAACGCCCCCATGTATTATTGAAAATGAGGCAATTGCACAAAATCATTAATTGAGAGGGATAATTATAACTGATATATAAATAAGAATTTACTAAAAAGGCTTTCAGGAGGCAACAGTTTAAATCAAAAATTTAAATACAAAAGGTGTCTCATGTTGCTTAACTGTCATAAGTTTCAGATGCCTTTTATTCTACAGTTACAGATTTGGCAAGATTCCGTGGGAAATCAACCTGCAAAAAAAAAGAGAATTATATTAAGAAATAACTGAAAAACAATAGAGGAAGGTGCTAATATATACCGGGAGAGCTACCTCAGTCCCTCTATGGAGGCAGACCTCACAGGGAACCCTGGAAACACGACAGGATATTTTGGTTCCCACAATAGCAAGAGGACTAAGAATGCTACAAGTCCTGCAGCCCTCACTGTGGGAGATCCAAACCACAGACTTGTCCCACCCCAAAATGCCAATCACAGCCCCTGCCCAGTCAGTCTAAGGCCTGGAGTAAACACCAAGGCTTCTTCTAATCCTATGGGTAAGAAGAAAGCAATGTAAACTATGGACCGGGCTGTGCAAAGACACAGGTGCAGCGGATCTTCAAGAGCTACTGTGAAAGTTGGGAGGGCTGGTGAGACACAACAAGCAAAGATGCTCGCTGCCAAACCTGAATTCACTCCTTAGGACTCACAGAGTGGAAGGAGAGAACCAGTTCTTACCAGTTGTCCCCTGACCTCCACCCTTGAACTGTGACATGTATATATACAAACTAACTAAATAAATAAATATCTAAAAACAAAACAAAAAAAGTTGGGACTAACTATATCAAGATGTACCCTAGAGTTCAAAAGCCACCCCGGAGTTCTACAGAGGCGGTCACTCACATCGTAGCCTCTCAGCACAGCCAGATGGAAAGCCAGCAGCTGCAAGGGGATCACACTGAGAATGCCCTGCAAGCAGTCTACTGAGTGGGGCACCTTGATTGTCCTTTTTGTGTTCTTAATGGTCTCGGTATCCTCCTTATCACAGATCACGACTGGGCGCCCCTGGGAAGAAAACCACATGCAGACACAATCACGAGAAGTACATGCCAGGCAACAAGTGAGCATGTGCTCCACACTGCAAGATACACAGACACGCTCTGACTGCTCATGTAGATGGGCACGAACAGCTTTTGTGCAACTCAGTAGATTTTTGTCAAAAATTTACATAAGAAAGAAACGCCAAGCTTGAATACAGGTTCGCCTTCCTTTGAAGTTCAAGTTTATTTCCAGTACACTGTGTTGAGGGAGAAATATCTCTGGAATTAAACATAAGCCAACTGATGGTGGGAGAATGTGAGGCACAGTATTCATGATGTTAATGTAAACTCTACACATTAGAATTCCTTTTGAAGGAAATACTTCATCATGTTAAAGTAAAAAGAAAACATTGTGTTAACTGACAGAAGAAAGAATCTGGAGACTAGGGCCTAGTTTTGGTTTAGATCTTATATTATGAGAGCTGATAATGAGAGGATGGTCAGGAACCATCAAAAGCTAAGCCTCTGGCTCCCTATACATAAACAGCACAGCAAAGAAGTTGGCAAGCAAGCATGGTTTGCGGTCATCTCCCAGGCCTGGTCTGGCACAGTTAGCATAAATTCACCTGTGCTTTGATAACCCCGCTCACAGAGCTCCAGGCTATTATCACAGCGCTTGACCTACCTGCCGTGCAACCACTTGCTGTAGTGCGTTCTGACACTTGGCATAAGTGTGGTCTCGCATGATGATCATGATGACAGGCATCAACTTGTCCACCAAGGCCAGAGGGCCATGCTTTAGCTCACCAGCAAGGATGCCTTCAGAGTGCATGTAAGTAATCTCCTTGATTTTCTAGAATTAAAGAACCAGGTAAGTCTTTAGTTCATTTTTCAAAATTCTACTTTTAAGGACATATTACACAAAGTATCTGAGATGGTTAGGTCTACTAGGAAGTATTAAAGACTACTACTGATCTGTCCCTAGAGCTAACAACAGATTATCACTTCCAAAACACCAACAACCACAGTGCTGAAGTTCTACAAAGAGTATTCTTAAGGATTCAGACTATCAACATCAGTCATGCTGTGCCTTATAATTCACTTCAACTTCTTATCTAGTGAACCTTAAGTCAGTTGTTCATATTTCAATTGCATGTATACCCAACTTAAAATGCTAACCTCTAGTTCCCATGTAAACTTTTCTTGGCTTTCACTTTTGAATTAAGTTTTACGGCATCTTCTTAAGGCAAACAAACCACAATATACAAACAGAGGCATTTTAAACATTTTGCCCATTTCAATTCATTTGTTTTACAAGTATGTGGGGAGTCAGCAAGATAAGGATGCTTGCCACCAAGCCTGACAACCTGAGTTTGATGTTCAGGATTCAAATGGTTGGAAGAAAACTGACTCCAGCTTGAGCTGTCCCGATTCCCACACATGCACTGAAGCATACCACCTCCCACCCATGCATGTGCTCACACACACACACACACACACACCCATACATACACAACTAAATGAATGACAAGGCACAGTGATATTTTGAATGCCTAGCTCTCTGTGGGTTAAGTACTGCAGAATAAATAAAAGTACACGTTCCCTGATCAGGGGAGGGGGACTTGGCCGGGGGGAGGGGGAGGGAAAGGGGAGGCAGTGGCGGGGAGGAGGCAGAAATCTTTAATAAATAAATAAATTTAAAAAAGAAAAAAAAAGTACACATTCCCACCAGGTGGTGGTGGCACACACCTTTAATCCCAGTACTTGGGAGGCAGAGGCAGGTGGATCTCTGTGAGTTTAAGACCAGCCTGGACTGTTACACAGAGAAACCTTGTCCCGAAAAACCAAAAAAAGTGTATGTGCCCTATCCCTAAGTCTTTAGGAGTAAAGTCAACTTAAGTGAGAAAACGCACCAGGGCTCCTTCCAGACACGTAGCGTAATGATAGCCTCGTCCCATTATCAGGACTGACTTCTGGTGGTACAGTTCTGTTGCCAGCTTCTGAATTTCATCATCCATGCTCAGCACTTCCTTAATCAAGTCTGTTAAGATAAAGATTAGCCCAGCCTATGAAAAAGGAGCAATACATAGATAAAGTAACAATGCTATACTGGAAGCAAACAGCAGAGACCAGTACTTCCTCTCTTCTGTGGCATCAGCATGAAATTCTCTTAACATGGAGGCAAAAACAGAAAGACCTTCTAACTATGCAACTACAAACCACAGCACCAGGAGTAAGATGAGAACTTCATTCATTGTTCAGTCCCTTCCACATCAAACATATAGAAAATAAAATAAAGAGCCTTAGTTTAGAGTTCCAGATAGGGTGGTGGGCCAAAAGCTGCCTCCTGTGATAGTCAGGGAGAAAAATTAGAATTAAAAAAAAAAAAAAAAAGACTCAAAGGGTCAAAGATGTAGTTCAACTGACAGAGTTAGAGTGTGCTTGCCTACAACGAACACAGGGTCAAGCCCCACAACTGCATACAACTGGGCATAGTGGATAATACCTGTAATCCAAGCACTCAGGAGGTAGAAGCAGGAGAATCAAGAGTTCAAGGTCATTCTCCCCTACGTACTAAGTTAAACTCCACCTGGGATACAAGAGACCTGGTCTCAAAAAAAGATCAGAAAAGCCACCAGGCAAAAAGTAACCAAATGGAGCATAGCTCTAGACCTATGGCTCCCTTACTGGGAGAAGGGAAACAGAAGTTTCATCCAAAAGGTAAGCCACACAGCCTGAAAAAGAGATGAGAAGTCCCACCCACAGGACAAACTACAGCCCTCAAAGCCTCAAGTCAGGTACTGGTCTGCAGACAGTGCATCCTCCAGCAATGGGGTTCCTTCTGTCATTTTATGACTCTGTGGTCAGACCCGAGCTTAGAAAGAAACCTACTTCTTAAAACTAAGCTAATCAGAGCTGGATAAATAGCTTATTGGCTAAGAACACAGACTGCTCTTCTAGAGGACCCAGGTTCAAATCCAAGCACTCACACTGCGGCTCACAACTACCTATAACTCCAGTTCCAGGGGATCCGATGTTCTCTTCTGGCCTCTACAGGAACCTGCATGCATGTGGTGCACAGATATACATTGCAGGCAAAATACCTATACACATAATAAAATAATTAAATTTAAAAACTGCACTACTCTAGGCCCAAGACTAGAGAACAGTCTCAAGTCAAGAAGCTCAAGCTCAAGCTGCACACACCAGTGGGAGACAGCTGGAGAGGGAAGGAAGGGACAGACTCTGACATGCCAAAAAAGTCCAGGCAGTGAAGTATGTGGGAAGGGAGCACTGCTCTAGGTACCTAGAAATAACTCTGGAGCAGACAGGCCTGAGCCAGCTCTCTGCTGGCCACTGCTGTGAGGGCAGGAACGCTGAAGCTCTACAACAGTGGTTCTCAACCTGGGGGTCAAAGGACCCTTTCACAGCGGAAAACACAGATATTTGTTTTGTGATTCGTTAACAGCAGAAAAATTACAGTTAAGAAACAGAAACAAGAATAATCTTAGGGTTGGGGTCACCACAACACGAGGAACTGTATTACGGGGTCACAGTATTAGGAGGGTTGAGAACTACTGCTCAAGCAGAAAGGGTAATGCAGGAGGCTTCCCAACACCCAACTGTACTCTGTTTAGTCCTAGGACACTGCGTAGATGAAGACTAACGACAGAGTGAGAGTGACCGACATAAACTCAATATGCAGACAACAGAGGAGAGGACCAGGAACAGACCACAAGGTAGCAGCCACCGTTTCTGACAAAAATGTTGAGAAAAGTCACCTCTGAAGAAAAATTATGTCTTCAATATACAAACATGGGTACTGACATATAAAAAAAGTTAGATTCATTATTTTTCACCCTGAAGAAAAACCAAAACTTAAAATTCCTGGAGAAAAACATATTGTGAAAATACTTCAAGACACTGGCACAGGCAAAGACAAGGACTTCCACAACCAGACTCCCAAGACAGGAAATTATCACAAGAACTGACAAGTAGGACTTCGTGGAATTCACGTTTCCGCAGTTTTGCGCAGTGCAGTATGGCAGCCAACCCAAGTGTAACCAGAGTGTGATTATTGCTAACTAAGAAGCTTCTGCACAGCAAAGGGAATGATTAAAAGGGTGAAGAAACAGTCTCTAAGATGGAATCTTTGCCAACTGTGCTTCAATAGATTAATATTTATAGTCTATAAAGCAATCCAGGGCTGGGGATGTGGTTCTGGTGGTAGAGATGCTTGCCTAACATGTACCAAGCCCTGGGCTCATCCTCAGCTAAATGGTTACTGTTTGAGGCCAATCTCAGCTATGTGAGACCTTGCCTCAAAAACAAAACACCAAAAAAGAAAGAAACCTATTATTTTCGATGCTAAGAAAAATTATATTTTAAAACACCTCTAAAATATGAGTGTCTTCATACCTGGCAGCCGCTTCAATCCAAGCATGATCTCTTTACGCCTCTCTTGCATGGAGATCCTGTCATCACACATCATGAGGGCAAACATCACAAGGGACACAAACTGGCTGGTGTAAGCCTGAAACACCAAAGAAAACAAAAATTAATTCCAGGTGCATTTTAAGAACCTGGAAATTTTAACAAAAAGATGAAAATCAAATCCCAATGTTGCTGCTGGCCTGGCTTAGCATCTACCTCTATTTTTAATCACAAAGCACTTAGGTATCTCAGACCTACATAAAATACTAGGGCTTATGAACCTCCTCACACCCCTCAGAAGGGAAAGAGATTGAAGGAAGGTACAGATAATCTGAATGTGCCTAACCACAGTAAGGAGAAAGGACAGAGCTCCTGGCACTAAGAGATCTGTGGATAGCTATAAAATGCCCCACCCCTGCTCCTTAATCTTTGCCTACTGGCATTTCCTCGTTTTCACTTTTTTTTTTTCTTTTTCTTTTAAAGATAGGGTCATACTCCATACCCTGGGTTAGTTTCAAAGTAATTCTCCTGCCTCAGTCTCCCAAGTGCACAAAGTACAGGTGTGAGCTACCACACTTAGCTCATTCTCACTTTGCGCTTGAGTTACAGGAAGAGGGCACCCTGGGGTGAGATTTACCTACATGTGTGCACGTGGAGGCCTAAGGCCAACCGTAGGGATTCCTCAGGAGCTGCCCCCTGTCCATTTTTCACTGAGACAGTCTCTCACTGGGACCTAGGGCTCACTGATTATGCTGCACCGGTAATCAAGCCCTAGCAATCCACCCGTCTCCATTTCCCCTTGATAAATGCAAACTACCAGGCACAGCTGCTTACTAGGTGCCGGAAACTTAACACTGTCCAGACAGAGGTATCCCCACACAAGTCCTCATTCTTATTTTTTTAACAAACAAAAAGCAACTAAAAGTTAAAGGAAAATCTAAATATATGTAAGTAAGTAAAAATTAAGCATCTGCAAACCTATGATAACATATTGGTATTTATAACTTACATTTACTTGTAAGTGTGTGTGTGTGTGTGTGTGTGTGTGTGTTTATAGGTCAGAGGACAACCTCTAGAAGTCAGTTCTCTCCTTCTATGGGGTCCACAGGGTAAAACTGAAATTGTCAGGCTTGGCAGCAAACAACTTCATTCACTTAGCTACCTTGCTGGTCCTAGTTTTTCTTTATTTATTATGTATGAAAAAATATATTTTCAATAAAAGAAAGTTATTAAGCACACATAGTGGCACACACCCATAATCCCAAAACTTGGAAGGCAGAACCCAAGGAATAAAAAAACCAAGACCCTCCTTAGCGACAGAACAAGCTTGAGGCCAGCCTGAGATACATGAACTCCTATCTCAAAAAACATTCAATTAAAAAAATAAGTATAGGCCGGGCTGTGGTGGCGCACACCTTTAATCCCAGCACTCGGGAGGCAGAGGCAGGCGGATCTTTGTGAGTTCGAGGTCAACTTGGTCTACAGAGCTAGTTCCGGGCCAGGCTCCAAAGCCACAGAGAAACCCTGTCTCGAAAAACCAAAAAAAAAAAAAAAATTTGTCAGAGAGTCAAAACTATCTTTTAGACAAATGACTACCATCTTAACCTTTTCCAAAGGTTTATTTATTTGGAGCTGGTAGCTCATGTGCTTATCCTGACAGGCATGTGAAAATCAGAGGACAATCTATGGGAGTCAGTTCTTTCCTTTCACCACGTGGGAGTCTTCTCCCTTTGTTGCCAAGCTGATCTCAAACCCAAGGGCTTGAGTAATCCAACAGGTGCACACCAGCACAAGAGCCTGTCATTCATAACTTCAGTCCAAAGAAACTAAGATTTCTTTTCATGTGCGTTAGCTAATAATATTCACTCTTTTGACAAATTTATTGTTCTTTGTCTGTTTTTCTTTTTCTTACTTTTGTGGTTGTTTTCTTTTGAGACAGGGTTCCTTTGTGTGGCCCCGGATGTCCCAGAACTCTCTGTAGACCAGGTAAGCCTTAAATTCAGAGATCCACCTGCCTCCACCTCCATGCTGATTAAAGGCATGTGCCATATGCCTGGAGGACTCAATATTATTTCAAAGAAAGCTTTTGTGCTTTAGGCCTTTGAGACTTTTACTTAATTTTCATTGCTAAATTGTTAGGTATATTGTGCTGTGCATAGGTCTTTATTCAGGAAGTGTATTACGATTTTACACCCAGTTTCTAGCATTCTTCCCTGAGTCAATTCCTAAGTGATTATGCTCCTGTCATGCTGAGGAGACACCTCAGCCAAACTATTACGTGAGACCCTGCCACTTCTGCTGGACACCTTTGGCCTCCACAGCCACCTGTCCCTATTTCATCCCCCCAGCAGATTGGAACCACATACACGCTTAAGTATGAATGGAGCCTATGTTCTGAATTCTAAGTGTCAGCTTCCCCTTGTCACTATGGATGTGTCTTTCAATGAAGAGAAAAATCACTAACAGGATCTTTGTCCCCTAAGATATGAAGCTGTTCCAAATCCAACTTGATCTTGCAACAAGCACTCAGTCTAGCCGCTCCAATCCACCACTAATGTCACGCTACCAATGAGTGTGTCCCAGCCACCAGTTTTCATTTCATCTGTGCATACCAAGAAACTCAATATGATAAAAATAAGCTATACCTCACATTTACAATCTACTATGGTCTGAAAAAAAATTTACCCAGAAAATGTTGACTGAACTTTCCAACTTGATTTTCTTTTTATTAAGTCCAAAACAAAATTACTTAGGCACATTAAAACAAAACAAACAAAAAAAACCCTAAGTCAGCAGTGTGGTAAAATTTTAAACACCTGCAATAACAAGAACTACAAATTCTGCACACGGGCATCATCAATTCCGAAAGAAACACCAAATTATCATTGGTCTGATACTATGTGAAAGTCAGTAACAGTCTTCTAAACCAACCATCTTCTCAGGCAGAGTTGGAAACTTGTACACAGGCTCATCACTGAGCAGTGATGGGGAGCAACTTCTGTGACTACTTAAAACATACAAACTCACTTCCTATTCAGAAACTGCTGTAATGAAATAACCCAGAACCTATCTTATAGAACACCAAGCCAAGAATATCTAAGACAACTGAAAACAAAATTACTTTGGAATCCAGGAAGAATGAAGCTGTATTACATTAATAAATAATTAAATAATAAATAAGCTGCCATAATTATTAAAAGATTTTAATGAAGGTATTTTTATTTATTAAAAGATTTATTTATTCAGAGGGGGAAAAGGGTGCATACCACAGTATACGTGTGGAGGTCAGAAAACTACTTAGAGAGAGTCAGTTCTCTCCTTCCCCTATACAGGTTCTAGGGATCAAACTCAAATCGTCAGGTTTGGCTGATGTTGGTGGTGGACACCTTTACCTGCTAAGCCATCTTGTCAATACTCACTATTACTAAAGCTGACACTTTTAAAAGACATTACATACTTTAAAAGATACTTGCTTTCTTATCCAAGATGTAAGCACTAGGGAACGGGGTGAAGGGTACATGGGGCATCTCTACTGGGGCTACTACTAGGGTACCAGTACATGTGCTAAAGGCTTGGTCCCCAGGGTGGTCCTCCTGAAAGATTACAGACCTCCTCCTTTTGGTAGGAGCTGATGACTAGTAACGGATCCTTTGGTTATCTAAGAAAAAATCCTTGAAGGAGTTTGTGGGCCCTGACTCTCAGATTATCTCTGCTTCCTGGCTCACTCCCTACTGCATGACTGACTGCCTAACCAGAGCTACAAAACAACGATGCTGCCTAATTTCAGACTGGGACCTCCAGAGCTATGAACCAAAGAAACCTTTTTCTTTTCATGTTAGTTGCCTCAGCTATTGTTATGATAATGTGAGGCTGACTGATAACACAACTTTGTAACTTCCTATAAATATTTCAAATTTTAAGAAATTAAAAGGATTTGCTTTTAGAGAAAAACTGCTGATACTAACAACAATGTGAACAAGCTTCAAAGGCTTCATGCTAAGTGAAAGCCAATTATAGAAGACATGTCTCATAAAACTCCTATTCATGAGAACTATCTGGAAAATGACACAATATTTAGTAAGAGAAAGCAGTAGATTTGAGCGTGAAGCCAGAGGTTAGGAGTGGGCATGGACTGGCAAGAGCACAAAGGAGTAACTGCTGTTCTGTGAACACGGTCTCCTAAAACTGTGTGGTGACAGCCGCACAACCAAGTAAGTTTACCACATGGCAGTGCAAGCTGCACCTTCCTAAAACTGTAGAAAAGACTCATGGTGGAATCCAGGCGTGGGTAAATGGGTGTTAAGTCATTGTAACTGCTACATGCACGAAAACCTTCATAATAAAACGATGGAGAAATTCAAGCTCTCATAAACTAAAGGATCAAGAATACTTTGTAAAGTACATCCCCTGCAACTCAATCATCTGTCTCTCCACACATGCTGATGTGCAGTGGTTCACGTGCTGTGGACAGGAGCCTGTGTGCCCATCCCTGATCAGAGCTGTCTGGACTCTGCTACAAACAGCTCGTTATTCACTCCCCCACAGGATGGCCCTAAGCACAAGCAACTCACATGTTTTAATCACCATATGGAGAAAATTCACATTTCAACTATGTGTAAATTATAGTAATGTCAAGACTCTCAAAACAAAAACAAAATATCCAGAGTTTTTAACGTAAGAATCACAAATTTTCCACAAAAGTTTTCCATGAGATTTAAGGATTAAAGCCTAAACCACTGAAACATATCAATCAACAAAAAATATTAAACTTAAGCAGAAAAACAGGTAAGCTGAAATTTCAAAAATCCTAAGTAACATTTTGTATTTTATATACTTATACAACTTACAAAAAGTTTTATATCTCAGCTACAGATAGCAGTTTTACACACCTTTAAAACCAAGGTATTTTTAAACTCCTACAGATGCAATATTTAAAAAGAAATGAATACTATCCTGTCATTTCTGCTTTTGAAGCTTTATGTATATATCTTATTGCTCTGACTGTGTCAGGAAGGGAGACATTGCACTGTGAATGTGCATCCATGCATCCATGCACGAACAATGGTGAGCAGGCCGCAGGTACCCTGTTCTACCACTCTGACTTAAGGAAACATAGCTGATCACTGAACCTGGAGCTAAGTTGGCAGCTAACAACCTCCAGGATCCTCCTATCTCCACACACCCAAAGGTCACAGGCAGACATAATCAGGCTTTTTACATGGGTGCTGAGGATTTGAACTCAGGCCTTAAGTTTGTACAAGACAGGATTTCTCTGTATAGCTTTGGAACCTGTCCTGGCACTTACTCTGTAGACCAGGCTGTCCTTGAACTCACAGAGATCCGTCTGCCTGTGCCTCCAGAGTGATGGGATTAAAGGCTTGTGCCACCACTGCCTACCACACCAACCATTCTTAAACGACGAACATCTACCCAGCACCCAATTAGCTTTACTTGTCAGTTTAACAAAGTATATTCCTTGTTACGGTTTTTCAAAAGTAGTGTCATATTCTGACATACTTAAGGAAATCAGGAATACATAAATAAAAAATAAAATAAAAACATCAATAATTGTCTGGATTAAACTGTCCATTTCTAATTTACTGCTTTTCTAATCCCAACTACACCAGTAACAGGGCGGTGTATGACTGCTTGGAGTTATTGTACTTGGAGAATAGAGACTGTGCCTGACGAACAGGAAAAGCTGGCAGACATCTTTTAAAGCAGACCTGGTAAACACTGTCCTCTGTAAACTCTAAGACTACACCAGGGAAAAGAACACATTAACTGGCCCCCAGACCAGCACCCCTCACCAACAGGATGCTTAAGTAACCGCCGTGGAAGAAACCAAGGATTTACCTTTGTACTGGCCACGCCAACCTCAGGACCAGCATTGATATGAACCCCACAATCTGTCTCCCTTGATATAGAACTGCCGACTGTATTTGTGATCCCCACAGTTAGGGCTCCTCTCTCCTTACAGTACCGAAGAGCCATCAGGGTATCAGCTGTCTCACCTGTGTAAAAGGGACAAAAGTGACACAGCAGTTTTAGAGTATGCCGCTTCTTACATGAAAAGCTGGCCACACTTTCAACTTGTTTGTTTTAAATAAAGCATGAGGCAAGCTCTTATTAAACTTAGAAGATATAGCCAGGCACGGTGCCATGCATCTTTACTCCCAGCACTTGGCTTGAAGAGACAGTCAAATCACTGAGTTGGAGGCCATCCTTGTCTACCTAGTGAGTTCAGGTCAACAAAGACTACATAGTGAGACCCTGTCTCAAATAACAAAAACCATACATTTACAAGACATAGGCTTTCTAGGATCTCTTTTGTTTCTCATCTGAAAATTAAGCTCTTTAAGCTGTATGTATAAATGGTGTTCATTTTTACTGAATCATAAAGAATGTATTAGTATGTCTGAAGTCAATCTGTACTTACCAGGTCATTGAAATACCAGTTTAAGCATTAGTTCTTAAAAGATTTGATAGAATTATTAGGAAAATTGACTTACAGTGACTTTTTTTCCCCTTAAAGTCTAAAATGAACATACCTGATTGACTAATGAAAAAGCAAACATCATCTCGAAAGACTGGAGTGTTTCTATCCAAGAAGTCACTAGCAAGCTCCACCATCACCGGCAACTCTGTCAGCTCCTCTAGAACCTGACGGGTCTAGAGAGAAAAGAGAACACAATCTACCTTCAGACATCCTTATTCATTGAACTTCTTTGGTCTTAATGTACAGTTTCTACTTTTGTGATAATAAAAATAGCATACAGACTAGAGGTATAGTTCAGTGATGAGAACTTGCCTAGCAGGCATAAGGCCAACCAACCCCATCACTGCTTCCAACCCCAGCGCTGCCAAAAGAAAAACAAGGCATAAATTTGGAAAACATTAAGTAATACAAATTAAAGAATAAAAAAATTAAAGGTATTCAACATCCCACTATGCAAGAGATAAGCATTGCTAACGCTTTAATACAAGTGTTTTAAAACAATCCTATTTTTCAAGACTAGACTCGTCTAGAATTCACTATACAGTTGAAGCTGGCCTCAAATTTGCAGTAAGGTTCCTATCTCAGCCTTCTGAGTGCTGGGATTATAAGGTGTGAGTCATAATTCTAAGCTCCATGCAAACATTCTTATAAGTGGATATATCCACACAAAGGAACATTTTGAGGAGAAAAAGCACTGTTTTGAATGAACTTGTGTGTTATCTCTAACTCTCCAATTCCTGATATTTAAAATTAAAATGTCAATGGTACACATATTCATTCAACTCCAAATGTTAGAAAGTTAGAAACAACAGAACACAAACTTGTAAGCACCAAAATCTCTTAAGTCTTGTAGATGCACAGACACATGGCGGTGCTTTAACGCTGACAACAGACAGTCTCGCTCACTAGCCCGTCACCTGTTTCTTCAGGCCAGCCCCGCCCTGCCTGTCTCTAGTCTCATCTCCATGTGTTCCTCCTTTATAGCAATAAAAGCCACAAAGGCTGGCAGGAGAGCTGCTTGCAGAGGACCTGAGTTTCTTCGCCAGCACCCAGGACTAGTGGCTCACAACCATTTACGCCTCCAGTTCCAAAGAGGCCTTACACCCTCTTCTGAGGTCAGCCAGACCTATACATGTGTCACATATGCATGCAGAGAGAGAGAGAGAAACTAAAAGACCCCTGCAAAGTTGTCCATACTCCACAGCTCTGGAACTTTTGCTTGCCCACAAACTGAAAGAGAATTGTTTTGTTGTGCTTGGTTCCAGTTATCTTAGTTTGGGAGTTTTTTACAACATCGCAGCAACATGATAATAACAATATTACAGAAATATGAACGCCAAATATGTGAAAATTAAGTGCCCCTATATTTTTTTTTTTGTTTTGTTTTGTTTTTCTAGACAGGGTTTCTCTGTAGTTTTGGTTCCTGTCCTGGAACTAGCTCTTGTAGACCAGGCCTGCCTCTGCCTCCCAAGTGCTGGGATTAAAGGCGTGCGCCACCACCGCCCGGCAAGTGCTCCTACTTTTAATTACTTTTATGATGGCGTGATTTATAATTATTCATAAATCAGATACTGACACTAATAAGCTAAATGTTTTCCTTCAAATAAATGTAAGTAAAAAATTTCCCCTTAGATTACAAATGTATTAGATTGGAATTTTATCTTCAAACAAACAAACCTAACAACCTACCAGATATTAAAAATGAACATAACTCATCAGACAGTGGTGGCCCACACCTTTATTCCCAGCACTCAGGAGGCAGACGCAGGCAGACCTCTGGGAGTTTGAGGCCAGCCTGGTCTAAAGACCAGGACAGTCAGGCCTACACAGAGAAACCCTTTCTCAAGAAAAACAAAAATTAACTCCCACAGAGTAAGAGGTAAATATTTATGTTGCAGCAAATAAAAAATTATTCTCATGAACTTTGGAAACCAATCTTAAAGCAAAAACTGAGTGCAAGAGACTTGTGTATGCCAGTGTGTAATCTACACTTATGAAGAAACTACAGCTGAATCTAACTTAAGTGGCCATCATGTCCCAGTTTCTTTACTGACAACCAATGTAAGTTCCCAACACAGGACTTTCCATTTCTAAAGACTAATTTAGCCAAGTCTGGGCTGGTGAGATAGGTTAGTAGTTAAGAACATCAGCTGCTCTTGCAGAGGATTCTGGTCCAGGTCCCAGCAGCCACAAAGTGATTCATAGACATCAGTAATTCCAGGAGATTCAATGCCCTCTTCTGACCTGCAAGGGCACCAGGCACACCAGTGGTGCACAGACATTCTTGCAAGCAAAACACTCACACACATAAAATAAAACAAATAAATCTAAAATAAACTAAGTCTGGCCTGGTGGTGGTGGCGCACGCCTTTAATCCCAGCACTTGGGAGGCAGAGGCAGCCTGTGAGTTCGAGGCCAGCCTGGTCTACAGAGCGAGTTCCAGGACCTGTCTCGAAAATACAAAACAAACAAACAAACGAATAAATAAATAAATAAATAAATAAATAAATAAATAAATAAATAAATAAATAAAAGAATTAACTAATTCTGTTTTCTTTGCAGAAAAGTACCTGTGAAGTAAAGCCTGCTGAGGCTCACAAAAGTCACTGGCCATCTGTCTGAGTCTAGTGGACAATTCTAAGCAAAATAAGCAAACCCCAAAAGGTATATTAAGAGGCTGAGGAAGGAGGATCTTAGACCTGGTGTAGTAGGAGGCTGCTTTTTGTTTCACGGGTGCCCAGACTCCCAAACTATATTATTTAAATCACTGCTTGGCCAATTACTTAAGTGTATTGTTAGCTAGTTTTTACATTTAGAATTAACCCATTTTTATTAGTTTATATTCTCAAAAAAACAAAAAACAACACCTAATGACTACAAGAAGGCATGCTCTGTGGGCTACTTAGGTCAGTGCAAAGCCCCTTCCCACTCTAGTTATGATGTCAATCAAAGGCAGCCTATATGTATATGTAGCTCTCTTTCTATAGCACATCTTCCATTAACAAAGCAACTAGAACATCCTCTATCCCTTTCCTGAAAGGTCATGTAAAAAAATGACACAATAACATGCTTTAATAAGATAGTTTTACAAGGCTAAAGCAAGATAGCTCAATAGGTAAAGGACTTGCCACACAAGTCTGGAGAGCGAACTGAACCCTCAAAATTCTCATAAAGGTGGAAGGAGAGAACCTACTCCAGTTGTCCCCTGCCCTTCACATGCATGCCTCCCTACATATCATGTACACATACAATAATAACTTTTAAAGTTTTAAATACAGTTTTACATGGTATGTTACTAGAAATACTACTGAGCTGCAGATACCCTGATTCCAATACACTGTAACTAAAATGTAAAGAGGCCACTTACTGCCACACCAGCATGGTAACTTGTGCCACAAGCAATTAGAATCAACCGCCGACACCGCTGGATCTCTTTAATGTGATCTTTCAAACCTCCCAAATTCACTGAAATAGAAATTTGTGTATATAATTACTTAGGAGAAAACCATATAAACAGAAAATTCTTTTCATAAATATCCACTGTCAATTTGAAAAACCAATACTACTGTTTTAAGCAATTCATAGTTCCCAGAAGACTATTTTGTTGTAGCTATGTAAATTAACAGTCACAGCTTAGCCGGTCCCTCCCCTCACTCAGCAGGCACTGACTCACTTTAGGTCACTTTTCATTCCTCTCCGTACATTAAAAGTTACCGCAAAGGAAAAGCTACAGGGACAGGACCAGCAGATCAGCCGACACTGGATTTGGACAACAGGACATAAGGAAGTTTCCAGAATGTTAGAACTCTTCTATGTCTTGAGCCTGTTGAGGCCATGATTATGACTGTTATAAAGTTCTGTCAAAACTCAGAATCTTACTAGAAAGCTAAGGCAATAGATCCATATGACACTAGTAATTCAAGACCAACCTGGGCAACATAACAAGATCCTGTCTCAGAAAAAAAAAAAATGAAGCAGAATGTTCCATTTAGAATGACGAATTTGGTGCTAGAGAGATGGCTCCGTGGTCAAGAAGACTTCCTGCTCTTTCAGAGGACACAGGTTCAGTTCCCAGCACCCACAGCTAGAACTGTAACTCCAGGTCCAGGAGATCTATCATCTTCTAGCACCAGGTACACATATGCACATGATGCACATACATACAGTAGGCAAAACATGCATACACATAAAATAAAAAATCTTGTTTTTCCATAGAGGCATATAAACAGATAACAATAGCCAGTTGTAATGAAGAATCTGCAGCAAACCCACTTCTGTCTGCTACACCTGTGTGGGTCACAAAAGCATAGTTATTTTTTAAAATTTTATTTATGTTTTATGTATATGAGTGTTCTGTACGCATACCTTCATGCCAGAAGAGGGCATCAGATTCTATTATAGAGGGTTAGAGGGTTAGGGCTGGGGTTAGGGTTATCTCCATCTATAACCACCATGCGGTTGCTGGGAACTGAACTCAGAACCTCTGGAAGAGAGCAGTCAGCACTCTTAACCTCTAAGTCATCTGTCCAACCCATAAAAAAAGTTATTTTTTAAAAATGATGAATTTGGGTAGGTGAGATGACTTAGCAGGTAAAGGCATTTGCTGCTGAGCCTAATGAGCTGAATTCTACTCCCAGGACCCACATGACAGGAGAGAGCCAACTCCTACAAGTTGTCCTCTGACTTCTACCTGCATGCCATGACACATGTGCCTACACACATATATAAAACAAATCAAAATAAGAAAATACATGATAAATGTAGGGCTGGTAAGATATACTAATCCATAAAGTGCTTGCCACACAAGCATGAGGTTGGTCCCCAGAACCCATGTAAAAATCTAGGCATGATGGGATGTGCTTACATTCTCAGCTCTGGAGAGAGACAGAATGATCCCTGGGGCTCAATGCCAAGTCTAATCCTAATGCCAAATCTCAGTGAGAGACCCTATCTCAATTAACAAACAAACAAAATAAAATAGCAACAACAAAACAAAGTGGAATAAGTCTAAAACATCTCCCAAGGTTGGCCTCTGGTATCCATAAAAGCATATGCATGTACACTTGTACATACATACACAAACCACACACACCTATACCCATCAACATGGGCTGTATGTACAATCACCATACAGAATGATTGTGTTCACTACATCTAACTATACTTCAATAAAGCTACCTAGAAGCCGGGTGGTGGTGGCGCACACCTTTAATCCCAGCACTCGGGAGGCAGAGGCAGGCGGATCTCTGTGAGTTCAAGACCAGCCTGGTCTACAAGAGCTAGTTCCAGGACAGGCTCCAAAACCACAGAGAAACCCTGTCTCGGGGGG
>NW_026068039.1:2116871-2133384 GCF_014885135.2 Alexandromys fortis | reverse complement strand
GGGGGGAAGCTACCTAGAAAATTACCTTCATTATGTTTATTTCTATGAACTCCAAACTATGGTGATATATTTTTCTAAAAATACTTAATGTCTTCATGAGACTGAAGTACTCCCAGGTCCTACAGCCAAATTAATAATATGCATTGAGACCATTAAGACTATGTACTAAACCTGTTATCCTATTGTATGATGAGCTTGCTCAACCTGCCTTTAAGAGAACAATGTAACCAACATTAATTACTGTGCCTTGGATTTTCCATGCAATCAGCTTTTGCAACTTAAGCTAAATGCATAGTTTTAATCTTAAATTATGTACTTTCCATGCCTCTGACCCAGAATAATGCTTGTGTGTTGTGGTAATCATTTGCCAAAAGCAGCCAACAGATTGAAAGCAATCTTAAAAAAAAAAAAAAACAAGTAACACATGAACTGTTGAAAGCAGCATGTGCATATAGGTCTGTTTGTGGTTCTGAGTGCTATTCTTGGTCAGGAAAGTAACTTCTTCCCTTGTAAAACTCAAAGATTTTGTATAATGAATTCCTCATTTCTTTCCCAGAAACATGTTGTTCAGTATAAAGCAAAACTCTGTGTTAGGGATAGCACACCACACACACACACACACACACACAGAGAGAGAGAGAGAGAGAGAGAGAGAGAGAGAGAGAGAGAGAGAGAGATCAGGCACAACAGAGAAGCAACAGGGACAAATGGATCAGTCATAGAATAGACATGCTACCAACATGCCAGTAACCACAGATGAAAGGCAATGGGAGGGAAGCAGAAAATTCAATCTGTTCAAATTTAAGCTCTTTCTTGGTCAAACTACTCCAAGAGAAAGTTTCTGTTCTCATCCTTAATGCAACACTGATGTATTTTGAACCTCCCTCAGGTTTCTTTAACATGGTATCAATGTACCAACACTGTAGTATTGCTTGTATACAAGCCCATTCTTTCTCAATCTTTGTTATTATCACCTGCCTAACTGCTCCAGTTCCAATGTCGGCATTACCTGGACTGCTTAGACACGCCTCCCTCAGTCCATCTACCACATCCCCCTATGAAATCCCTTTGGATCATCATCTTTCTAAAGATGATGACACCAACATTCTCTCAACTTTCTCTCTCTTTTTTAATTACCAAAACTGGCCGGAGAAAGCTTGATGGGTAGTGTTTGCTGTGCAAGTATGAGAACCTGATTATGAGCCGGGCGATGGTGGCTCACGCCTTTAATCCCAGCACTCGGGAGGCACAGGCAGGCGGATCTCTGTGAGTTCAAGGCCAGCCTGGTCTACAAGAGCTAGTTCCAGGACAGGAACCAAAAAACTACGGAGAAACCCTGTCTCGTAAATCGAGAGAGAGAGAGAGAGAGAGAGAGAGAGAGAGAGAGAGAGAGAACCTGATTATGGATCTCTAGTAGTCACATAAAAAGCTGGGCATAGTGCCAGGTGGTGGTGGCACACACCTTTAATCTCAGTACTTGGGAGGCAGAGGGAGGTGGATCTCTGTGAGTTCAAGGCCAGCCTAGTCCACAAGAGCTACCTCCAGGACAGATGCCAAAGCAACAGAAAAACCGTGTCTCAAAAAAACCAAATAAATAAATAAAAAAGAAAAAAACTGAGCATAAAAATGGGTGCCTGTAATCCCAGCATTAAGAAGGTGGAGACAGGCAATGTGGTTTTGAGTGCTATTGGGAATGTAGAGCTCAATGACCAGCTGATCTAGTCAGTGAGCTCCAGATTCAGTATAGAGACCTTATGTCAAAAATAAGGTGGAAGGCAACTGAGAAAGACACTTGACTTGAGCTCTGACCTCCACATGTGTTGTGGAATATTAGTTTAGGATGTGTTACATTAGTTTATCTGTGGAACACTTGCTTAATGACGCAAAGATGTGCTGCATTCTTTTTCGTTGCATTTGTTTAACTCTGTGAAGCTGTGTTACTTAGCCTGTCTAAACACCTGATTGGTCTAAGAAAGAGCTGAACTGACAATAGCTAGGCAGGAGAGGGATAGGCTTCCAGGCAGAGAGAATAAATAGGAGAAGAAATCCAGGCTTGAAAAAAGAGTGAGCAAGGAGAGAGAAAAGGAGAGGAGGATACCAGGGGCCAGCTACCCAGCCACACAATCAATCACAGAGTAAGAACAAAAGAAAGGTATATAGAATAAAGAAAGGTAAAGAGCCCAGAAGCAAAACATAGTTAAAGAAAAACAGGATAATTTAGGTTAGAAAAGCTGGCTAGAAACAAGCTAAGCTAAGGCCGGGCATTCATAAGTAAGAATAAGTGTATTTATTTGGAAGCTGAGTGGCAGGCCTCCCAAGAGTTAAAAAAAAATGTACACAAACATACATGCTCACACATACTGCTCCCTAACCCCACACGTGAGCAACTTAGAAACAAAACAACAGACAAATCAACAAAAAAGTACTAATGATTTCACAAATGACTTAGACCATATATATATAAACCACAGTACTTAAGGCTTTCAAGTCTCCTGTGACTATATTACCTGGTTAGCTCCTGTGCCTGCTCTAAATTAAGCCACAGTATAAGAGCGCATTGTTTCCACAGGCCTTGGCATGTACTATGAAGGTTTAGAAAGTGAAATGTATGTTATATTGGTAAATTGTTGTGTGCTGTTTGAACTCACAGAGAAACTGCCTCTGGAAGAGGGGTTACCACACACACCCCCAAGCATGTTTGTTCTCTAATATCTGAAGATGTCCCACCCCAAGTTTCTGCTAGATGTTCTGAGTGTCCAATTTGTTCTATCAACTATGTATCCATCATTTTCTACTTATTATTTTACTTTGGCTTGCCACATACTTAATAAATTCATCATTCAAAACCAAATGTATGGCTATAAAATAGAAAAAAATAGCTGGAGGCTGGGGTGGGGTTATACAAAAGCAAGTTAGAAAACTCAATATAAAAACAGACAAACTAGCATGGAAGGGGCACACCTTTAATTCCAGCACTCCAGAGGTAGGTAGATCTCTGTGTGTCTGAGGATATAGCCTGATCTTCAAAGCAAGTTCCAAGGCATTCAGGGCTACATACCATCAGTCCAGCCCACCTCCCAAAAGAGCAAAATCTACCAAAGAGGCTAATATTGCAGATGGAGAGCAAGAACAACAGACAGGTTAAGATGTAGTTAGCTAAATACCATCTTTCCTAAACGTGTTCCTAGCAATTTCCCTGATGGCTGTTGGGGACTGCGGACCACCAGACCCTGAATTTCTTTTAAACAACTTGCTTTCCTCTGCTCTGAGCAGCCTGCAGCTGCTCTGAGCACAAGACCCTGATGGCGGAGGAGTGATTTCTGGTGAGCCTAAAGCTGAAAGATCCCGAGGGCTGGCTGGGGCATGGCCAGAGTAATATATAAGCTGCCCCTGAGCACAATAGAGTGGGCATTCTTGGCACTCTTGTCTCAAGGATGACCCGTGTCCTCGTGTCTCTGTCTGTCTGTCTGTCTGTGTGTGCTTGTGTTTTTAAGTCTCCAGCTTAGTTCCCGGCTCACATATCATCCCAGAGTGTAGGCACTACAGATGGCTTTTAGGGATAATTCTAGGAGTCCTCCAAGGTCTGAAATGTCTTATATACAGTCTGTGAGAACGATAGATTCTCACAACATAATACCAGGCAGGCCTCAAACTCAATGCTCCTGCCTTCCTCACATGCATTACTACAGCGGGATAATGTTTTAGTCTAATTCTGGTAACATAAGCCATAACTAGTGGAAATAGCAAGAAAACCTGGGAGATGGGGAGGAGGGTACTCAGGAAGACCACTGAGCACACATGAAGACATGGCTCCGTGAATGTGACCTTTGCCTTTGATAAAACATCCAAACTGACAGAGCCCTGATGTCCTCACCTTAAAAACAAAGAAGATAACTGCTATCCCCATTTGGATTAGACAACTTGTATGCAGACAACACACATAAGAGTTTCTAAAACAGTAAACGTCTCAGAGCTGAAGGTATAGCTCATTAGTACACTACACACTTAGCACATGCAAGACCCTAGTTTTAACCCTCAGGGGAGGGCGGTCGCATAGGAACACACAACAGGAACAGAGATAAAGACTTACCATGAAGTTCTCAGGCTGTCTCAGTCTCTTCCCTTAACAAACAACTCTTCTTCCTGACTTTAGTTCCATAAATCCTTTGAGCACTGTTTTCTGGCCCTCCCTGAGTTTTGGCACTCATAAATAGATATGGGTCTTTGTTGTCTTGCTCCTGTCTCTCCCCTGGGTCCCCCCCTCTTTCTCTTTTCATTATGTCCCAGACAGATCAACATTCTACTGACATAGGTATATAACTCAGGCTCTCACTCCTTCTGTATCCTGGAGACTGTCACCCGGTCTTTTAAGCTCTTCAGCTTCTTTAGCAGAGGTACCCCACTGAGCTTCCCCTTCTACTTCCTCAGAACAGTTCCTCCCCCTTCTTTCCTACACTTATTTTCTTTACAACTCTTCAAATACTAGATCTGGAACATACCCTAGACTACAGAGTACTCCATCAGCAGCCTCCTGATGGTTTTCCCATCAATGCCCTTACCTAATGCTCTTCTAGCCAGATGAGTGTTCCCATCTGACATCCACTTATTTACATCTTCAAACCCATACCTTCTTATTTCATGAGGCCTTCCCTTACCTCAAAACCCTTTCCACAGACTCATTCTTCATATTTCATAAATGCAATATTAAGCTTTAAGCATTTTCTAGTGCTAGGATCACATTTTACTTTTCTTGAAATTGTAAATTATATATTGATCTCCTTTACACATGATTAAAATATTGAAGGCATGACTACATCAGAAACTTTAATATAGTCTACTCCTATGACATGCGCTGAAGACTAAGAGTCTATGATCATAGATATCTGTGTAAGCTCCTATGATGTGTGTTCTGGAGAGTAGTGTTGCACTTTGACTTCTAGCTTAAACATGGAGTAAGGTGCAAGCATTAAGAAAGAACCCTGCAGAAGTTCATGCTTTAGCTTACTTATGAAAAAAACTCAGGGGCTAGAGAGATGACTCAGTGGTTAAGAGCACTTGCTGTTCTTGCAGAAGACTTGGACCCAGGACCCACATGATACTTCACAACTACATAAGCCCAATCCAAGAGGATCTGATGTCTTCTTCTAACCTCCAAGAACACCAAGCACAAATGTGGTGCACATACATACATACAGGCAGCCAAAGCTCTCATACACATAAAACAAATAAACCTGAAAGAAAAAATTTAGAAAGAAATCTAGCCTGGCCAACTAATGTAACCTGAGTGAGAAGACAGGCTCTTTTCAGAATCTACAGTGCCCAACACATGCAAAGAACTGTCCCTGACAGCCACAGCAGGAACACAGCATGTGACAGTCACCCCCTTTACCATTTTTTAATATGCCATTCAGTAGGATTACATACATTCACACTGTTGGGCCCCCATCACTACTAACGAACTCTAGAACTTTTCATCATCCCCAAGAGAAACTACCTAAGTCATGACTCTCCATCATCACCCCAACACCTGGTAGCCATCAGACCACTTCCTGTCTCTGAGTCTGATTACTGTGACTTCACCATAAACTGCAATCAGACTTGGATGTCTGGCAATCTCAGCTGTTCTACCTATCTATATAAAGGACAATAAACTTTCAGTTTGCTAAGGGCAATCCTACAAGAGACTGAAATGAAAAAAAAGTAAATGTTATTACCAGTGTAGTCATCAAAATTGACTCTTCCTCTCATTGTGTTCACAACAGACTCTGGCTGCTCAAAAATTTCTTTCTGCATAAATGAACTAAAGTTGCCTACAAAAATAGAAATTACATAATTAAAACAACAGTAAATGAGCTAAAGAATAAGAAATGTACACAATCAAGTCTATCTCTTTTCAACATAATCTTGATAGATGAAACAAAAAGCCATGCAATAAAGAAATCAGGTTAACTTCCTAGAAGCCTCTTTGAGTGCTTTACTCTATATGAAAAATGAACAAGGAAGAAAGTCACTTTTATATATTTAGTAGCTAAAATGCATAGTTACACAAAAACAGGGGCATAAGATAATTTTTGAATCAAATTTAAGTTCAAACTCATCAAGTTCTCTTTAGTATGTCAATGTGAAAATTCCTTATTATAAGTAAGGTCAGTTTATACTTCCTAGTATGGACTAAAGTATAGCTCATGGGACTTTGCAGATGGTGGTTCTACAATATAGTTCCTATTACAGCCCAATCAGAGAGGAGAATGAAATCCTAACACTTGATGGCAGGACACATTATGTAAGGCACACTCCTATCAGGTACTGTTCTAAGAGCTATATACAGACCAGCATTCTTGATCTTCAATACAACTTTAATGAGATGAATTCTATTTTCCCCTCTTAATACATGAGAAGGATGAAGCAGAGGGAATACAAGAATACTGAACAGAGCATGAGCCATATTTACCCTTTAAACATGTGGCACTATCTCCTTACAAAGTTCAAATCAAACCATGCTTTAATTTCAAGAACTATTCTAAGACTAGCAGATAATTTCTCCAGTCATCCCTTTTCCTGGGTTGCCCACCCACTCATCATATGGAAGTTTCCTAAGCAGGATGGGAAGTAGCATCTTCCTTTCCTTAAGCATCCCAAGTCCTAACACTGCAAAATACTCACCCTTCATGATCTGCTGGAGTTCCATCTGGAGGGTTTGCACAGCTCGACCAGGATGGTCTCCTGCAGTTCGCTTAATTCGATGGATAGAAAGACGACCATCCACCACTGCTGCAACATCATCATCTTCCAGAAAGATGACACGGTTGGTGTGCTCTATCACAGCACTACAAAATGGTCATGGAGATGTTACTATCAATAACCAAGGATCATTGTCACCTAGAAAGCTATCATTAGAACACATAGACCAAGCTCAAACACCAACTCTCATCTTACACCACATGTTAATTGCCAATGTACTCACTTCCTATAAGGCCATATAGAAGATGTGGTTATTGTGAAAATAATAACAACAATAATAAAGTGGATCTCTGCACACCTGACCAATTAAACAAAATCAGAAGCCTTGGCTATTTCTACTTCATTCTAGCTTTCACCAAAGCCTGTCATTTTAACCCCTGTTTCTGGACAGTTCCATGTCACTGCCACTGATGAACACAAGCCACCTGCAGCATCTTTGACCGGCTTCTGCAGCACCCTCCTAACTACCTACTACTCTCTGACCGCTCTTTCAAGTCTCCTTTTCTGCTCAAGTCAACATCAAAAGGTAATGCTAATCAAAACTTTTCCTTCACCCAACAAATCACTTTTCAGCTCCCACTGGCTCTCAGGAAAGCTTCAAATTGCCTCGCATGTCCCACCAAGCAGCCTCTAATTCTACTATGCCCTTCCCAACTCTCACAGTTGAGCCAACTGCACAAAATGAATGTTCTTCCCTCAAACCCTTCACCTAATTAGCTCCTAACTGTCCCTTAGCTCAGTTTGAGCTTCATTCCCTTAAAAAAGGATATACTCATGAGGGCCTAAATGATCTTGTTATAGGTAAGTGTTATCTCCTCCGTTATGACAGATCAAATAATATTTTTATCTCACCATTCTCCCAAGGGTAGCAGCATATGGCATTGTTCATTAAGATTACGAATGAATCAAAAGTTTTTCTAGTTTAGGTGATGACTATCAACTCTCTGTAGCAAACCCACTTAATGACAGCAAAGACAAGTTTGCAAAATCTAGAAAACAGTAAAGTTTGTTTCTCACTCAGATAATACATTCTTGGAAGTCCTAAGTGGTACCATTTTCTCATTCTTATTTCCTCTTATTTTCAGTCACAGTGAATGAATCAAGTATCTGAGTGATTCTATCTTAACCCCAGTCCTAGAGTTTTCAAATTACCAATGCCTCTAAATATTTCACTACGTAACTATGGAATTCCATAACTGCTAGAAAAGCAATCCCTCCTCCCTATAATGCTTGAGTACATCCTGGAAATAAAACAAATACTCCAAGTACATGTATTAGAATAGGTCTCTAAGAATGCATGTGTTTTGGTAAAGTGACCAACATGCTTTGAAGTGGTAGAAAAAGCATTTTTATTGTCCCACGTCTAATGAAGTGAGCTCTGATTTCTCAGTTAAGAGAGTTCTGGAGCTAAGGCATCATTAATAGTAGGACTGCTTGCCTGGCAGACAGGAGTCAGAAGTTCTTAGCAACTAGAGTTTTACAAATACCTTCATGGTTTGGGGACGTTTTCCTAAATATTGAATGAGGAAGCTCACCTTGCATCAGAAGCAAAGTAATATTCAACTGCCTTTTCCTCAACAGGGAAAAGACATGTCGTGCTGTCCACACGGGAAAGATTGCAGCTTCCTTTCTTGTCTTTGCCTAGAGCACAGAGATAACATAAAGTCAGCAAGCACAGAAAATCATGCTACAATTTGGAAATAGGCATAAATGTTCATAAAATCAACAACAAAAAGAAAAAAGGCAGCACAGACAAATTCAGCAGTTCTCACTGGATTTCCATGCAAGTAAGCCGGGAAGAAGGAAGAAGTGCAGTGAGACACAAAGACAAAGACTGCATGGTGAACAACAGTGCTGCACTGCAAACTCTGTAATGTCATTTCTCTTCAGGTAGAAAAGAATTTGCTGATAATAGTTTATTAATAATAACTTTTAAAAATCCAGAAGCAGCAGGGCTAGAAAAATGGTTCAGAGACTGTGGAGGTGTGAAAAGGTAAGGCACCCACAGACTCGTGTGTTTGAATGGTTGGCCCATAGGAGGTGGCATTATAAGGAAGTGTGGCCTTGTTGAGTAGGTGTGGCTTAATTGGAGGAAGTGAGTCACTAGGTTTGTGAACTTTGATGACTCAGAAGCTCAAGCAAATTCTCTACCTGCAATCTAAATGTAGAACTCCCAGTTCCTTCTCCAGCACCTTGTCTGCCTACATGCTGCCATGCTCCCCTCCATGATGATAATGGACTAAACCTCTGAAACTGTAAGTCAGCTCCAATTATATGTTTTCCTTTACAAGAGTTGCTGTGGTCATGGTGTCTCTCCACAGCAATAAAATCCTAACTAAGACAAAGATAAAGACACTTATTGCTACTGCAAAAGGACCCAAGTTTGGTTCATAACACTCATATGGTGGCTCACGTCCTCCTCAACTCTAATTCCAAGGGTTCAGACTCCCTCTTCTGCTTCCCTGCTTACCAGGTACACTTGTGATACACAAAAATACATGCAGGTAAAACATTCATACACATAAAATAAAACATTTAAATTAAAAAACTAAAAAGCAATCAATATGGTACAATGAAAAGTAAAAGCAGACTATAGCCAAGTTAATTTTTTAAATAAAATCTCTTGCGATTTTAACAGCAAATCAGGCCTAGAATACTCAATTAAAATCAAAACAAAGGGGGCTGATGAAATGGCTCACAGGTAAAGGCACTAGCTACTAAGCCTGAAGACCTGAGCTCAATCCCCAGGTCCCACATGATGGAAGGAGAACACTAATTCCCACAATCTATCCTCTGACTACCAGACATATGCTGTGGTATGTGCACAGTGTATGTGTGTGTGTGTGTGTGTGTGTATTTATATACATACATATGTACATATATACAAATAAATAAATGTAATTAAAAAGCAAAGCACATGCCACTTTAACCATGGCGTGCCAATGGCACCTACTTGTAGTCACAGGCAAAGCTGTGAGCCAAGACCCTCTCCTATCTCAAGTGTGTGTGTCTTTCAGTGTCTTTTTAATTCTGGCACTTGTTTCTTCATCAGTAATAATTGTTTTGGTTTCTGTTTTTCCTTTTGGTTAATTCTCAACTAACAGAAATGAGGAAGTACACTGTATGACAAATTCTCTAAGTTAAAGGGACTCCCTTGTAGTCCTGGGCGGTCAGAGGCAGGAAGATTAGTTCAAGGTCAGTTTCAGCTACATAGTTTGAGGCCAGACTGAGCTACCAGGAACAGAATATCCTTTCTCCAAATTCAGGGCATACGAGAGCTTTATAAACCAAGGGCAGAACAGCCATAGAATACCACAAATTACTTGTAAAAATTCACATCTTATCCTCTAAAATGTATATACAATGACTAGATAATTATTCTTAGAAATATGCATTCAAAGTTCTACCTGTGGGTATCTGGAATGATTTAAGCATGAAACCAAAACAGTACTTTCCAGCCAAAATCAAAAGCAGAGAAGACAGCAAACTTTAAAACGTTAAGTATGCATTGACATACTATAAAAAGGTAGCAAGTGCTTACAAAGGCGTAGCTTCAAGGGTTTCATTGCATTGATATTTTAACAGCTACTTGCCTTTGGCAGGAATCTTAAAATTGTCCATCAAAAAGTGAATTTTAAACCAAGGAGCTTAATGGTACACAATTTTTATTCAGCACTCAGGGAGGCAGAAGCTAGCAGATTTCTGCTGAATTCAAGGCCAATCTGTCCACACAGCAAGTTCTAGGCCAGTCAGAGCTACATAGTGAGATGCTGGAGAGATGACTCATTGGTTAATATCATTGGCTACTCTTTCAGAGGACCTGGGTTGGATTCCCAACATCCACGTGGTAGCTCACAACCATCTGTGTAACTCTAGAGCCAGGGGACTCAATATCTTCTTCTGGCCTCTGAAGGTAACTGCATGTATGTGGAATATAAACATACATGCAGGCAAACACACATACATCAAAAAAAATCTCAAAAATTGTTTAATAATTCTTAAATAATACTGAATTGTTTGTTTCTAAAAAGATTAATGTCACATGTGTATGCCTCTAATCCTAATACTCTGGAAGTTGATGCAGGAGAATCAACAGTTTGAGGCCAAGCTCAGCTATAAGTAAGACTCTGTCCTGGGCGTGCCTTTAATCCCAGCACTCAGGAGGCAGAGGCAGGCGGATCTCTGGGAGTTCGAGGCCAGCCTGGTCTACAAGAGCTAGTTCCAGGACAGGCTCCAAAGCTACAGAGAAACCCTGTCTCGAAAAACAAACAAACAAACAAACAAAAAAAGACTCTGTCTCAATACACACAATCTAAATTGAAAAAAAAAAAAAAAAAACAGGTAGAAGCCCAGAAACAACATTTTAAAAAGACAACTAGGTAGCCAGGCAGTGGTGGTGCATGCCTTTAATCCCAGCACTCGGGAGGCAGAGGCAGGCAAATCTCTGTGAGTTCGAGGCCAGCCTCGTCTACAAGAGCTAGTTTCTAGGATAGGCTCCAAAGCTACAGAGAAACCCTGTCTCAAACAACAACAACAACAACAACAAAAAAAACCACAACTAGCTTTGTTTATAAAATGTTCTAGAGTTGAGTATAACCCCAAATATTTGTAACTTCATTGTTAAGGTAACAGAAGTATATCTGATTGAAATATTTAAAGGAAGCCGAAACATCACTGCCTATAAATATCTATAATTTTTTCCATTTGGGGATTCTCTTGTTCAACTGAAATGAAATACAGTATCACTCTGTTGGGAGCAGTAAGACCCCAGATCCTGAATTTCTTGTAATCCTCTGATCTAAGTGCCTTAGAGCTACTCTGAGCAGGAGACCTTCAGGAGTTCCTGATGGCAGGAGAGTGTAGTTTCTGGTGAGTTTGGCTGGGGCGTGGCCATCTCTATATAATCTGCCCCTGAACACAATAAAGGGGGCATTCTTGGGGAATTCAAGGATGACCCGGGTCGCTGTCTGTCTGTCTGTGTTTGTGTATTTTAACCTCCAGCCCCCTTTCCCGAAGCTCGTGAACTGGGTGCCAGCGCACAGAGCACAGACACGGGGGTGGGGGTGGGGATTGGAGGTCTCCACCGAGATATCGGCATCACTTGCTTTTCAGTGGGAAGAAGTGGCTTTAAGTTGGAGACAATGGCAAAAGCCTGAAAAACTAGCCAAAGCTCTCTCTACAATCCTCCCACCAATACTGTTCTCACGACAGCATGGCACTGAGCTCCACACCAACTACCTACTAGAGTTAGAGAAACACAGGTACCAAGTATCAGCTCCCAGGATCAATGTTTCTGCCAACTTTGGGAGATATCACTCAATTTTTTATTTTTATTATTATTATTTCTAAAAGCCACCTAAAATAGCCTATAAGGTAGCATTTATGACACACAACAGGCATACTGTTATAGGAATCCACAACTGAGAACGAGATTATGTATTATCACCGGTGGAAATCTTCTGGCATGGACTGGGAAAGACGTACTACTTCAGGGAAAAAAAAAAATAAAGAGTATCACCAAGTATTAAAGGCTGTTTAAGGAAATAATTTTCTTCCCAGGTAAAACATGAAAGCAGTCATCCAAAGATGAACAGGCTCAGCATTCTTTGGTAACTGTTGTTCAAGAAGCCAAGAATTATATATTACTAATTAAGGTTTCAATTTTTTGAACCCAGCAGTCCCCTACCTTACACATGGAAAGTTCTCAGTAGTAAGAAAACAAAAGGTACACTGTTGTTTTCTATTTCTGTGTAAGTCAATAAAATGATTCAGAGTTTGTATAAAGACAGACTAAAAAACTGGCCAAGTGTGGAACACACTGCAGCACTCAGGAGACAGGGGCAGGATTGTTAAAA
Organism: Alexandromys fortis; assembly: GCF_014885135.2. Taxonomy (NCBI): domain Eukaryota; kingdom Metazoa; phylum Chordata; class Mammalia; order Rodentia; family Cricetidae; genus Alexandromys; species Alexandromys fortis. The sequence continues at coordinate 2,120,788 of NW_026068039.1, read as the reverse complement.
GGTCAGCCTTGCAAGTTTGAGCTTAGTGTAGGCTATGCAAGATCCTGTTCCAACCTCCTCTCAAAGAAAAATGGAGGAAGGGAGGAAGGGAGAGAGGGAGGGAGGGAGGGAGGGAGGGAGGGAGGGAGGGAGGGAGCAATTGGTGCTGGAGAGATGACTCACCAGTTACTAGTATTTCCTGCTCTTTCAGAGGACCCAGGTTTGGCCTCCTGAACCCATATCAGGCAGATCACAACCATATCCAGAGGATCTGATACCTCTGACCTTCCAAGATAACTTTACTCTCATGCACACCCACATCCACATGCAGACATACATGCCTACGTATAATAAATAAATAAATAATCTTAAAAAAAGTGGGAGAGCTGAGGATACAAGCCAACAGAACACTTGCCTAGTGTGTATAAGGCTCTGAGTTTGAACATCACCCCAAGACCAATAAATAAAAATAAACCCCCAAACATAAAGACTAAAATAAGACTCCAAATTAAAATGAAACCAATCAAAATCTAAAAGTAAAATGTCATGCACTAAACAAAGAGCATTTAATCTAGTTTAGTTAAAAGTGATGTTAAATCACTCAGTAAGTGGCTGCTTAGTTCCATGTTCCTTCCCTAATTAAAGCATTAATCTATATGATTTTGAAACAGGAATGGAAAAAGGGCCTTAGATTTGAAATACTCCTCAAACCTCTCATTTTAACAAAATAGTTATTAAATAATGCAACTTTCAAAATGGCAAAAGCAAACAGACAAAATTATTTTGCAAATTTGGAAAATGTCAAAACATTTCCCCATAAAATAAGCATTTTTAGAGCCTCAGTTCACTTCAAAAACCAAGAATTAGTAAACGAAGGGAAGCAGGTAAAATCCCTCCATCCATGCAGAGTGCATTCCCACCTCTTTCTGCCTGTGATCCCCACCATGTGAATTTTGATCCAATCTGAGTCCTAGCTAAGGATGCACAACAGAGAAAAATTCTTCTTATCAGAGTGTTCACAAGTTTTTTCATTTCTAGATAGAACTACGTAACTGTATGCAAATGTACACACAGATCTGACCGAATAGCATTTACCATAGCATTCTATGGTTCTCAGAGCCGCCCTGTCTTACAATGGAATGCAGCTGGCTTACCTGTTCTGTAGAGAATCGGAATGTGATCTGTAGAAAGCTTATGTTCACTCCGCACACCAATTAAGAGGGGACTACCTCGCCTGAAATGCAAGATGAGTTACAATAAAACTTTCTCATAAATAATGGGCTAACAATATAAAAAAGTATTAACTCAAAATTCATTTTAATTTGAAATATAATGCTCTCCAAATGATTTAATTTAGAAATGATCATGAAGTTCTTTTAGCTGAAAGAACATTTAAGATCGGCTAACAGAAAGATTCTTACTCTGAAGGCAGGATGCCTAAGGATATATTGCAATGTGTATACAATTGAATGAAAAGTTCCAGTTCTTTTTTTTTTTTTTAATATTTATTTATTTGTTATGTATACAATATTCTTTCTGTGTGTATGTCTGCAGGCCAGAAGAGTGCACCAGACCTCATTACAGATGGTTGTGAGCCACCATGTGGTTGCCGGGAATTGAACTCAGGACCTTTGGAAGAGCAGGCAATGCTCTTAACCACTGAACCATCTCTCCAGCCCAAAGTTCCAGTTCTTATTAAAAGAAGAACAATTTAAAATACAATACTATAGAATATGACTTACATATGTATTTTTGTATGTATATTATACATAATATATGGAAATATATCATGCATAAATATGTATTTATAACATATGCATTATAAAAAATGAACTCAACTTCAGGTGTAACAAAATAACTACATTAGAAACCTGAGTCCCTAGGCCACACCTGTGTACTTCTAATAAAGTTTTCAACTGGCAAATTACAGTTGCATTAAAGTTTTACTGAGACAGTGAGATCCTTTTTCTGCAGCTGCTTCATGCTTGACAGCAACTCTGAGTGCTGGCAGGGAGGCCATATGTACCAACAAGCTTAAGTATTTCCTATCTGACCTATTCTGGAAAAATTTGCCAACTCATAATTTATAACACTTTAAATTGTTGTTCTTTTAATGTGTGGTGCAACTTTTCATTCAATTGCAAACATACCCCAATATATCCTTAGGCATCATGCCTTCAGAGAAAGATCCTTCTGTTATTGGATCTTAAGTGTTCTTACTGCTCTAAGAACTTTATGATCATTCTAAAGATAGTTAGCAAAAATCTAGCAAAATCAGTGGTGTTACAATTACTTAGGAATCTGATACATATTTCCAAAAAATATGGAGAAAGTTAGTGCTTTAGAGCTGAAACTAAAGAATATTCCATATCCAAATTCATAAATAGCCACAGTGCTCACTAAAGACAAATCACAATGCCAAAATGTATTTGTTTTACCATGAAATTCTGTTAAAGAATGGTACAAGAAAGGAGTGTATAAAAACAAACACAGTCAGACCTCTAAGGAAACAGTAAAGGGCACTTACAGGCTACTGAGAATTATCGTGTTACCCGAGTGCTACAAAAGGCATGTCATCATTAGTCTTAAATCTATTGTACCTTGTGCCAACTGCTTGCCCAGGAAAATGAACACTTTTAAACACAAGTGCAAAAGCACCTTCCTATGGAGGAAAAAGAAACATCAGCAATATTTCTTGGTAATAATTATCAACAAAAACATTTAAAACATACTGGCTTCTGCATGGACACTTCTTGTTCATAGCAATGCTCTTTTTAACTATTTAAAACAAACAAACAAAAAAAGTCTCCATTTTAGATCACAGCAAGATCTCCCTAACATCCAAGCCCACATTTCAGGTAGATACTGACCCCTAAGCTCCAAAGAGAACAAACTAAACTTTATCACCAAGCTTACCGTCAAATACTGCTTTTAAAGACACATCACCTGGAAAGCCACCTATGTGCATAGCACATTTCTCAACAGACACATCTCTCTCAGACTAATTTGTTCAGGGAGGACAGAATTAGCACCCCCCCCCCCCCCACCCCCCCACCCCGCCAAGCTCCACAACCAAAACGCATCCTTGGCTCTCATCATCATATTCCACTACAAACCTCCACTCTTGATGCCCTCCGTCTTGGACTTAACAAATATACACGCTCATAATTATTCAATGGGATGGAAAAGTCAGGCAGTGGTAACTCATGTCTTTAGTCCCAGTACTCAGGAACACTTAGGAGGCAGAGACAGATAGATCTCTGTGAGTTCGAGGCCAGCCTGTTCTACAAAGAGAGTTCTAGGACAGACAGGGCTGTTTCACAGAGAAACCCAGTCTCAAAAAATAAAATGAGCAAACAATGAATGAATGAATAGATTAAATAAAGGGAAGCTGACTCCCTACTCTGGTAGAGGACTTGATTTTGGTTCCCAGAACCCACATTGGGCAGCTCACAATCACTTGTACCTCTAGCTTCAGACGGTGCACACTTTCTTCTGGTCTCACTAACAGTGATACCTTACTCTCCACACGTGTGCACACAGGTACCATCACCACCATAAAAGAAATAATCTTAAAAAAAGATAAGACATTAGAGAGCACCTTTTCTGAAGCTGGTTCTCTCTACGGTGTCAGGCTTGCACAGCAAATGCTTTTGCTTACTGAACCACTGTGCTAGGCCAAATTTACCTTTCAACCTCTAACTATAGTGAAATAACTAGAATACAGCTATAGTGAAGTAAATGGAATGGTAAATGAAGGAAAAGCAAGTTAGTAAGTAAAACAACCATCAAAATTCTCTGCATTTTGTGTGTGTGTGTAACAGAAGCCTAAAAATCCTTCAGGAAACTAGCACAGTGCCGGGCGGTGGTGGCGCACGCCTTTAATCCCAGCACTGGGAGGCAGAGGCAGGCGGATCTCTGTGAGTTTGAGACCAGCC
>NW_026068039.1:2018676-2116847 GCF_014885135.2 Alexandromys fortis | reverse complement strand
GAAAAGAAAAGAAACTAGCACAGGGACTAGGGTGATAGCTCAGTTGCTAAAATGCTTGTCATACAAGCATGAGTTCAGTTTCCTAGCCCCCACATAAAAAGCTGGGCACAACAGTTTTAAGAAGATACCCAACACCAGTCTCACTTACACACACACACACACACACACACACACACACACACACACACACACGGAGATGCTGACAATAAAATACCTTAAAAATAAAGTTGTCTATTGTTAGAGTCCTTTGAATTAAAAATAATGAATCAGCATAGTTCCTGCACATCAAACTTCATTTTAAGAAAGTTACTTAAAATTAACATTAGCATAATTACTTTATTTTGCATGTGTATTGGATATGCATGATAGTATGTGTGTTAGTACACATGGTTGTGGTTATAGATGTGGGTGCGCAGTCGCATGGGTGAGTATAGGAAGAGGCCAAAGGTCTGATGCTAGCTGTCTTATTCGATTGTTCTGTGGCTTATATAATCAGGTAGGGATTCCTTACTTGAACCAAGAATTTGCTGATTCAGCTAGTATAGTCAACCAGACAGCTTGCTCCAAAATCCAGTTCCACCTCCTGGGAGCTAGAACCACAATAAGGCTTCCCTATCTACCCAGCATTTATGTGGGTGCTGGGGATCTGAACTCTGGTCCTCAAACTTTCATTGCAAGTGCTTTACTGCTGAATCATTATCTCAATCTGACATAATAATCATTAAGAATGATTTAATACCAGTTGTTGGATAACTCTCTCCACCAAGGTAGTAAAACTGATGTCTTGACTTTCCCAGTTATCATACATGTATTTGACAAGCTTGGCAATGGTTTCTGTGTCTGTTTCAGATTCAAAGTCATAGCCTTTGCTTTCCTGAAAGTAAAATAAAGAAAAAAGACACATTTAAATAAATACAATGTTCGAATATTTTTTAACTTAATGGTTCTTTTATGTTAACCTTTTAAAATTTTTTATTAGATTTATGTTATTTTATGTGTGGATGTTTTGCCTATATATATGTCTGTGCATATATGTGGTTGATGCCTTTGGAGATCAGAAGAGGGCATCAGATCCCCTGAAACTGGAATTACAGAATAGTTGTTAAACACCCTGTGGGTGACAGGAATCAAAACCAGGCCCTCTGCAAGAGCAACAAGTGTTCTCAACTACTGGTCCATCTCTTTAGCCCCCATGCAAATATTTTCTAGAATTTTTCTCCAAATGAATTTCTAATTGTATGTGTGCACATATATATGTGTGTGTGTGCACGTAGGAATGCGAGTATAGGCAGAAGTGTGTCACAGTGTGTGTTTGGAGGCCAGAGGACAACTCTGAGGAATCAGTTTTCCCTTTCCACCATGTGGGTTTCAAGTAATGAACTCAATGTTGTCAGCTTTCAGTGGCAAACATCTTACCCAAAGAGCCATTTCACCCCTCTAAAATCTTACTAATTATTAACTTTTTTTGGATGTCATACAGAATTTCCAAAAAATTTAAATTAATTGAATTAGTTAAAATTAATTTATAATAATAAATTTAATAAATTATTCAGTTAATATAATTCAATTAATGTTAATCAAAATTAAAGTCTGATTATAGAGAAACAATAACATTATTGAGTACAACTCAATACATTTAACATATATTCCTCATATAAATTAAATTATAAGTAATTAAAATAGGGGTTGGAGAGATGGCTCAGTGGTTAAGAGCACTGGCTGCTCTTCCAAAGAACTTGAGTTCAATTCCCAGCAACTACATGGCAGCTCACAGCCGTCTGTAGCTCCAGTTCCAAAGGATCCAACATGCTCACACAGACATACACGCAGGTCAAACACTAATGCATAAAATAAAAAAATCAATAAAGCATTTGAATAAATACATAAATAAATAAGGTGGGATATATGATATTAAAAATGCTAGTTCATAATGAGTAACAATTCTTTGGTGATCCTCAACTGTCCAATAAAGAGCCACTGGTTATACAGGGCTATTTTAAAGTTAAATTTAAAATCTAGCTTCTTTGTCACAGGCACTCAGCAGTCCCATATGCACAGACCCTGCTATGCTAGATACAGACAATTCCCATCACTGCGGAAACTCAACAGGCGCTGGGTGGCACTATCTCAGTACAGCACACAGCTGGCCCTCAGAATGCCCTGAAGCAATCAGAACAGCTCCAGTGTCAACAGAGAGAAATAAAACAAGCTGCACATCCTAGCAGTCTAAATAATGTTGCACGTCCCTGACTCAAAAGTAGTCTCAAAGATGGTATCTTCTGGGCTCACTTTACTTACCAAAAACTTTTTCAAGTCTTTGTAGTTGGTGATGATTCCATTATGGATAACAATAAATTCTAAAAGAGATAAAGTATTGACAAACTATAAGAAGTCTGATAAATGCTATGAATAGCTATGATTGTGGATAGATTTTCCTTTGGGTTTTGGCAGTGGTGCTGGGGGTCTGAATCCAGGACCTCCTGCATGTTAGGTAAATTCTCTGCCACTAAACTACCTCCTAACCCTGCTGTTTCATATTTTTGAGACAAGGTATCACATACAATGTAGCCCAGGCTTGCTTTGAACTAGTGGAAATTCTCCCGTGTCTGTAATCCAAATGCTAGGGTTACAGACATACACTACCACACCTGGTCTATGAATAGTCTTCTCAAGTCAGAAAGTTAATATACTAGTGGGTGTCCTCCAGTGTTGTATGCTTCTTACTGTGGCTTGCTATCGAGCAACTCAAGAGCACTGCTTCTGTGCTGATGTACAGTGTTAGTGTCCATGAAAATGAGGAAATACACCAGTTCTGATTTTTGCTACACTTAACTACTATCCTATCACGGGGAGTGAAAGGGGCAAAGCAAGTCTCCTGCGCCTGTTTCCTCCCTTGCAGAGTGCTACTCTACTTGACCACACTCTCTCTGTTCATTTATGCTTTGCTTAAGTATAAAAGTCTTTTCAGTTAAAACAATCTCAGTGACACTAACTAAAGTTTAAGAACTAATAACTACATAATTACCAAGTTCTATAAATTGATTTATGTAAGGTCCACATGACTCCTGGAATGTCACATTAAAATGTCAAAGTAAGCCGGGCGGACGCCTTTAATCCCAGCACTGGGAGGCAGAGGCAGGCGGATCTCTGTGAGTTTGAGGCCAGCCTGGTCTACAAGAGCTAGTTCCAGGACAGGCTCCAAAGCTACAAAGAAACCCTGTCTCAATTAAAAAATAAATGAAAAAAAAAATAAAATGTCAAAGTAGCATCCCAAGAGCAAATAAATATAATTCTGAGAGATCAAATTCATCTATTTTTATTAAACGATGACTGAAAAATGTTAAAAACAGCTAAGAGTTAACAGTGTTATGTGCAGCCATGGCAGTACCCATACAGTGTAGGTTTAAACTCATAAATCAAAAGTGTTTGGGTATGGCGACTCATGCACTCAGAAGGAAGAGACAGGAGGATTTCTGAGTTCAAGGCCAGCCTGGACAATATAGTGAGTTCCAGGCCAGCCAGGGCCTCATAGTGAAACCCTGTCAAAACAACAAAAAAGAGTAATTATTACTAAATACAATGGTTTTGTTGCCCAGTCTGGCCTGAACTCCTAGACTTAGGCACTCCTCCTGTCTCAGCCTTTTGTGTAACTAGGCATGTATTACCACATTTAATGTAAATCTAATTTCATATTATAGCATTCAAAATGTTCTCAGTATACCTAAGGATCTCATATTCGTCTCAAAAAAAGAAAAGTAATCAAGACTACTGAGCCTACTGGAATCATTTCAAAAAGAAACAGGAGCCAATTTGAATAAGCTCCCAGTGGGGCAAAACAGAAAAAGTGCTGCAGCGATACAAAGGGGTAACAGGTCTGTTTAGCAGGGCATGATGGCACACAGCTATAAGGGAGGTAAGGAAAGGAGGATTAATGCAAGTTCAAAGCTGGCCAGATCTACAAAGTGAGACCATTTTAAAAAACAACAAAGAAAAGACCAAAAAAAAAAAAAAATGAAGACATGGGGAAACCTTAAATAACATAATAGGAGTAGATATAATTAGCAATACTTAGACTACAGGAAACTCACAGATAAACAATATACTAAATTACAAGCGAAAGAGAGAAAACAACTATCATATTGAAGAGTTACCAATATTTATTATTGGAATCCCAAAAAAATCAATACATGGAGGACTGTTGAAATTTGGTGATGGGATCAAGTTTTGTGCATTCACTGAATGTTTTGAAATTTCTAGATGAGAATCTAATTAAAATAATAACATAAGCACCTTGATTCTCCTCCCATTACTGGCCCACTAAAATCCTTTCAAAGCACACACAGCTATTCATACCATTATTTTTATCAGAGCGTTGGGGGTGACTATTGACAGGACTAGGTTCTCCATGTGTTGCCCAACGGGTATGAGCTATTCCAAGATGTACATCAAATTCTATATCCAAGTCCATATCTTGTTGTTCTGTAGAAGATAAAATTTAAAACTCTAGTATTTGATAATGCTATAGACACATTATATTAAACATAACTACACCAGCCCCCCTATCCACAAGGTTGTGTGTCAAGATACTCAGGGATACCTGAAACTGCAGATGGTACAGAGCTCTACATATATAGCATGTGTTTTCCTGCACAATGTCACCATGTTTTCCACCTTAGGGAATTACTCACTGTGGCCGGTGGCTTCTGGCCAAACCGTTTTCTGCTTGAGATGTGACAGCAGAATTAGCACTAATTTGTTTCCTTCTGAAACAGAAGGTTCATTCTTACCACACCTCTTGGCAGACTCAGCATTTGATTTGCCTTCTTTCCTTGTTAAGTAAGAACTTTCACCCTCTCCTGTCACAAGAAGCACCTTCTGGCTTCTCTGGCAGATCAGCAAACCAGCATCTTGCTTTTGGGGTGATTATCAAGCAAAGTAAAAACTATGCCAAGTGGAGACATATAAGCAGGCCACCTATGCGAGTCCCATCCTCAGGATGATGCTTCTGAAGCTTCTTCACTTAGAGCTCTGAGCTGCCCCCTATGCCCACTGCACCTAATTTCCTTCCTAGTTGCTATGATTATTTTTGAAGCGTAGGGACAATTTAAACCCAAGCAGTCAACAAAATTACTTTTCTTCCTTCTCTTCAACCTTTAAATCTACCTTAAAATGGGTCCCAAAAAAGGGTAGAATGGGAAAAATCAAACTAAGTACATTACTGTGAACTTCTTCATCCAGTGCCTTAACTTTTCCTTTCTTCTTAATGAGCTGAATTTTGCAGGCATTCGCTTCCCAGTCTTTGTCATTACCTCCATCAAGTCCCACTCCTAAATTAGCAAGAGGCAGATAAGAAAGCAAGACTTAGAAACTGGTTGTTAAGAATACCAATATGAGGCCGGCGGTCAGCACTCGGGAGGCACAGGCAGGTGGATCTCTCTGAGGGAGGCCAGCCTCGTCTACAAGAGCTAGTTCTGGGACAGGAACCAAAAAGCTACGGAGAAACCCTGTCTGGGGGGGGGGGGGAGAATACCAATATGAGGCAAAAAAAAATAGTAATAATAAAGGGAGATTATATATTCATCTAATTAATTCATTTACCAAGTAGATTTTTCTGAAAATCTACCATGTGTTGAGATAGTGAGAGATGCTTAAAACAAAAACTGAAAATAAGGCTGATTTAGCATGAATGGGGCCTTGTGTTCAAACCCAGCATCAGAATTCTAAGAGGGTAAGAGAAGAGAGGTCAGGAAAGGGGTTATAATAGAGAGCTCAATTCTTGTCTGTTCAGAAAACAGGCAGAGAAAGAACAATGATAATCATCATTATTACTTATAATGAACAATTGCTGCCAGGCAGTGGTGGAGCACGCCTTTAATCCCAGCACTTGGGAGAGACAGGTGGATCTCTGTGAGTTCAAGGCCATAATGGTGTATAAAGTGAGTTCCAGAACAGCCAGGGCTACACAGAGAAAACCTGCCTTGGAAAAACAAGCAAACAAACAAAAAAGCCCAAGCAATTGCTATAGAAATTATAAACTGAGAACAAGCGCCACAGGCACTCACTTCTGAAGGTGAAAACCAGTCATAGTCAGGAAAGCAGCTCTTGAAATTTTACTTAGATTACTAAGTAACTTGAAAAACTTCCTTAGACCCTGAAGGTCATTTCAAGCAAAAATAATGTCAAGAAAAATTAGCAAATGCTCTGAAAATGGCACAGAGAGGAGGATGGGTTGGTGAGGGAGAAAGAGGACATTACAGCTGCAATACAACAAAAATGGAGAAGGCCTGACTTAAATTTCAGCAGGTGATGGTGATGAATGAGAGAAACACAAAGCCTGGATGAGAAGGCATTAGATAGACTAGGTTCTCTCCTGAGTTCAAAGGATCTGTAGAAAGATTAGTAGTAGAAGGGACATAGAACAGAATGAGGTATGAGTGAGGACCACAGTGTTCAGTTCAATTATGAACCTGAAAAGTGATCTGTCCAGGAAGATACTTCTAGAAGGTAGCTAGAAACACGAGCCTGAAACTTAGAAAGCACACTTGGACTAGAAATACATAAGCCAAATGTGGTACCACGTGCCTGTATTCCTAGCACTCCACAGGCTGAAGCAAGAGGATGGTAAGGTTGAGGCCAGTGTGGTCTATGAAGAAAGACTGTCTTAAAACTGAAACCAAACACGTGGATTATAAATCACAATGTATCGGGTAATGAAATCAACTTATGAAAATACAAAGACAAGTAGAATGAAGAAAGAGTCTCTGTGGCTGGGAGGAGTGGTCATGCCTACAACTTCAGACTTGGGAAAAAAGGTCTGCCTGGGCTATAGAGCAGACCTAACCTCAAATAAATAAATATAAAATAAATCTTAAGAGCATTATTATTTAAGCAACAGCCATAAGAAAAGGCATCTCCAAAGCTGACAGAAAATATAATCAGCATCCATATGGGAAGATATGTTGCTAGAAAAGCTACAAACGGAGAATCTGAACAATAAAGACACAGGACTGGGCATAACTCAGCACTGCCCTAGCATCTGTGACCTTGGCCTCTATTCCCTGTACTACTAAAACAGGAAGAGAAACCAACACTGAGATCCTTAGAAAGACTTTCATGGTTGGCCCTTGATTGGCATCTAGCATCTTAGATTTCAGGAGCATGTCTACCCCTGAGAGGAGTGAGTGTGCTTCCTGTGCCTAGAATGTTCATGGAAACAGTGTGTCCTCTGGGATGGACTGCTGCTAGGGAAATCAAGGATACCCTGTTAAAAGAGGCCTCCTGGAAGCTGGAGCCTGCTTTCCTGCAGAGTTCATCCTACACCCGCTGCTGTTCTGATTTTGTTCTGGATTCTTCCGCTGTAGTGAATCATAGAGCTATGTGTTCAGCTCTTTGCTGAGGCTCATGAGTCACTCTAGGAACCATGGAATGGAAGCTTCTGCTGAACCCCAACTCTGAGCTAGAGTCAAACCGACCCTGCCAGAAAGTAAGTTTTACTTAGCTTGTCATTTACATAAAACAGAAGGATCTTGGTTTGGGATATCACTCAGTAGTAGAGCGGTTACCTAGCATGGACAAGACCCTAAAGTTCAATCTCCAACACAAAAAGAAAAAAAAAAATCATGTTTAAATGACATAGCATGGGTCCATGGAGAAAAAAAGAAATGGAAAAACATGGATTTTTTTAGGGGCTGGAGAGATGGCTCAGAGGTTAAAAACTGTTCTCGCAGGAAATCTGAGTTCAGTTCTGAGCACCCACGCCAAGCAGCTCACGACAACACGTAACTCTAGCACCTGTGTTCATGCACACACAATTTAAAAAATAATAAGAAACCTTTTTAAAAAGAACAAAGAATTTATAAGGTAAGATGCTCTACAACTTGTTCCCATAAAAATGTGCTATGATTTATGTTTTTATAGTCAACTTTTATTTTTTTGTTCCTGCAGCCCAGGCTGGCCTCAGACTTATATATCTAAGGATGAATCTGAACATACCTTCCTGCCTCCACCTCCTCGGTGCTGGGATTATAGGTATGAACATCAAACCCAGTTTGTGTGGTGCTAGGGATAAACCCAAGGCTTCAAGTATGCTAACAACTAAGCCACATCCCCAGTCCTACAGCAGCATCTTTTATAAAGGAAATTACCATGAGAACAATATCCACACAAACAATAGTACTCTTGAAATGGCATAAGGAAACCCTTTAGATATGATGAAAGACAGAAATTCTTCAGACTTGAATTTACAACACAACAAAGAAAACAGGTCTCCTAAAAATAATAGACTATTTAGATTCAAGAATCAATGCAAACCCATAGTATATTTTTAAAGAAAATACCAGCAGAATCATATCCTCTGTATTCCAGTCTCTGAAGGCCTTTGATTAGGGTCTCCAAGATTTCTCGTCTTGTTCGGGGAACATGATAATTTAAATAGGCAAATATTCCTGCAAAATAAATAAATAAATAAACAAACAAATAAATAAATAAATATTTAATGGACAATCAAATCTGATATAATTACATTTAGGCTATGCAGAAATATAAAGCTAGATTTCACCTTCAGAAAAGAAACTATTGGGCAATATTATTTTCAGCGTGTGACTTGTTTACACTGCATTTGTTTAACTCTGTGGAGCTGTGCTACTGTGCCTGCCTAAAACACCTGATGGTCCTAACAAAGAGCTGAACAGCCAATAGCAAGGCAGGGGCTAGGACAGGCGGGGCTGGCAGGAAGAAAGGATAAAAGGAGAAATGAGGCGACCCAGGAGCAAGAGAATAGAAGAGGATATCCCAGCGCTCAGCCACCCAGTCAGTTACGGAGTAAGAAGGAAAGTAAAATATACAAAAGTAAGAAAGATGAAAGCCCAGAGGCAAAAGGTAATGGGGATAGTTTAAGAAAAGCTGGTAAGAAACACGCCAGGCTAAGCCTTCGTGTATAATTTATTTGGGAGTTGAGTGGCGAGTCCCCCCAAAAGCCAAGAATAAAAAATTCATATAATAATAAACCTTCATCTCAAATTATTTAGAACCCATGGAACTTTTTCAAACAGGATCTTCTTATAAACATTAACAAATTCTTATAAAAGATTAACAAAAATATGTCAAAATAAATGTCTAGTTATTTTTAACAAAGCTTAAAAAGTTAAGTCATTTATTTCCTTCACTGCCATTTTTCAACTAAAATTTATTTTTTAAAAATTAAATTTGTAGGCTATATACTATTACATTAAACACACGCATACCTTCTAGAAAGTTTCCCTCTGCCCCCCAAGACAGGGCTTCTTTGTAGCTTTAGAGCCTGTCCTGGAACTCGCTCTGTAGACCAGGCTGGCCTCAAACTCACAGAGACCTAACTGTCTCTGCCTCCCGAGTGCTGGGATTAAAGGCATTCGGCACCACTGCCTGGCTCTAGCAAGCATTTTAAGTCACAAATAGTTCATATAACAATAGCGAAAATGACTGTTTACTTCCACTATTCAATGAAGTTTAGGGATAAACTGTTTTTAAAAATTTTATTTTGTTGCCGGGCAGTGGTGGCACAGTGGTGGCAGGAGGAACTCTGAGTTGGAGGCCAGCCTGGTCTAGAAGAGCTAGTTCCAGGACAGGCTCCAAAGCTACAGAGAAACCCTGTCTCAAAAATCAAAAAGAAAAAACAACAAACGGATTTGCTTTGTTGTTGTTGTTGTTGTTTTTTTTTTGTTTTTTTTGTTTTTTTTTTTTTTTTTTTTGAGACAAAGGAGAAAAACAACAAATGGATTTGCTGTCCTGGAACTTGCTCTGTAGAGCAGGCTGGCCTTAAACTCAGATCCACCTGCTCTGCCTCCTTAGTGTTGGAATTAAAGGTGTGCACCACCACTGCCAGGCGATAATTTAGTTTTTTTCCCCAGAGCTGGAGACCACATTTGAGTCAAATGTTCTATCATTCAACTACAACCCAACACAATAATTTAATAATAAAAAAAACTCACCTAAATATATTAACTCAAGCCTCAAAATGGCTTAAATGAGGTTCAGGTGCCATCATGGAAGAGGAGAGACTATGGAGCCATAGAGGAGGACCAGAGCACAAGTGTCTCCAGGACAAGGCAGGCCTCTGCACTCGTGAACTCACACTAACTGTGGTTGCCTGCTCTAACGTGGAGTGGGACAGGGTTCATGAACCTCACCCTTACTGAAGAGCTATGGATAGTTGAGCTATGGCTTCTGAAGGAGAGCCAGTTGTCTTATGGCTCCTAGTAGGTCATAGCACCCTTCCGCATCCCTAAAGTCCCTCTTACCCCGCCCTCTTCTAATCCGTACTTCTACAAGGGCGACTGAATAGAACGTCTATTTGCTGCTGTATGTCTGGTTGGTTTCACTCAACACAATGTCCTGCAGTTTTTCACCATGTTCCTGCAAATGGCAGGGTTTCACTGTTTTGTGACTGAGTAGTATTCTATTGTTACACTCATGTTCCTTATCCATCCACCAATTAAAAGCCTCCGCCTCCTGAGTGCAAGTACTACACGTGTGAAGCATCATGCCTGATTTGTATTTTGTAAAGTGTTGCAATAAACATGGGGTCGAAATTCTCTTTGGCTAAAGTATTTCATCTCAAATGCTCACTAGTGGAATTACTGGATAAACAGTTTTATTTTTAGTTTCTGCAATATGAGTGCAGGTGTGTACATGCAACAGTGCACTATGTGGAGGTCAAAGGGCAATTGTTGGGAATGGGTTCTTCTACTGTGAAGGTTCAGGGAATCTAACTCAGGTTGTCAGGTTTGCAAAGTCAGTACTTCTACTGTCTGAGCCAGCTCACTGGCCTCCCTTTGAGACAGAGTCTCACTATGCAGCCCAGACTGGCACAAATTTACAATCTTTCTGCCTCCGCCTCCTGAGTGCAAGGACTACACGTGTGAAGCATCATGCCTGATTCCCTAATATTAATTTATTAAAAAATTAAATGCTAACTACATAAACAGATTTGTTTTTGTTTGCTGGCTCAAATATCTGGATTCAAGTAATCCCCAACTCAGTTTCACTAGAACCTAGGACCTTGGCATGTGCCATTATGCCCAGCCCAAAGTAAACTGTATCTAAGGTATTAACACTGTTTTAAAAATCTACTTAAAAACTATTTTTAAATGTTTTATTTATTTGTATATATATTCTGCACATGCATTTTACGTGGAGGTTAAGGACAACTTGAAAGAGTCAGTCCTCAGACGGGCAGTGGTGGCACAGGCCTTTAATCCCAGCACTCAGGGAGGCAGAGGCAAGCAAAACTTTGTGAGTTCCAGGACAGCCATGGATACATAGAGAAACCCCGTCTTGAAAAACCAAACAAAGAAAGATTCAGTCATCTCCTTTTCTGTGAATTCCAGAGATAAAACTCTGGCCCCCAAATATTCTTTTTTTTTTTTCCCCGAGACAGGGTTTCTCTGTGTTTTTTTTGGAGCCTGTCCTGGAACTAGCTCTTGTAGACCAGGCTGGTCTTGAACTCACAGAGATCCGCCTGCCTCTCCCCCAAATATTCTTAAATTGTATTTATTTTGTGTGTGTGAGTGCACATGTGTGCGCCATGGTGTATATACATAGAGGACAGAAAGCGGGAGTCTTCTTGCAGTCCTTTCTCTCCTTACAACATGTGGGGTCTGGAAATTGAACTCAGATCATCAGATTGGCAGTAAGCAGTACCTTTACCCACTAAACCATCTTTGTCAGCCCAAAAAACCCACTCTCCTGTGTCTGACGAATCTCAGAATGCCAGAGACAGGACTGTGACAGCACCTGCAGCCACTGTATTTGCATTCAATTTTGTTTTCTCTGACAAAGAACAATCCCTTGAAGGCAACTCCCTTGAGCCATCTCTCCAGAGACAGTGCTATCAATCCCTTCATAATATCTTCTAATACTTTCTAGGTAACCTGAAACACACAGTTGAACATTCGCAAGTCACAAGAAACAACACTAACTTTTGCTCAGTGCTAAAAAGGGGTAAAATAAAGGTTTCCTAATTAATAGCTTAAAAAAACTGAGTCAAAGTCGGGTGCAGTAGTGAACACTTTTAATCCCAGCACTCTGGAAATAGAGGCACGTAGATCTCTGTGAGTCTACACAGCACGTTTCAGGACAGCAAGGGCTGCTAAATAGAGAAACCCTGTCTTGAAAAACCAAGAGTAGTAGTAATAATAATTTGAATCAAAGTTACTAGGCTTAGTTTTAAAAGTTTCTAGAACCTTTTTTATTTTTACTTTATTGTATTAAAAAACCTTTTTTATTCTTGCGAATTTTAGATCTGCAGGAGCAGGCATCAGACAGGTCTTACAAACCCGTTCCCAGGCTGGAGAGATGGCTCAGTGGTTAAGAGCATTGCCTGCTCTTCCAAAGTTCCTGAGTTCAATTCCCTGCAACCACATGGTGGCTCACAACCATCTGTAATGAAGTCTGGTGCCCTCTTCTGGCCTGCAGGCATACACACAGACAGAATATTGTATACATAATAAATAAATATTAAAAAAAAAAACCCGTTCCCTCTTCTATGGCTCATTTCTAGTAGCCTTGGCATCTACTAACCTCTCCCTTTCCTAGGAAATGTGTCCTAAACAATTAGCAAATTCCCCTCACAGTTTCTCTATATCCACTATGATTTCTAAGGCTGTTAAACAGTACTGGTTTTATGAGTCACCCTAGCAACCAGTTTCGGCATCCCTCAATTGCCTTCAAAGCCATTAGACAGTTTAATTACAAAAAAGTTTTTAAAATATTCATTTCAGGATACTTTCAAACTGCAAGCTCTCTTACTGTTTTTGAGTAGAGACTGTCATTATAAAAAGTCATTTATATATACCATCACATTGAAAAGATGCAACTCCAATTTATTTAATATCCAGCAATACCTATGAAAAGCAGGGGTAGTTTTAATGAACTGAAGATACAACTCAGCAAAACCAAAATGAATACAAATATGACAGACATTGGATTTCAAAGGATCAAGAGGCTGGAGAGATGGCTCAACGGTTAAGAGAGGGCTGGGGTTCTCCCAGAATTAAACGGCTGGGGAGCTGGGAGTGTAGCAATTTGGTAGAGTGAGTACCAAGTATGAAAGAAGCCCTGAGTTGATCCCCAGGACCCCATATGAGACATGGCAGCACATCTCTAAAATCTCAGCACTTGGGGAGGTAGAGGCAAGAACCAGAAGTTCAAGGTCATTTTTGGCTATGTAAGTTCCAGCCTGGACTACACCAGAACCTATCCAAATCAACCAACAGGGGAGGCAGCAACATGGCACTGGTGATATAATTCCTGAGTGGTAGAGTGCTTTATGAGAAGCCTTAGATTTGTCTCCAGAAACACCAGAAACAAAAACATAAATGGAGCTAGAAGATGAGGAGAAGGCTAGGAGGTTAAGAGAGCACTTGCTGTTCTTGCAGAAGACCAGGGTTTGGTGCCCAGCACCTACATGGCAGCTCAGAACTGTCTGTAACTCTAGTTCCCAGGGATTCAATGCCATCTTCTGCCCTCGTCTGAGACACTGCACATACATGGCACACACAAATATATGCAAGAAAAACACTTTTACACATAAATACATAAAAAATTAAATTACTATGCCGGGCGATGGTGGTGCATGCCTTTAATCCCAGCACTCGGGAGGCAGAGGCAGGCAGATCTCTGTGAGTTCAAGACCAGCCTGGTCTACAGAGCTAGTGCCAGGACAGGCTCCAAAGCCACAGAGAAACCCTGTCTCGAAAAACCAAAAAAAAAAAAAAAAAAAAAAAAAAAATTAAATTACTAAGTAAAAAAAAAAAAAAAAAAGAACCATGCATGATGGCTCACACCTGAAATGTCAGGTAGGACTAGAATTACTGAGTTTGAGATCAGCAGCCTGGACTACATAGTTTATGATGGTGTGCTGACTTTTTTCTAATTTGATATAAACTGGATCACCTGGGCAGAGACCCTCACTGTCTCCACCAGACTGGCCTATGAATATGCCTGAGAGAAATCTTGACTAATGATCGATGTGGAGGAGCCGAAACCACTGTGGACAGTACTGCCCATAAACGGGTGTTATATAAGAACGCAAGCTGGACAAGCTTTAGAGAGCAAACCAGTAAGCAGCTCCTGTTTCTCCACGGTCCCTGCTTCAGCTCCTGCCTCAAGCTCCTGCCCTTGCTTTCCTCAATGAGACTCTAACCTGTAAGATATAACAAACCCTGCCCTCTCCAAGCTGACTTTGATCATGACAGTAATAGGAAAGCAAAGTAGCCTAGGTAAGTGCCTCCAAAATAAACAAACAATAAAAAGAGGCAAGAATCAAGAATAAAAGACAAAACAATTTAAAATAGGTACCCAGTTCTCTGGGAAATAAATAATAATAAGGTATTACTGGGTTAATATACTGTTATCCAAATTTGCTTGACTACAAAATCTTTTTTTTAAATATTTTGAGTGCTCTATCTGCATGTATGACTTTATGCCAGAAGAGGGCATCAGATTCCACTAGAGACGGTTGTGAGTCACCACGTGGTTGCTGGGAACTGAATTTAGGACCTCTGGAAGAGCAGTCAGTGCTCTTAACCACTGAGCCATCTCTCCAGCCTCATACAAAATCTTTTGATTGATGGCCCAAACATATAGTAAACACTTTGACAGTTTTATCAGAATATTGAATTGAAAAACACATAACATAGAATTTTAGTTTTTATTCTTTTGCTTTAATGTTTACAATACTGAAAAAAATGTAATCTTTCAGAAAAATTAGGTAGCAGGAAGTTTGTAAATATTCTCATTTTCATGAATATCTCTGCCTAAAAATTTTATTTCAACAATTAAAACATTAAAATAATTGTTTTCCTAGTTCTAGTTCTGCCGTGGCTTTTTCAGTTTTGGTAGTGGATAAATGAATAAAATATACTCAATAGTGAAAGTGTAAAATCTACTCTAGAGCTTCACAGCTTGAGAATAGCTATTGTAATTATACAGAAACTCATGTAGAGACTTTGGGCAGGGTTAATTTTGACATGTGATGCTTATTTGTAAGTTTTTTAAAAATGAATTTTATATAGAATTAAAGTAATTCTAATAAAAATTTTTAAAAAGTTAAAAGAGATGGGAGGTAGACATTGCTATAACCCCAATCCTGGAGGAGCTAGGGTAGAAGGATAGGACTCATGGCTGTTTGAATAGAGCGTGGCACTATGGGGTGAGGCCTTGTTAAAGCAAGCGTGGCTTTGTTGGAGGAGGTGTGTCTTTTAAGGTCTCAGAAGCTCAAGCTGGGCCCAGTGGCTCACAGTCTCTTCCCGTTGCCTGTGGATCAAGATGTATTGCTCTCAGCTCCTTCTACAATACCAAGTCTGCCTGCAAGTCACCATGTTTCCTGCATTAAATAATGGACTACCCCTCTGAACCTGGTGTCTCTTCACAGCAATAAAGCCCTAACTAAGACACAAGTTCTAATCTGGCATACATCAAAGTCTGGGAAAGGAAGAAAACAAAATGAAACGGAAGAAAAAAATAACCTCATCTTTAAATCTCAGATTTTTACCTTAAAGGCAAAGAGCTGAAAGGCAGGGTCTTAGAAATGCTTCAAATTCTGTGTGCTAGCACACTCACTGTTCATAGTCAGTGAAACTCAGGTTAACGGCTGGCCTGCACTAGTAGCCACTGTAACTAACAATGTCTCCTAAGGCTTCCTTCAGGAACTAGATTTGATTTCTGTTTTCTTTTTGTTTTACACTTTCCTTCCTGGAACAAGATGAGGAAATAACCTGCAACCAGAATGTCAGGTACTTTACTACGTACATAGCTCATCACTCAAACACAGTTAATTGGCTGGGAGTGGCTGCAGAGTCCTGTAATCCCAGCACTTAGTCTTAAAGGAGGATCAGAAGTTCAAGGCTATTCCCAGCTACAGTGAATTCAAGGCCAAGAGAGGTGAGAAAACAGCTAACTACCAAATGAACACACTAGTAATCACCCAGCTTGTAAGTCCCCCACTTACAACTCCAAACTACCTTACAGATGTTTTGCAAAACCGATTTAATTAAACTGTAAAAGCTAATTGGTTATGAAGTCAGCCCTACACTGATTTCAATACACTATAGGTGTCTCCATTTGATGCTTTAGAATCTAGAATCTCTTAAGCCTTAACCTGCTCTTCATTTTCAGGAGAAATGATTAGACCCAGGGAAAACCGCACTAATGTGTACAACCCACCTCCTGCTCAGCTCTTTCAAGAGAAAGACTACGAAGAAGGTTTCTTAACAGCTTCAACCCTACAACACCTCTCCTTAAAACTTCTTCTTTCTTGGGAGCCAGGCATGGTACGGCGGTCCATGCCCAGAATCTCAGCACTCATGAGGCTGAAGGAGAGCTATGATCTGGGCAAGAGAGTATCTCTAAAAGTGCTCTTTATTCTAGTGGTAACATCAACTGTCAATTTTATTTTATTTTATTTTTTTTTTTGGTTTTTCGAGACAGGGTTTTTCTGTGGTTTTGGAGCCTGTCCTGGAACTAGCTCTTGTAGATCAGGCTGGTCTCGAACTCACAGAGATCCGCCTCCCTCTGCCTCCCAAGTGCTGGGATTAAAGGCATGCGCCACCACCTGGCTCAACTTTCAATTTTAAAAGAAAAGGTAAGAACATAACTCTTTTTATGGACTGTTAATGGCTCATTCCCATTTTTGAGTATTATTAGTCATGACACACAATTCTCACAGTAACACTTTCAAATAATCTTAAAACATGGAATAAAACGGCCTAACTTTGTTTTTTTTTAATGGTTCTAGTAAAGGCATACTTTAAAGAGCTGCACATGCATGGTGTGTGATCTCTGGCCAGGACTCTTGCTCTGTTTCTTTCACAAGATCAGCTCTGAGGCCACTTCATCAAGTTATTGATTTAGTAATGGTTCCTCTTGAGAGACTTAATCGCAGGAAGTTAATGTGCAAAATCACTGTCGGAGTTCTAGCTTGAGTTCTACTAGATGCGCCACCATCGCCCGGCTTCAGTATTTTCTTTTTAAGTGCAAGATAAATTCAAGAAATGCTACCAGCCAGGTGTCATTCATATTTGTAACTACAGCACTTGGGACAGTGAGGCAGGACACTGAATTCCGGACCAACCTAGACTACTGAGCGGGACCCAGTTACAAAAAGAAAAAAAAAAAGCCGGGCGGTGGTGGCGCACGCCTTTAATCCCAGCACTCGGGAGGCAGAGGCAGGTGGATCTCTGTAAGTTCGAGGCCAGCCTGGTCTACAAGAGCTAGTTCCGGGACAGGAACCAAAGCTACAGAGAAACCCTGTCTCGAAAAACCAAAAAAAAAAAAAAAAAAAAAAAAAAAAAAAAAAGGGGGGGGGGGGGGGGGGGTGAAGGAAGGCGGGGGGTGTGGGGATGAGGGGGTGTGGCTAGGGGGCAGAGGACTCGCTTAGCAAGCTGACTTTATGAGTTTAACCCCCAGTACCACACAGTGTGCCCACCGGTTGCCTCACTCACCGGGTGGACCCTCCTGCGGGCACCTCCACACCTCCTCTGTGGGCACTTTCAGCCCCACACTTCCTCTAAGGTAGACATTTATCTATCCTCGGAGCTCCACGCAAAGGTGCCCCTTGAGCACCCTGATATCCTTCCTTCCAGACACCCCCACCGCCCCAGCCCCTTTAGTAGCTCTGACTCACGGGGGCCCCCACAATCTCCTTGGCGGCCCCTGTCTCCAGCATATTAACTCCGGCCGCCCGCTCAACCCAGGAATCCCCATCTTGGAGTCCCTGCCCCACGCACGCCCTTCTCCCCACACACCCTTCTCCTCAGGACCTCGGCCCCTCAGGCCATCTCTCTCCTCGGGACCCCCGCCCCAAGGCCGCTCGTTGACCCGCACAGTCCACCTCCGCCTTCACTGCGCGGGCCCTGCGGCCGCCACACGCCCCCATTGCGGCCCTTACCGCACATGATGCTGGTCGCGGGGCGAGAGCCGAGCGGTCGGGCGCGCGAGAGCTTCGGAAACGAGGACGAGCGTGGGCCGGGGTGGCAGCGACGAGACGGACTCCAGGATGCGACTGCACGGACACGACTGCCGGACTCGCGGCTCGGCCCTCAACCGCCGCCCCGCCCCCCGGCAACGCGCGCCGCCGCGGCTCTCCCATTGGGCCACGCCCGCGCCGCTCACGCGCAGGCCTCGGCCCCCCGCCCAATGCGCGCAGGCGCGGGGCTCGGGGCAGCGGAGACGTGGCAGGGGCTCGTCCAGCATCCGGCTCAGGTTCCCGGAGCCGCCCGTCTAGGGTGAGCCGTGCGGCGGAGGCGGAGTGGGAGAGAGGGAATATTTACAGAACACTTTGCAACCCGCGAGGAGCAGAGAGAAAGAAAACCGGAGGAAGGAAGGGAGAGCTTAGGGACAGACACGCCAGTGTGGAGCAGGGACGGTGGCCGGAACTGGGCGGGTAGCGCAGAGGTGCAGGAGCCTGCAGGCTGCCCTCGGGCTGCCTTTCCGGTGATGGCCTGGGCGGTAGACGAGATGCTCGGCGCCCCAGCCCTTGCCTTCCTCACTCTATTCTTTGATTAGGGTACCACAGCGGTCCCAGCACTGCCCACCTGAGAGGACTAGAGGGTTTCTGAGGGCACGGTGCACCCGCGTCGCTCATGCCGTAAATGAACTCTCCATTGCGAAGAGGGGAGACCTTCTGAGAAGCTAGTAGCGGGCTTTTGCTTCAGGAAGGTTGTCAGCCCTCTGTTGATAGCTCTAAAGGAAATAAATGAACAGGGCCAACGCAAGCTGGTGTGCTGACAGCCTGTATCCCCTTCCTACCGCATGTTCGAGCCCCGTGTGTCCTAACAGCACCGGTATTCAAACCTGCACATCTGGGTTACTCTGTAGAGTCCCACATCCCTGTCACTATTAAAGGCTACCTCTTTTTGTCTTCCCCGGACTTTAACTTCTCTTCCTTTGATCTACCTCAAAAAATAGGCTTCTGTGTTAATGGCTGTTTTCTCCTTCCCCTCTAAGTTCTAAATTCCTTTATGATGTAATGGGTTTTTTGTATACCTGCTTAGTATAGACCTGAGGTAGCAAATCAAAATTGTTCTTGTGGCTGGAGAGATGGTTCGGGGGATAAAGACACTCAGAAGATGCCTGAGTCCCATCCCTGGGCCCCTCAAAGGTGTCTTCTAACCACACGCACACGTGACCGGTTCTACCCCAAAATTGAATACGTAAATGTTATAAAAAATGTTTTTGAAGGAGTGATAAATGCCATAGGCACAGAAATGACCATCACCTGGCTATAGGTGCAAGGAAGCAAAGGCATCTCAGTTTTTCATCACCTACCTCAAATAGAGACTAGAAAATGTAGGCACGGTATTTCTCATCTGAAAGTGCTACATTATTCCAAGCCATTAAACGTATCTCTAGATGATCTTGGCAGAGTTAACACACTGGACTGTTCGTTAAAGAGCAATGCCTTTCTTAGAAACAGACCCCTGGATAGACACCTTAGCCTAAAGACCAGCTGAGAGAGGACTAGGATGATCCTGCCCGAGAGTCCAAAGCACTTTGCCTCCCTTGTTTGCCCGCAGCAAACCTGTTGGTGCCACATAGAACATGGCAAGGGTACCAGTGAAGTGTTCCAACTGTAGTGACCTGCCCAGCCCTTTCTGCCTCCTACTGGTTCAGTCGCTCACACCTCTAGCCATTCTCCTGCTCTTCTGGTAGGTGCTCGGCTCCAGCTGAGAGGAAACCTAAGGCCAGTGTTCTCCAGCCCAACCTTGAACAAGCTCACTAAACCACCGGGACAAAGAGCGCTTTGTAACTGTGTGCCAGCTGAGCCACTGCCCCTCCTCTATGTAGAGCTCTGCCTTCCCTGGGCCTAGAGAGAAAATAAACAATGCGTGGAGGAAAGAGGTCATCTGTGTCGAACTTGAACATCTGGGACCACGGGAAGGATTTCTACTAAACAAACAGCATTAAACAAATTTAAGGAAAAGGAAAGGGAGAAAGGAGGGAGGGTATTTGTCTCCGGGTTTCTATTGCTGCAATGAAACACCATGACCAAAAAGCAAGTTGGGGAAGGAAGGGTTTATTTAGCTTACGTTTCCACATCACGGTCCATTATGGAAGAAGGAAGCTAGGACAAGAACTCAAACAGGGCAGGATCCTGGAGGCAGGAGCTGATACAGAGGCCATGGAGAGGAGCTGCTTTCTGGCTTGCTCCCTCGTGGCTTGCTCAGCCTGCTTTCTTATAAAACCCAGGACCATCAATCCAGGGGTGGGCCCTCCTCCAACAATCATGAATTTAAAAAATACCTTACAGCCGGGCCTTATGGAGGCAGTTTTCTCAGCTGAGGGTCTTTCCTCTCAGGACACATTTCAAGCTTAGACTAGTCAGCACAGTGTTATCTGTCCTCTCTTCCTGAGGGTCTACTTCCCTATCCACACAGTCAGGCCACTTAGCCCTGGTGCTTCCATGCTGTGGCCCTACTGAGCAGTCAGATAGGCTGAAGGCCACCAGCGCTCCTGGTCACTAAGTCTAAAGAAAGGGGGCCTGTGAGGTTAGGCTTAGTTGGTAAAGGTACTTGCTATCAAGCCCGATGGCTGAGTTCTATCCCCAGAACCCACACGATGGAAGAAGAAACCGACTCCCCAAGCTTATCCTCTGCCCTTCACACACCTGTGCACACACAGACAAATTTGAAAATAATGTTTCAAATGAGCCACCATGTAAATAAGATTTTTCTAAGATTTTTCACCTTCCTCATTCTTGTGAATTTTGTTACCCCTTATCCAAAGTCTAATAAATAGCAATAAAAGTATTATTGTGTGAAATGAAACTATAGGTTCTAGGATACATATGAAATTTTAGGGAGTTTTGTAGAAAATCTTACGCAGTGGGTAGAAATGATGGTGGCAAATAGCAAAGGAAGAACACAAACTCTGCCTGAGGCCTGTGAGAAGGAAAACACTCAGGCCATAACTCAGGCTGAGGCAAAGTATCAGGAGTTTATGGTCATCCCTGACAGCAAAGATAGTTCTAGGCCAACCGAGACCCTGTTCCAAAACACACACCAGGCTGCAGAGACAGCTCAACATTTGGAATGCTTGCTCTTCTTCCAAAGGACTAGAGTTCAGTTCCCAGCACCCAAGTAAAGTGGCTCACAATGTCTGTAATTCCCACTCCAGGGGATACAGTACCTTCTGGGTTCCACCATTACCTACACACACCACCAGCACCACCATTTGACTGCAGAAAGACCCTGGAGTGGGCCCCTTTGGCTCCACTACTACCCTAGCTCAGTCTGCAGATCTTGGCAGAATAGCCCTTCAAATACAGACCTAATCTTTCTCCCTGCCCCAGGGTTAAGCCCACATACAGATGAAGCACTTGTCTCCAGATGGAGTCTTCCAGCAGCTTTGTCAGCGATCCCCTGCCAAATGCTTCCAAACCATCTCAAGCTTTAACAATTTTGCTTTTTCTTTCATTTTCTTTTTGAGACAGTGTCTCCCTATATAGCCCAGACTAGCCTGGAATTGCTGGTCCTTTTTTTTTNNNTTTTTTTTTTTTTTTTTTTTTTTTTTTTTTTTTTTTTTGAAATGAGGTTTCTTTGTGTAGTTTTGGAGCCTGACCTGGTACAAGCTGGCCTTGAACTCACAGAGATCCGCCTGCCTCTGCCTCCCGAGTGCTGGGATTAAAGGCGTGTGCCACCATTGCTTGGCAAGAATTGCTGACCTTTGGGGCTGGAGAGATGGCTCATAGTCATGGAAGAAAGAATTAGAAGATTGGAGGCAAAGATGTCTGGGCCACAAAATGTGAAGGTGTGACGGCTCCTGCAGCCACAGCCTAGCCCAGCTCTAATAGCAGGGAAGATGACTTTCTCTGTGGACAGCAGGCCGTCTCTTTCCCAGACATTGTCATTGCCGGATGGGCCCATGCACAAAATGACTAGGGCAGCATGGACAGGGACTACCATGGGCTCAGGAACACAGACCTCTGTCCTTCATGGCTGACCTGCTGCAGACACTCCTGGCTACACAGAGCCTGTAAGATGGCACCAGTTCTTTCATCGTGGAAGTTAGCATGTTTTATTACTGGAGCCAGCACTCTGGGTAAGGATTTGCCTTCCACACATACAGCACTTCCGACAAAACCTGCCACACACACATTTACAACCACTAGATTACACACAGGGGCAGATGTTTGACCGGGAAACTCATCTCACAACTGAAGGGCAGCCGTGGGCCTGGCCCATGGACTTCACTGTCAGTTCCCACAGGAGGCAGCTGGCTTGGCAGACTGGTGAAATCACTTTTGAAGACGAGTTACAGAATTAACTCCCTGCTAGGCCAAGGCAAGGGGTCTTGAAGGCTGGCTGTGCCTGGTATGTGATACTTTCTCCCATAGCCAAGGCTCAAAGGTCTGGAAAAAAAGGGGCCCATCTGTGTGGTTAGTCACTGTTACCCCTAGTGACCCACAAGCAAAATTTCTGCTTCCTTATGCTGTTGATCTGGAGGTCTTAGTCCCAAAGGAATGAAAACGTGCATGGGGACACACAACAGCGACTCTACTGACCCAGGTGACTGTCACCCTGCTGCTCTGGGCCCCTCATGCTTCTAAATCGGTTGTCAGGCAGAATGAAAGATCCTGTCGTGCAGAAATCAGACAAGCATCTCACAAAACTCAGAAGAAAGGCATCCGGAGGAAGACTTCTCTTTCATTTCCCATCCCCTGTGATTAATGTCAACGGGAAGTTACAGCAATGCAATCCAGTCAGGACCGCTAATGGGGCACGCCCGCAAGGAAGAAGATTGGGTTGGCTCACCAGCTCAAGACCACACCCGTCTGAGTTGTTTGTTGAAGGCAAAGGAAATAAGAGCCGTGCAGTAGGAGTAAATACCAGCCACAGGCACATGCTCAGACAGAACCGTACCTGCCTTGCGTCTTCCTCATGTTTGTGTGTATTCATGTGCATATACGTATATTAATAGTCAGGTAAGTCGTCTTCCCTCATATCTCCTACAGTTAACATGAGGTATGCCCTACATTAGTATAAAACTTGGATAGCTTTACATTATAGCTCCCAGGCCACAGACTATCCAGGAAGGAGTTGGCATCTTCTTCTGGAGCTAGAGTTTCAGCTGTGCATACCAAGTTAGGTGGAAGTATGATCTTGCTGTGGCTCTATTTGAAGATTATGGCTGAGAGAGATTCATAAAGATTCTGAGTGGACACGATGTGGACTTGAATGGTTAATTATTTGTATTAACTTAGCTGGGCCATTGTATACAGTTATTTAGCCAAACAGTCTAGATGACTCGGGAAGGATGCTTTGATGAGATGAACAGTGGACTCGGAGAGACAGCTGGGGGCAGACCTCCTCCAATCAGCTGAAAGCCCTACTGGAAAAAACCTACCTCCATAAGCAAGACCTTGGGAGCGGCCAGACTTCAGCTCTGAACATCTGTTCTCTCCCGAGTCTCCAACTCAACTCCACCCTTCAGGTCTGGAATCTGCCAGGCTGCAAAGCTGCATGTGACTGTATGTGCACATGCTCTTTCTCTGCATATTTTACCTGTGCACACAGCACACTCTGGAAAACCAGTCATTTTACTGGTTTTTCCTAAAACTAAATGTTGTCTTTCTTTAACTTTATAAAATGACAACAGAAACCTATTAAAACTGGAAGATGGTGTTTATTAGCTAACATTAAGTGTGAAAGGCAGGGACACAGCATCTTTGGTCACATCCATATAAAAATCACAGTCAATGCTGTGGAACTCTGTCACCTATGTCCCTGAAGACAGGGAAAAGACCTCGGTTTTGGAACCACATCTGCAGCTTCCGCTCCAAGACTGAAGTTCCCCACTTCCTGCCTTCCAGGTGAGGGTCCTAGGCCAATGTGAGACAGGTGCTCTAGTCCTGTGGAAAGAAGGGCTGGGAAGCAGTGATTGACAGCTCAGTTCTCCGGAGGAGACGGGGAGATGCTGCCACCAGAGGCCACAAAGGCTGTGCTCTACCGCAGGCAGACGGCCTGACCGCTCCTCACCAACCTAGGGCAGTGGGTGCTCACTCCCAACTCGAAGCTGCCATCTTTTCCTCCAGGAGGCAAATGCTAGAAGAGTTTTTTAGTCTTGCTAAGAAGGAACTTAATACACAGAAAATCATGAGACCAGTTGGTCCGATCTTTGCCATTTCTGTCCTGTTGTGTGTGTTAGAGACAGAATGAGGGGTGGACTACCCAGGGAGCTGCCAAGAGCCAAAAGACCACTAGAAATGTTAGGAGAGAAGGATAAAATACTCCTCCCTGAAGCTTCCAAGAGTTGTTCGTGGCCAGCCTGTGAGCCTGGGGGGGATCACAGGTAACTCCGATGCGGAGTACATTTCCAACTAGAGGTAGACTCCACTGCCGTGTAGGAACTTCATGATAAAACACGCACATGCATGCACCATTGCTCTGGTCTACTGTGGCTCTTCACTGGGCACAGGCATGGATCCTTACCCACCAGCACTAACGCCTCCTCCCTCTGTGATGAGGGTCCAGAACCCGAAAGCAGACCAAGATGGGGACTGTGAACATGGCAATGGAAATGTCCTTGTGCCTCCATCATCACATCCATTAAAGCAGGGACAACAGTTACCTACCAATGGGACTTAGGAAGTTCCTAACTATAATGCGCTGGTGCAGAGTGATCCATCATCGGAAATTTATTACTTTTGCATAATTACTCTCCTATGACCTTATATACAGAACCTCTACCCAGCATTTCAAATTAATGGTCAGTGAAAAATCCATGAACATTCTACAGAGCACTTTACCCTACGCCATAAGCAAGAAATCTCAGAACCTATCTTGCTATTAACCAAGAATCTTAGTTTCAAATGCTTACTAAGGTATCCTACATTTATTATTTTCCTTTTCTTTGCTGGGAATCAAACCTAGGGCTCTATATATTTAGGCAATGTATATATCAGGCAAGCACCCTATCAGTACAACATCCTCGGTATTTCCCTCTCCTTGATCTCTTGCTCTCTCCCATTTTTCTCTTGAACTTGTGATCCTCCCGCCTTTACTGGAATTATAGACTGGAACCTGGCCTTTATAAAGCATTTTCAATTATCTTTACATAACAATACCTTATATATTTCTGGGATTATTTTTTCTGTTTTTATTTTCGCTAAACACAACTAATAATGAGTGATTATTTCCATTGTTTTGGTTTCTTTGAGACAGGGTTTCATATAGCCCACACGGACCTGAACCCTCTGCTCTGGCTGTCTCTGCTCCTGCTGTGCTGGGATGACAGGCCCAACAATTACCTGATTAAGTTATTCCTTATTAGTCAACCATTAACACAACAACTGTTTCAACCTATTGATTTTATTTTCTAGATTCAATTCATTGAAAGATACGTGTCAATTAGTTTAATTTCAAGGCAAATTTGCAACCTGCCACGAATCACAAGCCAGTAAAACCACTAACCAAGGGCTCTACGATCCATCTCCATCGGTTACAATGTAGCAATTCAGAATTCCTGATAAGAAGAAATCACAAGCCAGTAAAACCGCTAACCAAGGGCTCTACGATCCATCTCCATAGGTTTAGAGTGCAGCAATTCAGAATTCATGATAGAGGCTCAACAGGGAGGCCGGGCCTCAGGAGCTGAGCTTTCCATGGGCTGCTCTGGGCTGGCCCAGGCACTCAGCCCGCTCTGCTTGCCCATGTCCACACTCACTGGACTGCTCTTTGTGCTTCTCATGGCATTAAAGGCTCTCACACTTAGGCTACTTAACAGCTACCATTTTAAATCAGAATTATTATTTTTTCTTTTTTAAAAAGAAAAAGACAGGGTTTTTCCTGTATAACAGTCCTGGCTGTCCTGGAACACACTCTGTAGATCACGCTGGCCTGGAACTGAGATCTGTCCGCCTCTGCCTCCCAAGTGCTGGGATTAAAGGTGTGGACTATGACTGCCCGGCACTTTTTTTTAATAAACTAAAATCTTCAGCAAAAAATAATTTTGAATATCTCATAGAAAAAACTAAGTCATTTTAGGATTTTTAAAGCATTCTTTCTACTTATTTCTGTATATAAAATATGTAAATGAGCTAAATGGGAAATGTATTTTAGGCTGCTTCACACAGCATGCAAAGGGAGAACCAGAAAGATGAGGAGTAGAAATAAAAATAGCCCTGGATAAAATCCACAAGTGTGGACGATGACTCAGGATGGTATAAATAACTTGGGAGGTGAAGCAAATGATATTTATATCATTCTGGAGGAAGGAAACGTTTTATTAATCAACTTCTAGAGCAGAGATCAATACAGACTCTGTACAGTTAAGTCCAAAGGTTGCAGCAAAAGAAAATGCAGATTATTTAAGGTGAATTTGCTTCTTTTTCATCTGATTCGTCATCCATCACCTAGAGCCAGAAAACAAAAGAAATTCAAGAGTTAAGGAAACATTAGACAATGTTACTTTCCTGATTTGCACGTCACTTGCCTGCCTGAAATAGCCCATGACAATGCACAGCACTACAAGAGCAAGGACGCCATCAACAGCCCGCAGCACAGGATCCCATCAGAACCTGGGATCCTCAGATAATAAAAGTAATTAAATAAGTATAAAAGAACTGGACCCTTTTCCTCACCTCAAAGACAATGAATGGCTCGTATTCTTCAGGGAAAAGAGTAATGGAATTTATTTTTACCTTTTTAGAAAACTGTGTGTGTGTGTGTGTGTGTGATGGGGTGGTGTGATGAGGGTGGTATGATGGGGGTGTGTGATGGGTATGTGTGATGGATATGTGTGATGGGGGTGTGTGTGATGGGTGTATGTGATGGGATGGTGTGATCTGTGTGTGTAATGGGGTGGTGTGAAGAGAGTCTGTGAGGTGGGGTGTGTGTGATGAGTGTGTGTGTGATGGATATGTGTGATGGGGGTGTGTGTATATGTGATGGGGTGGTGTGATCTGTGTGTGTGATGGGTGTGTGTATGATGGGGAGTGTGTGTGATGGGAGTGTGCGATGGGGGTGGTATGCATGCCTCGTGCATGTGAGGGTCAGAGGACTTTCTGGAGTCAGCTCTCTCCTGTCATCTTTAGTGAGTTCAAGGATGGGACCTGGGTTGCCAGGCTTGCCCAGTGAGTGCTTTCACCTGTTTAACCATCTTGTACTTAAAAGCATCTTATGTATTGAAATATATTCCCTAAAGTTTAACTAATTATTCTTGAAAACATAGTTAATTAAAAACGGAATCCTGTCTGGTTTGCTAGTGCATGCCTACAATCACAGAATCCGGAATTCAAGGCCAGCTTCCTTTACACAGCAGGTTCTAAGGCAGGTCTAGACAACTTGAGACCTCAGAAAACCAACAGGCTGGGCTGATGGAGGAAGGTCATTGGTTAATTAAATAAAGAAACTGCTTGCCCTGATAGGTTAGAACATAGGTGGGTGGAGTAAACAGAACAGAATGCTGGGAGGAAGAGGAAGTGAGCTCAGAGACACCATGCTCCCCTCTCCAGGGCAGACGCAATAGCTCTGCTCTCTGAAGCAGACGCGATGAAGCTCCGACCCAGGATGGACATAGGCTAGAATCTTCCCGGTAAGCGCACCTTGGGATGCTACACACCTTATTAGAAATGGGCTAGTCCAGGTGCGAGAGTTAGCCTAGAAGAGGCTAGATATAATGGGCCAAGCAGTGTTTAAAAGAATACAATTTGTGTGTTGTTATTTCGGGGCATAAGCTAGTTAGGCGGTCGGGGTGCCAGGGACGCAGCCCCGCCACTCATATTACTACTCTGGGCCAGCAGAAAGTTGGCTCCAGAATAGACTCTGCTGCTGGGTCTGAGACCTGAGCTGATCCCCAAGTTCAACATGGTGAGTGAACCTCCGCAGGGAGGTTTAATTGCAAGGTTCCTCTTGTGCACTGTGATATGTGTACATACACACATGAACATGATAAATAAAATAAATGTAATTTTAAAAGTTTTAAACAGGGCATGGAGATATGCCTTTATTTCTAGTTCTCAAGAGACAGAGGTAAACAAATCTCTATGAGTTCCAAACTGATGTGTACCAACACCACCAGGAGAAAGAATATTTTTTTTTTTAAAAAGGGATTCCAAAAACACTCTTAAAATAGAAATAATTCTACAAACTATTTTGATTTTACTCAAATAAAAATTATCTTAAACCTAAAGAAGTATGAAGACTTTCAGGGAAGAAAAATGGTAACAAATACTACTTAAAGGAAAAAGAGAAAGACTAGTCCTTTGTGGGCTGGTGTATTATTGGATAATAAAGGCCAACACCTCTGAAAAGAAGGAGTTATAAAAAGCTGTGAATGTTTCTCTCCTTACCACACCTACTACAATTACATGACAATTAACGTTTGTAACAGTCAATTATGTACCCACCCTGGCATGTGAATAAAAATGTTTCCTCTTTGTTAATCTTACTGGCCTCCAACTAATACTATTTTTCTCAGAGGCCTCAGGGATGAAGAGGGGGAGTAATGATGAAAAAACAAATCTTGATGAGCAGGGGCACAGTGGAACAGAAGCCCCAGCTACTGCAGGCTGAGCAGAATCACTCAGCCCAGGGGCTCAGGACCAGCCAGGCAGCAGAGCAAAACTTCATCTCAAACTTAAACCAAACACAACAGAAACTAAAATGGAACTGGAATCTGGGTGGGTTCTGAAGAAAAATACTTAACAAAGGAATTCTCTCCTCCTAGTTTCTCTTTGAAATTAATTAAAAATGGGTATTCTTACTTTAAAAGAATAAATATTTTATATCCAATTTCAGCAATATCTAATGCAAAGAATTTTGTATATCAAATCCTATTTAGGCATAATCATTCCTAAATTTGGTGTTAGAGTCCCAAGAACTTGATTAATGTCAATGTGCAAATGACACTTGTGAGACAGGGCTGCTGCAGAGAAACAAGCATAGACAGGGTGTCTAGTCTTTTAGGAGGCCATTCATACACACAGTGCTCACACACACACACACACACAGTTATAATTTCTGTCTCTTTAAGAGACAAGCCACTCCCTCCCCCATCCGCTGAGGCAGGCTGATCTCCAGCTTCCGGCCTGAGCTCCCTCTCTTTTCCATCTTCCTCTCGGAGAGGCAGCTTTGCTTCTGCCTCTCTCCCCACTTCTCCGCTCCCCCCTTTCTCTCTCTCTCTCTGTCCTCTTCTTCTTCTCCCCCCTCTAAGTAATAAATATCCAATTCTATTCTATATGATGTGTCTATCCATGTCCCTGTCTCCTGCCCGCCCAACAAGTGTCTCCCTGCCTGGGACCAGCCACCACTCGGGGACCGGCAGCCGTCTCTGCCTGGTACTGGCTGCTCCCAGGGCCTGCTGCCTGCCGCCACATGGCCCGCTACCACCATTTGGGGAACCACATCATTTCTGCTGCCTACTGCTGCTGGGGATCTTGCAGCATTTTTAAAGAATCATAACACAGACACACACATACAGGATTTCTGGTCTTTTAGGAGGTCATGCATACACACAGTGTTGACACACACACACACACACACACACACACACACACAGGGTTTCTAGTCTTTTAGGAGACCATGCATATACACAGTGCTCACACACATGCACACACATAGAGTTCTGCAACAGCACAGGACTGATGAGGATTTGTGCTAGACCAAAGGTCAGCCTTTAATACTACTCAGAGATAAGTGACTCTCTGAGCAACTGGAAGAAGATACCTTCTAAAGTCACAGAAGCACTCACAAGAGTTTCTCAAATATCCATAACTGTCCCCTCCTTGATTGCCTTTCCTAAAGGCCCTGTTTCTTCGCTAGTATCACTGCAGCCAATCACCACGATAGCCTTACACACTTCGAGACAAAAAGATTCCAACAAGCTACAGCCAAAGCCCAACTGAGTACTGCTTTCACTGTACGACAGTGTACTTTCTCGATGGCACATGCCTGTCATTCCAGCTTTCAAGAGGCTGAGGCAGGAGGATTATTAGTTTCAGGCAAACCTAGACTACATAGCAAGTTACAGGCCAGTCTAATTTTAGAGAGAAATTCTGTCTCACTAAACAAAACCTGGGACTAACAATATGGCTCGGGGGTAAAGACACTTGCTGCCAAAGGTGATGACCTGAATTCTATCCCTGTAATCTACATAAAGAGGAAGGAGAGAACCAATTCCACTTTGTCCTCTGACCTGCACATGCACCCACATGTATACACAAATGTAATGACAATTTTTAATAAAGGCTAGATGTAGTGGTACACATCTGCAATCCCAGTACTTGGGGAGCAGGAGCCAAGGTCATCTTGGGCCACACAAGAACTATCTTAAAAGAAAAAAAATGGTGTTGGGAACAGAGTAAGGGAGGAACTAGAGGTTGGCAAACGATGTGAGCTCCTCCATGCCTATATTCATCTATATATAATCGGCTTATATTCATCTATATATAATCGCATGGTGTTCTGAATCCTCAGAACAGAACCACTGATGGAGCTTTCCCAAGTGAAGATAGGTTATAGACTTGGTCCCCACTTCATCAATAACCCAAACTGTCACAATGTTGCCTACCTGTTCCACACCTTCCACTTCTGGAATGTAAAACTGCAACATGTTCTGAATCCCGCTTTTCAGGGTAATGATGGAGCTGGGGCAGCTGGTGCAGGAGCCTTGGAGCTTCAGCCGCACGATGCCATCTTCGAAGCCGCGGTAGATCACGTCACCCCCATCCTCCTGCACGGTCGGCCTATGGCCACAGGACATTCAGAACACATTTAAAACAGCAGATGCATGCCATCAATGAGAACGATTAAGATAGTTCACTGCTTTGTGCATGTGCTTACGTGTGTGTGTGTGTGTAGTTCTTGGATCGGAGTTCATGAATATGTGTAGCGCAGAGGCCAAAAGCCAACCTTGAGTGCTGCTCCTCAGGCACTGTCCATCTTGGCTTTTCATGGTCTCTCACTGAACAGGAACCCATTTATTAGGCTAAGTTATTTCTGCCCCAAGCACAGGGATTACAAACATACACCCATGCCCAGCTTTCTTAATGTGGGTTCTGGGGACTGAGCTCAGGTCACCATGCTTGCAGGACAAACACTTTACCATCTGGCCATCTCCCCAGCCCCATAACTTGGGTTAAATTTAGTTGAATTTCTCTCTCTCTCTCTCTCTCTCTCTCTCTCTCTCTCTCTCTCTCTCTCTCGTTTGTGTGTGTGTGCATGCGCGCACACATGTGCATGGCACACGTGTGGTCAGGCAAAACCTTCCAGAGTCACCTCCTTCTCCTCTATGTAGGTTCTGGGAATGGAATTCAGGGTAGCAGGCTTAACAGAAAATGACTTTCTCTGCTGAGCATCCTCATTGGCCGTGAATTCTAACTTTAAACCATCTGTGTGTATCCATCTTCTCTTCCTCTCTGTATGACTGGCTCTTGTTGAGTATGACAAGAGCATATCCATCTCATGGCTGCATGGTATCCCACTACACTAACATGGCAGAGGTGATTACCATCCAGCTATTGATAGGTATTTGACTGTGCACATAACATGGCTGTAAAGATTCATCTGTGCATCTTTTGGTGTGGGTAGGTATTAGGAATGGGCATATACTTGAGGGCAAAACTCCTGGGGCAAATTCTGAACATAAGCCAGGAGTAGAGGCGTATGCCTGTAATCCTAGCACTGAAAGCTGAAGCAGGAGGACTGCCATGAGTTCAAGGCTAGACTGTGCTATAAACTCAGTTCCAAGCCAGCCTAAATTACAGAGCAAGGCCCATCTCAACAAAAGTGTAACTATTTAAACAGTGCCACTTTCTCAGAACTACCCACCCTTACATGCCACCAGACAGGTGAGCATGCCTGTCTCATGAGCCACTGGTGTCAATCAAAATGGATGAGCCTGCCTGCTGGATCTGAAGTAACGTCTGTGGAGGTTTGATCTGGATACACATAATGAGTAGGAAGGCTGCACATTCTTCACCCCTCCACATTTAGTGGCTGTCTGGTTACTGTCTTTTGCTGTGTGCTTGCTCCAGCCTCTATTTTAGTTTCTCCTTTCAATTTGTCGTTCTTATATATTCTGTCATACACATACTGCAAAGTCTTTCAAAAAAGCTTTAAATAAGGCATTTATGTGTAAGTGTGTGTGCCTGAGTATGTGTGTGTGTGTGGGGGGGTATTATTTGTGTACCACATAGATGCAGGAGCCCTTGGAGGATAGAAGAGGGCATCAGATCCCCTAGAATTAGTGTTACAGGTGTTTTGAGCCACCATGTGGATGCTGGGAACTGAATCTGGGTCCTCTTCAAGAGCAGTAAGAGCTCTTAACCACTGAGCCACCTCTTCCGCCCCCTTATGTTGTCCCCTTTTGTTTTGTGTCTGTGTGTGCTTGCACATGTGTCACAGCGTGCGTGTGGAGTTTGCTCTCTACTTCCACCACGTGGGTTCTAGAGTAGAGCCTGGGTTGCCAAGTGTAGCAGCAGGTGCTTTTATCCACTGAGCCATCTTGTCAGCCCTATATACTAGAAAATCTTTTACTCTGCCTTTACACGAGAAAGGCATGATTTTACTATTGTCTAATTTGTCTTTTCCTTGATTTTTCCAATTTTCTTGTAATCTTCTGAATAAAAACAAACAAAACAAACCTGCCCAGCCAAGGTCATGCAGATGTTAATTAATTTGATTGTATTTACTTGTTCTGGGGGTGTGTATATGCTGCCGTGTGCCTATGAAGGCCATAGGTCAACTTTCAGGAGTCAGTGTTCTCCTTCTACCCTGTGGGTCTCAGAGATGAAACTCAGGTCACCAGACTTGGCAACAAGTAATATAACCTAGTGAGTCATCCCAATTTATCCCATTTAAAGTATCCACCATAATTTCTGTGTTGACTTAGGTTGTTACCTGCCTAACTTTAAGCCATTCTGAAGAGTACTCCATCCCACTGCAGTCAGGAAACAGTATTCCGGGGTGGGGGGGATAGGGGTGGGAGAGGTGGGGGGGGGTGGCTCAGTAGTAGAGCACACGCTTATGAAGTGCAAGACCCTGGTTTAAGCCCCAGAACCAAATAACAAAACCCGACAGTCTCAATGAATTTAACTCTGAAATTTGATAAGGGATGCTTTAGCGCACGATTCATATACACAGGAAAATAATATTTCATTCTTGCTGAGTACATTGTACATATGTCACTGTTTAGTCAATTGCTAACTACATGTTTAAAACTCTACCCTGGCCTGGGAATGGTGGTGTCCTAAGCCTTTCATTCCAGCAATCAGAGGCAGAGGCAAACGGAACTCTGTGAGGCAGAGATCTATCTGGTGCACATGTACCGAGTTCCAGGCCAGCCAGGGCTACAAAGTGAGACCTTGTCTCAAAAATAAATAAATAAATAAAAATAGTAAGTTCTAAAACTCTCTCTTGCCCATTTATTTTTTGTGCTTTGTTAGATAGAGGTTTTAATTTCCTCACTAGCTGTGGGTTACTTCTATCTCTGTCCAATATTCTTCATCTATTCTGAATCTGTGTTATTAGATGGTTAGAATATGATCTTGATAGCAAATACAGCTGTCAGGTACACTGCCTTCTGGTGTCTGTGTCATTCCAGTAGCCCTCCTCCCTCACTGTCCGAACGCTACGCGTTCTCCAGTGTCCCACTTTCAATGTTTCTGTCCTTACTTTTAAGCAGGTAACTCTTATAAGGAGCATGAAGTTGGTTTTCTCACACTGTGACAACTTTATCCTCGTTAGCCACTGTATGTGCCTTTAGATGTATCTGCCAAAGCTTCCAGCACATCATCATCTTACCGTTTGTTTCCATTCTCTCTTCCGCACTGACCAAGCACTCCTTAGCCTGCCTTCTTTTCTGCACAGTTGTTTGTCATGTTTCGCTGCAGCTATCACCTCGACATACCTACTTCAAATTTCTTATTCTACCCTGAAAGATTACTTTTACCATGTCTCAAATAATGCCAAGACTCAGATCACTTCTGTTCACACTCACCTTCTATATAGGTCATTTTTCTTCTTCTACACAATTAACCCTTAGGACACCATATGTGCTTTTCTGCATGCATGATGCCTTGTGCTTTTTTTCTTTCCCCAAATTCCCCCTTTCTGTATGCTGCAATCTGGGTTTTTACTACTGTTCTACATTCCAACACGAGTGAGTCCACTCTTGAGCCATGTCACACCGCACATGAACGTAATCTAATGAGTTCTTCATTTACTGTATTTTTAGTTCTACAAATATTCTTTCTTACAGATTCCTGTTCTTGCAGGAATTCCTCATCTTTTCGTTTTTTTTTCCCCCTGAGACAGGGTTTCTCTGTAGCTTTGGAGCCTGTCCTGGAACTAGCTCTGTTCCAGACTAGGCTGGCCTTGAACTGACAGAGATCCACCTGCCTGCCCCCCCACCCCCCCCCCCCCCCCCCCCCCCCCCCCCCCGCTGGGATTAAAGGTGTGGCCACCACTTCTTCATCTTTCCATTTATTTTCTTTAACATTTTAATCACCTATCTTAAACACCAGTTGGAATATCTCCAGTATTAAGTATTACTTCAGTTTCTCTTTGTTGAGTTTCAAGGTAAAGCTAATAGGTTTGTTTGTTTGTTTGAGACAGGGTCTCCTGTGAAGCCCTCACTGTCCTGGAACTTGCTCTGTAGACCAGGCTGTCCTCAAACTTAAATATCCACCTCTTTCTGCCTCCTGAGTGCTGGAGGCACTACACACATAAGTAGATCCCTGCCACTTAGCCAGCCTCTTATTTTAAATTTCTAAATTGTTTCTTAAAATACATAAAGAAGAAAACATTTTAAAAGTCCAGACTTCCTGGCCTGCTGTGAGAGACGTGCAAACAGGCTGTTCACGAGTCTTGTTTTTATCCTCTTTTTTCTTCTGTTTTGTGTGTTGCTTTTGAGACAAAGTCTTGCTGTGTGTACCAAGCTGGCCTAAACTCACAAAGCTCCTCCTGCCCCTGCTCCCCTGCGGAAACACTAGTGTCACCACGCCTGGCTCCTGTCTTTATTTTTGTCGAGAAGTTAGTACTTAGGTGCTATTCTCTTCACAATGCTCATGAATATGAAGTTCTTTCCTACACAGACTGTGAGGGGAAATTCATCCTGACCATGCGCACACAGACTATAGTTTTAACGATGTCACTGAGTACTGAGGCACAGCCTACAGTTCAGTTGAGGCGATGACCTATGTTGGTTACACTCCCTGTTTCTCTGGAGCCCTGCTCCACTCTCCGGTTAAAGCACGCTGCTTTAATGAGAGCTGTCTCTGCAGCACTGGATTGCGGAGGGGACAGCGGGTGCTGGGTGTTTTAACACGTACCGTATTCTAGTATCCAACAGTTCTTTAATCATTGCCACAACTTCATCATCTTCTTCAGAACCTAAAACAAATTATAAATAAAAACTCAAGAGTAACAGTTTTGTAGTTATATAAGCATTAAACCAGGAGGGCTTTCACATGAAAGCATAGTCAGGCATGGTTCACTCACACAGATTCAGAAGGATCACAGGAAATGCAAGGCCAGCCAGTCTATAGAGTTAGCGAGACCTTGCCTCAAAATACAAAACAAAAACAACAACAAAATAGAACACATGCTTGGTAAAGTAACATGGCTCATGTGGTTCACAAAAGAAAAACCAAGGAAAAATAGGGGGATACATCCTACAGCGAAGCCTGATCGTGCTGGGGATGAGATGAGGAGCAAACCAACATTCTCAAGGACCAAAGCGCAGCACAGAAATGCCCCATCTGACTTCACTGTCAATGTGACATGGAAAGGCGCAGCTACTTATGAAGCATCTTTTTAACCTTCAGCTTCTTGGTTTAGTGATTTTTTTTCAAGATAACTATATCAAATACAGATGTAGGCCTTCTGGAAAATTCCAAATACTTTGCAAATCTGAACTAAGAATGCTTTATCGTGTGTGTGCACATCTATGTACATATGCAAGTGCGCACATATGAACATGTCTGTGTATATGATCGCACATGTGTGTGTATGAAGTGTGTGGTGCTGGGAGGAACCTATGGCTTTGCACATGGAGCACGTACTCTACCAAGGAACTATATCCTTGGCCACTGTTTGAATTTTGTAAAGCTTTATGTAAGTTTTACCA
This sequence comes from Alexandromys fortis, assembly GCF_014885135.2. NCBI lineage: Eukaryota > Metazoa > Chordata > Mammalia > Rodentia > Cricetidae > Alexandromys > Alexandromys fortis. The sequence goes on along the minus strand of NW_026068039.1, from coordinate 2,080,742 downwards.
ATGCCTGTATAAAAAATGTAAACTCTTTTCAAGAAATGTATTCATCTGCAAAAAGATACAGAGATTCTATGCTGTACTGTAATAAATATTAATTCCCGGCAACCCTATAAGTAGTTTATATTAAACTGTTCTAAGCTTTGAGTCCATCCTGGAACTGCAGAAACAAACAAATAGTAAATAAAAGAAGATACCATTTTAAACCTAACATACTGTATGGGAGAGGTGCTATTAGGAAGTGTGGCCTTTTTGGAGTAGATGTGATTTGTTGGAAGAAGAGTGTCAGTGGGGGTGAGCTTTGAGGTTTCAAATGTTCAAGCCAGGTACAGTATCTCTCTTCCTGCTGCCTGCTGATTCAGATGTAGAACTCTAAGTTACCTCTCCAGTACCATGTCTGCCTGCATGCTGCCACACTCCCTAACATAATGATAATAGACCAAACCTCTGAACAGTAAGCCAGCCCCAATTAAATGTTTTCCTTTATAAGAGGTTGCTGTGGTCATGGTGTTTCTTCACAGCAATAGAAACCCCAACAAAGACATTCTGGTTTAAATAAATGTAGCTGACTGAGTAGTGGTCACAGGCGTTCTGAGATAAGATGATTCAAAGTTCAAGGCCAGCCCACATCACATCACAGAGATAGTTTGAGATCAGCCGGGCTATGAAGTGAGACCCTGATTCAAAGCCAAAGCAAAACACAAGTGCTGGCGCACACCTTTAATCTCAGCACTCAGGAAATAGAGGCAGTCGCACTCATGAGTTCAAGGCTAGCCTGGTCTACCTATTGTTCTAGGACAGCCAGAGCTACATAGAGAGATTCTCTCTGGGGGTTGGATTGGGGAAGCAAAAGGAGTGGGAAGTTGGCTCAGTAGGGAAGACAGGTCAAGCTCTCTAAGAGTCTCTAAGCACCAAAGGGAAAGAGCAAAAGGAAAGAAAAGACCTGAAGAGACAACAAAGGTCTAAGAAAACAGAGACTCCCCCACACTGCTAATGTAAGACTTTAAGACAATTCTGAATCCATTTCTGACAATTCTGAATCCTCTCAGCCTCTGTGCCATAGTGCTTCCCCTCCTCCCCTGGGAACCAAGGACCTAACAGCTACACTCTCATGTACTCAGTTCCTGAACAATTACCCATATACATATGTTTTGATTCAGTCCCCTGGGAAATGGGGTCAAAATGACATCTTACCTCATCTAATCTGGCAACAGCTCTCCAATCAATTATTGGTAATAGCCCTTCTGAATAAGCCAATCAGAATAGTCAAAGAACAACCCCCCTTGCTTCTGTGGCCCCTTTAAAAGTAGACTGTACTGGCTATTCGAGGTCTCTCGGCTTCCTGAATGCTGAGGGACCCTGTCATGACAGAATTAATAAAATCCTCATGCTTTTGCATCGGCTGTGGTGTGTGAGGTGGTCTCTGGGGGCGATTCCTTCTCGGTGTTTGGATGCTAGAGTCTAACACTAACGAGCGCAGTAATTAGATTCCCTTCAGGAAGACTCTATACCTCCACCCCAACACACACAGAAGCAGTGTGTCCACAGCAGCAGGGCTTGTGATGACATCAGCACAGTCAACACAGTAAAGCACAGCACACAGCAGCCTGCACCAGATGTCCACAGCAGCACCAGCAACGCACACAGTGAAGGGACAAGGCAGCTGCACCTTGTTCATTCCGATGGACTAGCACATGCTTAAAACAACCTTCAAAGAAATTATACTCAGCGGAAAGGCAAGCTGTGATGTAATACAAGTGACTTGAAGTTTAAGAATAAAAACCAGAAACTGGGTATGGAGGTACACGCCCATAATGTCAGCATGGAGGAGGTGGCAGGACTGTAAATTTCAGGTCAACCTAGGTTACAGAGCTGGATCCTGTCTCAAAAAGATTAAAACAACAAGAAAAAGAGTAGAAACCAATTCTACCTATTCATTTCAGTTCATCCTATAGGTACAGTAAAATGCAAGTCAACCAGGCTCATACACAGGAAGGGAGGAGAAGGTACGGAACATCACCTCTTTCTTTCACGCTCTTCTCTCCTCCCCTTCCTCCCCCTACCTCGTTCTTTTTGAAACAGGCTGTCAATGGAAAGCCTTGGTTGGCTTGAACTTGCCACATGGAGCAGGCTGGCCATGAACTTACAGCAATACTTCTGCCTCTGTCTCCCATGTGCTGAGATCATAAGTGTACACCACCACCACACTGGTTTTTGTCCTTAGTATTCATTTAAAAATGGATCTATAAACAGAGAACTCTCAACAGAGGAATCTAAAATGGCTGAAAGACACTTAAGGAAATGCTCAACATCCTTAGACACCAGAGAAATGCAAATTAAAATAACTCTAAGATTTCATCTTACTCCTGTCAGAATTGCCAAGATCAAAAGCACTGATGAGAGCTTATGCTGGAAAGGATGTAGGGTAAAGAAAACACTCTTCCACTGCTGGTGGGAGTGCAAACTTGTACAGCCACTTTGGAAATCAGTATTGTGATTTATCAGAAAATTAGGGAAAAAAATCTACCTCAAGACCCAGCAATACCACTTTTAGGTATATACCCAAAGGATTCTCAATCATACCACAAGGACATGTGCTCAGCTATGTTCATAGCAGCATTGTTTGTCATAGCCAGAACCTAAAAACAACCAGGATGCTCCTCAACCAAAGAATGGATAAAGAAAATGTGGTACATTCACACAATGTAGTACTACTCAGCAGTAAAAAAATAATGACATCTTGAAATTTGCAGGCAAATGGGTGGATCTAGAAAAAACTATATTGAGTGAGGTAACCCAGACCTAGAAAAACAAATATAATATGTACTCATTCATAAGTGGCTTATAAACATAAAGCAAAGAAAAACTAGCCTACAGTCTATAACCCCAGAGAATCTAGACAACAAGGAGACCCCTAGGAGAGACATACTTGGATCTACATAGGAAGGAGAAAAATACAAGCTCCTCTGAGTAAACTGGGAGTGGGGGGGGTCATGGAGAGGGTAGAAGTGGAGAGAGAGGAGAGGAAGGGAAGAGAGGGGAGAAAAATGTATAGCTCAATAAAAACAATTTTTTAAAAAGGAAAAAACTGGGTCTAAAGCAACTATGTAAAAATTAACATTTACTTGTTTCTCGATACCGTCTTCCAGAAACCACTAATATCTGTTAAATCAAGTGGAATCAAGTTCGTGTCAATATATGATTTTTTGTAATTCTCAGAATTTTTCATAGTTAAAAATTTTAGTTTTGCATAATAGATTCAGTGTTCACACAACTTTTAAGAAAACAGTTTGGCAGTGGTGGTGTATGCCTTTAATCCAGGCATTTGGGAGGCAAAGGCAGCCAGATTTCTGTGAGTTCAAGGGCAGCCTAGTTCACAGAGTGAGTTCCAGGACATCCAGGGCTACACAGAGAAACCCTGTCTTGAAAACCCCAAAAACAACAGTATATATGGAGCTTTGTTCCATCAAGAATTGGTTCCCGAGCCAAATGCACTCCATGATTAAAAATATTCCCGTGCTCTTGGGTGTTTCCCAGAACTAGACAGTAAGATCCTCCTCCTGAAGTCTCCTCTCTGCTGGTGAGCTCAAGGGCCACACGGTGGTACCAGGAGCTGGGGACAACTGAGCCAACCATCTCACTCAGCTACGGACCCCAGGGGCTACAGTAGGCAGGCCAGATGTGCCTACTGGTGAAACAGTGGCAAGCCTGGTATGGGGTATCAGCTGCTCCCTGACAGGAACTGAGGCCGGCTCCATAGGAGGGAGTCATATCTGCTGCTGCTGTAACCTGGGTTAAACCTGTGACGGAGAGGCCCGGCCTTTGTGGGGAAGCTGTTTGACTAAAGGACATGATATACTCAACTATTTCCTTCTGAAATAACCCTGCTTCTGTCCAGGTTAGGATTGCTATCTTTGGCCAGAGAAGCTTCTTCAAGCAGTAGGTAGAAGCTACTGCAGAGATTCTGAACTTGGCAGTGCTGAAACCAAGTGATGTTCAATCCTAAATGGGACTAGTTACCAGCAAGACTCAGAGAGCATCATGGAGTGTTGGGGGAGGTGCAGAAGGAAGGTAAGAGCTGGAGGATGGGGTGGGGAGCTGTTGAACACTATCTGGCTCCTCTTCCAGAAGACCCAGGTTGGACTCCCAGCACCCACACAGTGGCTCACAACTGTCTTTAACTCCAGTCAGTTCCAGGGAGATCTGGCACCCTCTCCTGGCCTCATCTGGCTAGGCACACATGAGGTAGTACACAGGCAGAGATGTATGGAAAACACCCACACAAATCAAATAAAAAATAATTTTAAAAACGGATATTTTTATCTCAAATCAGGTCCCTGAAAATGGAAAGAGGCTTCACCCTCCCTGAGGACCTACACGAAGCTACTGGTTGCTGGGGAAGAAGGCCATTGTCTATAGTGGTATAAGCACTGATAAGGTGCCCGTGCCCCAGTAGGTGACATCTCACCCAAGTTCCTATGAGCAACCCTACCAGGCCTCCTTTGAGTCACTCACACAAAGAGCATGACCGTGGAGGCGGGGCTGGATGAGAGAGAAAGGGGACCATCATGAGCAAGAAGAGAAAAGGAAAGAGGAAAAGAGGGTGATTACGATAAAACACATCATATACATGTATAAAATGCCATAGTGAAACCCATAATTATGTATAATTAATATATTCTAATAAAAACATTTAAAATCTGTTTTCTGGTCACTTCTGCAATCAAGGTGAGGGTGGGCAAAGCAGGAAATCCAGTAAGAAATAGATAAGCATCGCTTACCAACGCAACACTACCTGCTTCTCCTGGAGGCGTTTCCTCAGTCACGAGGGGTAAGCCAGATGCAAAGAAGTCCATAATGGTTGCATAAATATCAGGTTTCAGTAAATTCCAATCTAATTCTTCATTCTCCTATAATCATGTTGAAGAAACAAGTTGCATTTCCAACCAAGTGCAAAGCAAATCCAGACTACCACCTCAGATCTTTCAAGAATCTTTTCTTTTTTTTCTGGTGAGTCAGGGTCCCACCCTGCAGTTCTGACTGTCCTGGAACTCGTTCTGTAGACCAGACTGACATTGAACTCTCAGAGATCCACCAGCCTCTGCCTCCTGAGTGCTAGGATTAAAGGCATGCACCACCTTGGTCCAGCTCACAGTACTGCTGCAGGACACTGAACTATGCAAAAACTCCCTGTATCTGAAATTAGTCGTATGTGCACTTGTTGTAAGAGGAGCGGTGGGCAGTGTTCTGCCCGGGTCCCAGCTGCCTGGCTAGCTTATGCCCCAAAATAATTACACGGAAACTGTATTCTTTTAAACACTGCTTGGCCCATTAGTTTTAACCTTTTATTGGCTAGCTTTTACATATTGATCTAACCCATTTCTAATAATCTGTGTAACACCACAAGGTGGCTTACCAGGAAAGATCTTAACCTGCGTCTGTCTGGAGTTGGAGAATCATGGCGACTGCCTGACTCAGCTTCTTTCTCCCAGCATTCTGTCTGTCTACTCCACCTACCAAATTTTCTGTTCTATCAGGGCCAAGGCAGTCTCTTTATTTAACCAATGAAATTACACAAAACAGAAGACTCTCCCCCATCATGCATTTGTCAAAAGAATGCATAAGCACATCCCTTTCAGAGAGGGTGTTACACTACGGCACCTGACAGATGCATATGTAATTTGTTCATAATATGGACTTGATTCCCTTTTTACTCCATCAACTCGCAGCAGGACTTAGTAAAAATACTATTTAGGAGCAGGCAAGATTGCTCAGTGGGTAAAATCTTGTCACCAAGCCTGGCAGCCTGCATTTGATCCCTGGGACCCACATGGTGGAAGGAGAGACCTGCCTCCTGTAAATTGTCCTGATTCCACGTGCATGCCTGAACACAAACACACACACAAAATAAAACACGCAATTTAAAATGTTTTTAATTTATTTAAATTTTATGGAAAAACAATTTTTATTCTAGTAGCCTGGAAGCTGAACTCCTAGTCCCGCCAAGGCCTCACCCTGCTGTGGATTAGCCCTGTAATTCTGGACACTGCACTGACCCTGCTGTACAGATGAGGCTGTAGGATCAGTTATACCTGGATCATAACTAACTGCAGCTAGAAAAGGCGCTTTAGCAACTTGACAGATCTAAGAAGCAAACATCACCTGAGTTTTTTTTATGTATTTACTTATTTATTTTATTTTATGTGCATGAATGTTTTGCCTGCATATGTGTATATGTAGCATGTGTGTGGCTGGTGCCCACTGAGGTTGGAAGAGAGCACGAGGTCCCTGGAACTGGGGTTATAGATGTTTGTGAGCTGCCATGTTGGTGCTGGAAATCTAAACTGGGCTCTCTGCAAAGGTGACCAGCACTCTCAACTGCAGAGCTATTTCTCCAGTCCCTCACCTGAGATTTTTTTTTTATTAAAGATTTCTGTCTCTTCCCCACTGCTGCCTCCCCTTTCCCTCCCCCTCCCCCAATCAAGTCCCCCTCCCTCGTCAGCCCAAAGAGCAATCAGGGTTCTCTGCCCTGTGGGAAGTCCAAGGACCACCCTCCTCCATCCAGGTCTGAACCCTATGTCCTTCCTTCCTTGGACCCCATTGCTGGCATTTTAAAAACTGTAGCACACTAAGAATGAAAATTCTAGGGTAGAGTGTGGTGCATGTTTGTAATGCCAGCAATGGGGTCCAAGGAAGGAAGGACATAGGTTTCAGGGCAGCCTGAACTACACAGCAAGACTATCTATGAGAAACCAAAGAAGGGAAATTGAAAACCAAAGAACAAATAATGTTCTGGAGAGGGAGGGGCACTGGATTCAGAAATAGCTACAAGTCGGCTAGTCTAGCTTTATATTCATGACTGTACCTTTGTGACTGTGATGAAATCTGGGCCGAAGAAGACACTTTTCACTCCTTCAATCCTGAACAACTGCCTGTGGATACAGAAGAAAAAGATGTCAAGAAAGACCATAAACCCATGCAGAATTAAAGAGACAAGTTAGCCATCCCTGGCTAGAACACTATCTACTCCAGACAGCTTTGTTCCTACATCCTGCAGCCACCTGCCTCACCCTAGGTGTCTGCCCAAGAGCACAGCACACTTGCTCCTCAAAGGCAAACATGGATCTGAAGAGCACCGCCCCCAAACACGCCCACCGTCTGGTCTGGCAATCAGTGAAAAGGCTGTGACACAGGCAAACACCGCAGCACATCTTCACACGGAAAAAGAAAGCGTCGCCGAGACCCACAAGGGCATTCTGAAGCCCTTCCTGGAGTCAGACACAGGCTCACCCGCTCCTTCACTCAGAAGATACCTGGCATCTCTAAGTGCCAGGTTCCCGGAAGACAAAAGATAGGCTGACCTCTCTCAGAAGCTTAGCAAAAACATCCCCTACAGCAGCTCAGCACAGACAAGACCAGTTTACTTAGTTGAAGATAAAAAAAACTCTAGGAATACAAGAAACAGGAATTTTTTTCCTAGTTGTTTTGTGGTAGTAGAAAATTGAACCTAGCGCCCAATCCATGCTCAGTGAGGGCTCATCACCCTAGTGAACTGTTTATTTTTGACTGTTTGTTGATTGGTTTGCTTGTTGTTTTGGGGTGTGTGTATGTGTTTACAAAGGGCCTCACTGTGTAGTGCAGGCTAGCCTCAAACTCCTAGTCCTGCTGTGCTACCAGGGTGCTGGGCTTATGGGCATGTGTCACCACACAGGGCTGGCTACACTAACTTTTTGGTTGCGAACATTTCAACAATAAAAGGTTAAAGACAGGTGTTGGTAGAAGAGGCTGCTTGTTCATTCCCATCTGCCTGGCTAGCTTAGACCTGAAATAATCACACAGAAGCTTTATTAATTAAATCACTGCTTGGCCCATTAACTCTAGCTACATATTAATTTAACATTTCTATTAATCTATGTATTACCACGAGGTCGTGGCCTACCAGCAAAGTTTCAGTATGTCTATCTCTGATGGTGGCTCCATGGCGTCTAATGCTGCCTTCCTCCTCCCATGCTATAGGCCAAGCCAGTTCTTTATTCATTAACACATAGACAGAAGGACCTCCTACCTCCTACACCATTAGGCACCATAGCATAGCCTCTAAGTCAGAACTCAAGAGATGGAGGCAAAAGGATCAGTAGGTTCAAGGCTAGCCTGAACTACTGAGACCAATCTCAAAAGAGCAAAAACGCTAAAAAGTTAAAATCAAACTAATCAGGAAATTAAAATCCTAGATTGTCCTTCTGGTGTGCATTTCTCCAGGAACTGTCATGGAGTCGTGTGCTGTTTTTATTTAGGAGGAGGGCTACATGGATATTATCACATTGCACCACTGTTCTGCAACTTGTCTTCTCTTAACAGCATGTTATGTCTCAGGCTGAGGCTGGAGATCAGTGGCAGAACTCCTGCCTGGCATGCCCAAGGCCCTAGAGTCAATCTCCAGTATTGCAAGACACACAGACACACAGACACAGACAGACAGATTGTAAATGGTCTGCTCTGTCCCTTTAAGAGACAAGCCATGCTGCCCCCCCTCCCCCAGGCAAGCTGATCTTCAGCTTCTAGCCTGAGCCCCTTCTCTTCTCCATGGTCTCATGGCATGCCCATCTGTCTGTCTCTCCTTGTGGGAATCACTGCCCCTCGTGGCCCACTGCAGCCACTTAGGAACTGCGCCATCCCTTTCTGGGACTGGAACTGGCTGCTCTCTCAGGACGCGATGCCCACTGCCACTGCAGTTTTTGGGGCTGCTGTAGCCACTAGGGAATCCACAGCGTTTTACTTAATCCATTACAAAGACAGAAAGACACACAGATACACACACACACACACATATATGTCTTTTTTGTAAATGTTAGTTTTTAGATTTGTTTATTTCATGTGTCAGTGTTTGCTTATACACATGCTTGTGCAACTACACTAATAAACATCCTAGGCAAATCTTGTATGCCTGTGTGTTTCCTGAAGTTATATTTCTTTTTTAGAAAAAAACATAATATAGAGCTGTGAAATCAATTAAATAGTGATCAGGACTTCATTATATCTAATAAAACTAAGGCTGGAGAGATGGCTCAGTGGTTAGGTGCACTGGCTGCTCTTGCAGAGGTCCTGAGTTCAATTTCCGGCAACCACATGGTGGTTCACAACCATCTGTAATGAGATCTGGCGCCCTCTTCTGGCCTGCAGGCATACATACAGACAGAACACTGTAGTATACATAGTAAATAAATCTTTAAAAAAATAAAAAATAAAACTAAACTAAATAACAAAAATAAATGAAAAACATGAGAATGCCTATTACCTACTGTAATTTTTTAAAGAATTATTTTATTTGTTTTATGTATCTGCACATGAGTGCAGAGTGCAGAGTCTGAAGAGGCAAGAAGAGGGCATTGGAGCCCCTCAGAGCTGGAGTTACAGGTAGGTGTGAATTGCTTAGGTGCTGGAAAATCGAACTCGAATCCTTTGCAAGGGAAACAAGTGCTGTTAACCACCTCACTATTTCCTACTGTACCAGTGCAAAAGATGGAAATACTCATCAAACACTTGTTTGACACACACATATACACAGGCATGTGCACTAAAGTATAATGTACACACTTCTAACTGTTGTCTGTATCAAAAGCATGAAAAATAAATGGTCTACAGTGCATTATGAGAAATGGCACGCTTAAGTCAGAAAAACTGTACACATTTATGAGCTAGAAAGTTAAAAACTTCTGAGCCTCACTTTGCCTTCAGGTCGTGTATGGGAAGGTCACCTATGCTGATTTCTACATCTGCTTGGCAAGGAGCATCAGGGTGGAGATTCCAATAGTGTCAGGGTGCAACTCAAAGGCAGAGTGCACGTTCTGCACGGAAAAGCAAGCTAACAAGAATTCAGCTGGTGCCGACTCTAGTGTTTCTTAGCACAAATGACTGCTCTGGCCACAGGTTCAGAGGAGGCTTGGTGAACTTTATTTACCACCCTGACACACTGATATGTTTCTCGTGAACTCAGAAACTGTCCTCATTGATTTTAAAAGGCCGTGCCACATCTGACAACTGCCATCATTTATGGTTCTGAATGGAAACTTAGAAACTTAGTTACTCTTTCCTTTGGAATTAAAGGAGCACCTTTTTAAAGTTCTTGAAAATCAGAGATTCAAGCTGGGCATAGTGACAGCCATCTGTAATCCCAACACCAGGAAGTGGAGGCACAAGGGTTCAAGGCCAACCAGTTACACAGCACAGACGAGGCTACAAGTGATGTCCATCTCCCATCTCCAAACATTTTGAAAAGTGCTGGAGAAAATGGTTCAATGGATAAAGTGCACAGCACAGACATGAGCGGGCCTGCGTTCTAATTCTCAGCAGACATGTACACAGTTGGTCATGGCAGCACGCACCTGTAACCCCAGCGCTTGAGAGGCAGGGGATCCCGAGGACCTTCTGGACAGCCAGTCTGCTAAGTAAGGGAGCAGTGGGTGCTCAGAGGAACCCTGTCTAAAAATCTAAAAAACTAAGATGGAGGGCTGGAGAGATGGCTCAGAGGTCCTGAGTTAAATTCCCAGCAACCACATGGTGGCTCACAAGCAACTATGAGATCTGGTGCCCTCTTCTGATGCAGTGTATACATAATAAATAAATAAATATTAAAAAACAAAAACAAACGAATAAAAACTAAGATAGAAAGTGACAGAGGACACACAAGGACACTCCCTGGACTCTGTGTATGAACACTTACACACCTATACAAACTCATACCCTGCCCCCCCCCACAAACTCATACCCTGACTCCCCCACCCACAAACTCATACCCTGACCCCCGACACACATACCACCCCACACTCATATCCTGCCCCCCCCCACATACACACAATTTTTTAACATTTAGAGTTTTAAAGATTTAGATCAGAAATTTATCATAATTACCCATTTGGTGAACTTCCTTCTTAAGTATTTATGCTACTAAGCTGTCAAATACACTTCCAGGAGAAAGTTTTTGTAATTTCAACTCAACTCTTCCAAAACCAAGCTGCCAACCAAATGTGCTAGCTCTGCAAGGCTGCCCAAACACAGAGGGCCACTGTGCTTCCTGGGATACCCAGCAGAAACGGTACCTGGCCAGAGGCGAGCGGAAAGCTGCAGCTGGGGTGGGGAAGTCCATGGTCCTCGACTCAAGAACCGGCTTTCCTGGTATAAACTTTAAGCTGTTGGGATTTGGGGTGTCTTGTGTTTGAATAAACATGAATCGTACTGAAAAAGAGAAAGAGTGTTATGCTAGAAAAAAGTTTAAGCTAGATAACAAGGTGCTCTGATTTTTAAAGATTTATTTTTTATATATGTAAATATTTTGCCTGCATGTATGTATGTTTACCACGTGTCTGCAGCGCTGTGGAGGCCAGGAGAGGCCATCAACCCTCTAGAATGGAGTCATGAATGGCTGTAGGCTATCATATGGGTGCTGGGAATCCAACCTAGCCCTCTGCAAGAGTAGCAAGTGCTCTAACCACTGACCCATCTCTCCATCCCCCTCCCCCCCCCAAGTGCTCATTTTTAAATAAACGGAAGAAAAATTAGGAGGAATAAAAAAATCCCACAAACTTTATTTCCCAAGATGCTTAGAGAAATCCTAAGAAGTTAAAATGCCTGAACTTTGATGTTCAAGTATGTCATTAAAAGTCCTGTGCCTCCTATCAGGAAGAATCTGCTTTTACAGCAAACAATTTTTTAAACAAAACTTTAAAGAAAAACTGCCACTACTTTCTGTTCTGAACCAGCCATTTTCTGTAGGTTTGCTTGTTTGAGAGAGAGAGTCTCAGTATCTAGACCAGGTTGGTCTTGAACTTATAGAGATCTGCCTGTCTCTGCCTAAGGAGTACTGGGATTAAAAGTGTGGGCTGCGATGCCTGGCTTCACTTTTTGTTGTCTTAATAATTTACTAAATTATTAAGTAATTTATTATGGTAACTAAAGTCATGTACTCATTAGGTACTTTACTGAACCTGAAGGATTAAATCTGGCTTTCTCCTACTCAACACACTAGACTAAATCGGGTCTACAGAAAAGGAGGTTTTGGAAGTACCCAAGGATGAAACTATAAATGTGAAAACAAAGACAAAACAAAACTTTATTTGAAAGCTAGACTCAGATGACTGGAGTTGCCCAGTGCCTACAGCCCCAGAGTGGGAGGCTGAGCAAGATGACCCTGAGTTCATGCTAATCTCAGCGACACAGCAAGCTCCAGGCTAGCCTTGGAAGCTTAGCAAGCTCCTCTCAAAAAGCCAAACCAAACCAAACAACTGGGGAGTAAAAATTAAGAAAAATACAGTGTCCCCACACAACTTTTCTCCTTTCACATAAAAAAGCTACCTCAATACTAATCTGAGTAGATAGTCAACAAAATCATTCCAATTGTATTTTAAATTTGGTTTAATTAGGTATTTTATTTTTTATTTTTGGTTTTCGAGACAGGGTTTCTCTGTAGCTTTGGAGCCTGCCCTGGAACTAGCTCTGTAGACCAGGCTGGCCTCGAACTCACAGAGATCCGCCTGCCTCTGCCTCCCTGCCTGGGATTAAAGGAGTGTGCCACCACCGCCCGGCTTAATTAGGTATTTTAAAAACAATGCCATACACTTACAAATAACATTATATGGACTTAATAGGTTGTATTTAAGAAAATACATGGATATACAAATACATACGTGCAAACAATAACAAACTGGTGAAAAGGGAGACTGAGTTTGAAGGGGAGTAGAAAGTGCTATATGGAGGGCTTATAGGGAAGAAAGGGAACGGAGAAACATTGTAATCAAAAATAAATAATAAATAAATAAATCCTAGCTCTGACATCCAATGGACACTTCTAAAAGTGTCCTGAGTTAGCACAGGATCAAGGCTGATGTGAGATACTTCTTTCCCTTTGGGGAATGGTACTACAAGGTTCCTAACTAGGCAGGCATCAGCTCCTGCAGAACAGAAATAGGAACCGTCAAAGGCTGAAATCACCGAGTGTCCAACAGGAAGAGACCAGAAAGCCACAAACTTCAGTCCCACAAAATTTAAGCAATTAAAGTGGCCTCACCTGCTGAGTTACTCAGAATTTACATCCAAGACGTTTTGAGATTCAAGGAAGCATGCAGGCCATAGACAACCATTCCTCCCTCATCTCCAGTAAGAGAAGAGGTGAGAACTCCTCCTGACTCACGTCATGCCCTCAGCTTCACCCCAGAGAAAGGTAACATGGAGAGAGAGAGAGGCTAATCCATGACGTCAAGCCACGCACAGCCACCCCTCTCCAAGCTTCCCCAATTACAGTACAGGGCTCATATTTCAAACTACTTCACAATCAGATGCTAGGAAGTTTGGAGAAAAGCCAGGAATTTACAGCTATTCCTACACGATTCTCTCAAACACAAATCCACTTGTAACTTCTTTTTATAATATTTCCTTTAAGAAATCATTTACTGAGCAACTCATGTTCTCAAAATGTGCTCATAAGACTTAGAGATTTCACCAGTCTACAGATAACGTCCTCTGACGAATCACAGTAAAGGACGGCTTTAGCATGGAGGGGAGTGGACAGAAACTCGCTGGAGCCTTTTTATGTGCCTCTGAACACAAGATGGACAAGTTCCTGGGCTGCTGAGATGGCACAGGAGGTAAAGGAGCTTGCCACTAAAGGCCTGCACTCAATCCCCAGAACCCACAGGGAGAGACCTAACTCACATTGTCCTCTGACCTCCACACATGCATTGTGGCACACTCTCACACATACAAAGAAATGTAATAAAAACTTTTGAAGAAACCTTTAAAATTTTGTCTCTTCTGAGCGCTAACTCTAGCACTGTTCCACTGGTTCCACCACACAATGTCCTCAGAAGAGGTGAAACTGTACCTGTGTGAGACAAGGGTGCACGCATCGGGAAAAGCGGTCTTCGTACATACTGGTGCAGAGGTTGTTTCTTGAAGGTGTGTGGAGTCACCACATGACAGAACCTATATTTAAAAACAATGAATGACACGGTAAGGAGTCGACTCTGTTTTGCTGTTGTTGGGAAACAGGGTATCACGGTGAAGCCAGGTGGCTCCACGGACTTCTGTGGTANACAAGGAATGGTCCTAGATGACGCTAATTCAAATCGACTCATTTGTCTGCTCCTAACGTACTCCATCTTACTTTAAAAAAAAAAAAAAAGGCAGATTTCCAAGTGATGGACTTCAAAAGCTTGACCAGTAACCAGTCCTCAACTTCCAAGACTCTTCCCTGAGCTCTCTGTCTCGGACACACTGGGTGTCATCTGTTTTTTGGACTGAAGGGCTAAACAGTTAGGCTCCCCATAGACTGTCTTTAGAAAGCTTTTCCCCTGATACACAAGTCCTGCTTCCCCTAGAGGGATGTTTACTCAAATGTCATGTTTTTATTAAAAAAAAAAATTCTAAACTTTCACATAGACTTTTTTTTTTCTTTTGAGACAGGGTTTCTCTGTGGCTTTGGAGCCTGTCCTGGAACTAGCTCTGTAGACCAGGCTGGTCTCGAACTCTCAGAGATCCGCCTGCCTCTGCCTCCTGAGTGCTGGGATTAAAGGCGCGCGCCACCAAACTCTTGCCTCTGCTTCCCTGGTTCTGGAATCACAGACATGAGTGGTGGAACTTCCTTTCCCTCTGATAGAGAAGCATTGACTGAGTATTTTCAAGGCGTCATTAAAGTAAAAACAAAGGGAGCTTTGAAAGTAACTACAGCTGGAGAAGGAAAAAAAAAGGACATTTTAGTAGTGAAAAATTTTCCAGCTCTGACTTCTGAATCAGTTTTTTTTTTTTTTTAAACTTTGAGACAGGGTCTCACTGTGTAGCCCTGGCTGCTAGGAATTAGCTTTGCGAACCAGGGATCCACTGCCTTAAGTGTTTTTTTTTTTTTTTTTTTTTAAACTTTGAGACAGGGTCTCACTGTGTAGCCCTGGCTGCTAGGAATTAGCTTTGCGAACCAGGGATCCACTGCCTTAAGTGTTTGCTTCAAATTGTCCTCCAAGACTCCCTGTTGGGCAAAGAACAGAAGAGTAAAACCATGGTGCTCCTGAGACCAGGAGAGTAAATGGGAGGGGTGAAAACAGTGTCCCTTGAGCAGAGCTGGGAAGCCAATCATTCCCAGGCAGCTCCCCTTACAAGACTCAGCTACTGATTAACCACATGAGATAAAGATGCCTATGATAGAAATGGCCAGTTAAAAGTCATACCCAGGAGAAGATACTCTGCCTTGGACCTCCTCTGTCCTGTTCCCGGGGCTTCCCGTCTGCTCTGCTGAATGGCGTCAGCTCTGCTGAATGGCGTCAGCTCTGCTGAATGGCGTCTGCTCTGCTGAATGGCGTGTCTGATCTGGGGCTCTCAACATTCTGCCGCTTGCTGCTTATGCTAGTTTGCTGTATACTTAATAAATGCACTCTAAACAAAAGGCATACGGAGCATGGTAGATCATTCTCCCTAAGGGACCCCTATCAGTCCATGGACATACCAGGCTAAGTGTTCACTAAATGGCAGCTGTTATCACTACGTAGCAACCGGTAACTGCTCATTAAGTGAATATTCAGGATTTGGAAACATCCTGGCATCTCAGGGTTACTGTTCCGTCAACCCTGGGGAAAAGCCGCAGCAGAGTGGAGAAATCAGAAGGGTACTCTGGCAGGAAGGTCTGCATTCTAAGAGACCCGGAGCAAAGTACTCAAGAAAAGTTATCGAAAACAGGGGAGAAGTGGGCAACCCACGAAACCCTCTGTTAATCTGCTATTTTTATAAGATGTATTAGGAGTTTTAAAACAGTGGTCTCATATAGTCCAAGCTAGTCTTGAACTCCTTCCTGCTTTCACCTCTCAAGTGCTGAGATGACGGCACAGAGGTGAGCTACAAACCGGGCTCATGAAATGCATTTGAAACTTCAAGGTAACCACCAGCATTCTGTTAGGCCCTTTCCTACAGGAATCACACGGGTCTGGCAGATGTCTGAGGAAGACATCAGGGTGGCTCTGAAGTGCAACAGGACACGGCAGGCCTAGGCCTAGGCGGTAGGTTCCCTCGAGTCGCTTGCCTCCGAGCCGTGCCCTTGAAAGTGCTTTCCCGGAAAGGGACGGGAACGACCCCGGGAATGATCTTCCCTTTGGAGCCACATCCCTACGGGGTTGACAACGGGACGGGACGCCCGTAGAGGGTGGCCGGGCCTCGGGCTCTGGAGCCAGGACAAGACTCCGTTAGACACCAGTCCCCTCCCAGTGTCAGGGCGGCGACTGCTGGCAGGGGCGCCCACACCTACCGCCTGCACAGCCGGGCTACACCAGCTACAGCTCCCCACGCCCGCTCGGCCGCCGCCATCGTTTCAGTGCCGGTGCGCTTGCGCGGACACGCCTCCTTAGTCTAAGTCCTCTGCAGACTCAGACCTCGGGGAGAGGGCAGTCACGGGAAGCGTGCCCCCTACAGGTGGAGGGCGGTGCTGCGGGTAAGTCAAAGCAGGCTGTTTTATCCCCACCCCCCCTTTATGGAAAATAGATTTTTTTTTCCTTCCCACATATCTTGATGGCAGTTTCCCCTCCCTCTACTTCTCCCAGTTCTCCCCACCTCCCATCCAGCCCCACATCCTCAGGTTTTAAGGATTAGGACACTAATATGTGGGTAAACTATGAAGCAATTCCATTAAGCCAATTGAAATCTTAAACTCTTGCCCATAGAATGCATGTTTGGCTATCATCATCGTTTTCTTTGAGGCATATTCTTTCCTACATACAATGGTGACTTATTAGTCAACTTTTGGTTCATTACAAATTTTACAGATGACGTGAGGCCACATTCCTAATCTCAGCACAAAGGAGGCTGAGGCAGGAGGGTCACCCATGAATTTGAGGCCAAGCAGGGTGAGATTCTGTCTTAAAAATATTTTGTTTTAGTACTACTTTCTTCCACTGTGCTTTTATACTCTCTATGCTTTTGTTTAGTTTTTGGCTTTTTGAGGCTGTGTAGCCTTCGCTGTGCTGGAAATTGATTTGTAGACCAGGCTGGCCTCGAACTCAGGGATCTTCCTGCCTCTGCCTCCCCAGTGCTGGGATTAAAGGCTTGCACCACGACGCCCTGAATGTACTCCCTATACCTAATAGTCAAATATCCCAAGTCAAAATTTGTATTTAAATTTTGTCAAGGTAGAAGTGGGATTCCACCAGCTCTGACTTCTACTGAGCCACTAGAGACTGTGGACTGCCCTGGGCTCAGCCGATATGAGAGCACGTCGAGGAGATACTTCCTCTCCTTCCACCACGTGCTCCAACTCCAGCTGATGAGGTGAACTGAAGGAAAACCACAAGGAAAGGCAAGAGTCTAGAGTCACAGGTTTCAGCCATCTGCTAGTGGCATTTACCTGGCTCCTCTCAATGGGACTCCTGTCCCACACCTTGGCAGGTAGCTCAGTGGGCGTCTGTCTTCCCCAAGAGCACCTGCAGTCTTAGAAAATAAATAAAGCAGCTTTGGCGGCGGCTGCTGCAACCTTAAAACACAAAACAGTGAAGGGTTTTGTTTGGTTGCTTTCTTAAGACAAGGTTTTTCTGTGTTGCCCTGTCTTGGAATTCGCTCTGTAGACTAGGTTGGACTTGACTCATAGAGATTCACCTGCCTCTGCCTCCCAAGTGCTGGGGTTAAAAGCGTGTGTTGCCGCCGCCTCTAGGCAACACTTAAGAACTTTAAATCATAAAACTAGCCAGGTGTGCTGGCACATGGCTTTAATCCCTGCATTCAGGAGGCAGAAGCAGGCAGGTCTCTGTGAGTCTGTGGCTAGCCTGGTCTACATAGTAAGTTCCAGACCAGTCATGGTTACATAACAAGATCAAAGAAATCACAGAAGCAGGTGGAGGTTTATATTTAGATGATAAGTTCTCAGAAAATGTGGGCAACTTTGGCTTCACTCGTGTACGATACTAGAACTCTGGGGCCCTGGATTGTCGACACAATTTCTGGACACGGCATATCGCCAGTTCTTGACTCCTGTTAAGTCAGCTCAGGAAAGTTCAGATATCACTCTGACCGTTTTCTTCACAGTTGGAAACAGGCAGACAGGTTCTCTCTCATGACAGGGAGCTTGGAATTGCTTAGGTTCATTTCCTGTCAGTTTCTCTGTACCAATACTGGTGTCCGTTCAGAAATATCAGAATCTATCCCAGGCTTTGCTGATGAAAAGTGCCTAGGGCCCTTTCATCCATGGAAGATCCCACTTAAGAAAAAACACACCACTTAGTCACTTAATTAAGCTCATTTTAATAAAGAGTATAGGAGTTTACAACCCAAACAATTATCCATAAAGACTATCAGATACATCATAGATCACACCCAGAGAGAACAACATAAATCCAACAGCCTGCAATGACAGGCATTACAAAAACTGCTGGGAATGACCTTCTGGTTTCCCCAAGATTGTTTGCAAGGTGAGAATGCCTGAGACCTGCTGACCTCAGTACTCCGTCCAGGCTGCTTACAGATCCTCACTCAAGCAACTCCAAATACTGCCAGCAGAGGGTGCTCACCTTCCCTCCTCGAAATAGGCATGGTCCTTGGCCTCTGTTATTTGGTTTCTGTTCCCTAAAAATGACATCAAATGTTCCATTCAAAATAACATCTTCAGGCCCTGCGGTGCAGGTCACCACTGTCCTCCCAGTGCCACCCACAAGAAGGCGCTTCCTTGGGAAGAATGCTCAAGCAGTGGCTAGTCAACTCCCTTACCACAGATGCAAACAACTCCAATGCTAAATTTGGAGGTCTGGCGGAGGGAACTGATTTGTGGTGCCAGCTGCCTGTGGTCCCTCCCCAGCCCTCTTCAGATAATGAACTGAAGGGCTAGAGTTAACCCCACGAAGGAAGCAGGAGGATGCAGGTCTGCGCACACAGACACTGAGAAACCCTTCACACCATCTTTGGTAGATTTGCAGAACACAGCAGGCACACCGTTTCCAAAGGAAAATATTCTACTGTCTCCCATTACCTCAGAGTCAAAGTGCTGGAGACTGGACATGGGTCCTTGCAGTTTAAGCATGTGGTATCAGCCAACCATGACCTATTTTTGACTGACGCTGAAAAAACCATTCTGAAATTCCTTGCCAAAGGGAATCTGATCCCCTTTGTGTATATATACATGGTTCCACCACAAGGCAGCACAAGTAATGTTTACCATCAACTCAGAGCTGTGTAACACTTGCCTAGGCCAGAGGTTGAGGTTGCTAAACTATAGCTGACAAAACTAATGGAATTACAAGTTACAGAAACTTTGTAGGTAACAAGCCACATGTAGTTAATATTTAGCCTTTGTGTATGTTTTGAGACAAAGTCTTGCTATGTAGCCCAAGCAGGCCTCGAATTCACAGTGAACCTCCTGCCTCATTACAGGCATGTGCCCCCATGATCAGCACTTAGCTATTTTTGCTCTTCTAGAGTCCGCTCACATATGTACTCATTCTAGAGCTATGTAGGATCAGGGGGCAGAGCGCCCTCTGGGCTACATCTCCAAAGAGGAAAACTGGGTCCTGCCAACCTTCCTCTGTCCTTGATTCTAGGGGAAGGTGAACCATTTCACTGTTAGATTGTCAAGGCTGGCCTGAATCCTAAAATGAGATTTTAGAGTAGCCACCGCAAGTTAGTGTGACAGGTCACGACCCACTCAGTCGGGTCAAATAGGAGAAAGCTGAGGGAGAAAATTAAGGGAGAGTAGAAATGGGGAGTGGGGAGCACAAAGACCTCTGGGAACAGAACAGAAACAATTTACAACCAGACACTACTTTTTATTCTTAAGCATTTTGAAACTTTTTCTTTAGTGATATTTTATTAGGTTTTCAAGTGTTCTGGTGGTTAGAGCAAAACAAATATTGATTGACAAAGGTTATCACTCAAATGACATGATTTCACTTACAACCCCCAGTGTTTAATCTTTTAGTGGAAGGCTTGGAAACAGGGTGGCCATGGAAAGTGTCGAGATGCTCCCGCCTTCTTCCGCTGGACTCCTGCACACTACCCATCAGAACGTTTGATTCTGATTTAAAAAAAAAATGCTGTAACCAGCAGCTGTCTGGGAGTTGACTGCTATGTATTCTAAAGGTTGAATGCAAAAGACACAGCAGGGAGCAACATCTCTTTACATTTGAGGGACCCAGATGGACTCCACTGGAAGCTGCCCGGTCCTGTTGGAGAGAGCACTGCATTTCCTCCTCTTAAGTTTCCTATTTGAAGTAATGCATACATTTCTCACAATCTGATACATGTTCTGATTGTTTTCATTTACAGAATAAAAATACAGAATTTCTTATCATCAGATCACTCTAATACTTTATGCACCAGTGAAGAGTGGCTGAAAACACTGACAACAAGCACATGGCCCAACACTTAATAAATATACAACAGGCCAGAAAGACAGCATTCTGTTGAATGTTTAGAAGATCTCAGTTACCAGATGAAATTGAGATACAACATGGGTTAGTGAGTAGAAGACGGTTCGGTTAGCACGTGTGTGCACGCACAGACACACAGACAGACAGACAGACAGACAGACAGACACACACACACACACTGGGGCCTGCACCAGTACATAGGTCTTCAACCCTACCAGTGAGCCAAGACAAAACAACCTGTATGAACTAAAATTTGCTTTCAGAACTAACTTTCCTCACTTCCATGGCTAGACTGTTCGCCATCACATGATGAACAATTTGTGTGCTCTCTCTTGTCTCCTGGTACTGGAGTAAATGCAGTGGTTGCACATGCTAGGTAAGCATTCTACCACTTAAATACAAAACCAGCTCTCTTTAAATTTCAATATTAACGTCCTGCTAAGCTGCTCAGGCTGGTCTTGATTTGAACACACAATTGTTTTGCCTCGGTCTCCCAAGTATTGAGATCATAGGTGTGCCTGCCACAGATGTTCACTTCTTATCTTTTTATTTATTTATTTATTTATTTTTGGCGCTAAACCATGGGTTTGGCGCTAAAGAGCTGTATTGTAAGCCTAAGAAATTAGTGAGCCATTTTCCATGACACATAAGTTAGCTCAGTTAACAGTGTTCAATAGTCAGCTGACAGGGAGGAACCCAGAGGCTCACTGTGCCAGGCTCCACCTCTGAGCTATGTCCTCGGTCTACCACATCATTCAGGAGTTCCTTAGTGCATGATGCGGCTTAAGGCTTTAGCTAAAGATATTCTGACTCATCTCTTTCTACTGAGTCAAGAGTTCACAATTTTCTGTGTTTCCTATGAAATATACAAAGCGACGAACACACAGCGGAAATTAAAACAAAGTACAGTACTTCATTGATACTGTTCCTCTTCCTTATTATTAAACTTTTAGAGTATGGTCACTGGCAATTTACAACTGATTCATAGACTTTACGCACTCCTAATTCCCTGTGAAACAAACTTTCCAGATTTCCACTCAGGATGGCATCCCACCAGGACACCTGATCATTCAATTGCACACTGATCCTGTAATCCAGACTCTTCCTTCAGAACTCACGAGTTGGCTAGTCTCTTGTCAGATGTCCTTCGCAAAGTGCCACAGAGGAAAAGACAAGCTGCATGTGGTCACACTCACTCCCGAGGAAAAGACGACAGGTAGACTTCCTACTCAGTAGATGAAAAAGGCCTCAAGCTCACACTTCACAAACGATTCAACTATATAAAATAAGGAGTGCATGATTTTATTCTAATTTGGACCTTGTGAATTAAAATGACTATATGATTAGATGGAGTGATCCAGTAATCAAAGTTAGAACAGTCTGCAGCACAGTTACGAAGCTGATGCTGACCTTGCATTCTGAAATTTCTATTCATGAGATGGGTCCTTGTATGTTGCCAAAGCTGGCCTTGAGCTGCTAGGCTCAGGCTGTCCTGTCTCAGCCTTCTAAGCAGCTGGGTCTACAGGTCTATGCTGCAACCTGGAAAGAGCTTGCGACATCAAGTGAGGACCCTGTCTAAACAGTCCCATCCCATTTACACATGCCTTTGAGGACTTCTCCTTAAAACAAGTGTGGGAAGATTGGTTGCAAAATTCTGTGTATATTCCCAAACTACTCATTTAACAGAAAGACCAGTTTGTATCCACTAGTATTCAAAACATTCAAAAATATTAACTGAGAAAGCAAATTCCTAGAGAGAATAGTTAGGCTTTACTGAAGTGTAAGGCAGGTTTCTGGTGGGGGTGGGGACCCTGACACACTGCCTGTTATTTAAACAGGTGGAGAATACCAAAAAAAGAAGTACTAACAAAAGTTCCCTTTCACCCTCTTAAGACAAGCTTTCGCTCACTGGCTGGCCTGAATCTTAATATGTAGACAAGGCTGACCTCAAATTCACAGAGATCCACCTGTCTCTGCCTCACAAGTTCTGGGGTTAAGGTGCCTGCCACCACACCAGGCAAAAAGTAACCATTCTTATGTTAACTGCTAAGAGTCCTGGGCTTTATTCTATTATTTCTGGGTGTACTGAGGACAGAATCCAGGGTATGGTGCATATAAAGCATGTATTCTTCCACCAAGTTGTACAGACCCTGACTTTCAAATTTAAAGGACATCACAACTAAATGATTCCAAGTGCAGCCTGGCATTTAGGCTTCATTACTGGGTAAATTTTCAGTAATTCTTTTATTTTGGGGGACAGTGTCTCAGGTAGTCTAGGCTGGCCTTGTACCCCTTTCCTGCTTACAGGAGTTTGCTCCCATGCCCAGCTCCTAGCAATTTTTCTATCACTAATCTAGCTTGATGAACTCTCCAGAGTTCCCCGAGCAAGTGGAGGAACTATGCTAGAAGTTGTAAGCACACACCGAGTATGGTGCCGGCTGTCTCCATGAAACTCTGCTTCCTCAGCAGAAACCTCCCTGCAGAGTCACGGGCTTTCTTTTAAGGCACTAAAAATGAATGGTATGAAAACACAGGGATGAGTCAGAGCTTTCCAGAAATAAAAACACACTTCTGAAAACACAGCCAGTCACCTGTCTGTTCTACTTTAACATCTGAACGGAACAGCTAATTTAAACATCTGCAAGGACAGCTGACCAGCACTTTCTCATTTTCAACTTCTAGAGGCAAAAGAGGTGTATGGGAGAGTTTGGGGAAGGAATCAGGCAACGCAGTTTGTGGCTTAGGGTCCTGATTAATGAATTTCATAACAAAGGTACCCAGGAAGGATTCCCAGTAACTGCAACACTAAAGATGCTCTTCCTCTGATGCCAAGGAAAAACAGAAGGACCAGTGACTTTTTTGGGTGGGAGGAGAGGGTATTGAGATATGGTGTCCAGGAATTCAGTATTAAGACCAGGTTAGCCTCTAACTTGTGGTAATTCTCCTGTCTCAGTTTCCTAAGAACTAGGATTACAAGCATGAGATACCATGTCCAGTTTTAGATATTTGATTTTTCAAAACCAGGTAAATGGAATTTTAAAAATTCATTCTGAAACCTCATTTTCAACAGAATTGCCCCATATGGTCCAACAACTTCAATTTTACCATGAGAAAAAAAATGCAAATAAAGCCAAGGTTCAAGTCAGGCAAATACAAGGAAATGATTGGATAATGGAGGTAGGCATGGCGGTTTCACTCTAAAAAGTCTAAAAAGTGAACTGTGGGAAGGCAGAGTGAGCTTTTCCCACCTGTGTGTTCTTCTGCATGACAGAGAATCTGAGCCATATCATGCACCAGACATCTGTGCACACAGGCCAGCTTGGCTCGTATAGACTCAGTGACAGATCCCAGAATCCTCTGAGAGCTGCGGCTCCACAGGAGTGAATAATGAGGAGCTGAAGGACTGACTTTTTCAGATGTGCAGTGGGTTTATATTGCTGTTTTTTTCTTCTTCCTAGAAATGCTTCCAAGAGTATCGTTGAGTGCTGGGATTCATCTTGACTCTTTGATCCAAGCACCTCCCCATAGGAGCTGCTGGCCTTCAAAGCTGTGGTGTAATACAGCCCCCGTTAACAGGGGGTAAAATATTCCTGGATTAAAAAGGTGTCTGGGCAGAGAAGAATCAGAGTTCAGAGTGCAGGTGGAATGCCTATATGAAGGAACAGCAATGCCGACAAGTCCAGAAATGAGCATAAACAAAAGCAGGAAGTGTAACCTAAAGAGCTTCTGCTCTGAGGCAGGGACTGTAAGGTCACAGTGGCTACTCCCTGAAAGGCCAGCTAGGAGTGGTGTGATAGGTGTTGGTGGGGTAGGTGGAGGAAGGCCACAGGCTGGTCTCCTGCCTACGGTTTCTGTTTGCCTGCTTTTGACGGAAAGGGAGCTAAAGAGAAAGGGTCGGCGGCAGGCAGCTCTGTAGTCCTGGAGGACAGAGATGTGACAGACACAGAGCCAGCTAGCAACTGCTTATTGCTCTGTGAAACAATCTTGTAGGCAGCGATGGGCTGAGCTTCTGGACTTGGCTCATCTTCTGGGCTATAGTGTCGGGAATATTTGGATAAAGCCTGGGGGCGGAATGGCTTGCCAGCCATAGGCCCGGAGAAGGCTTCTTTCTGGGACTGCATTCCTCTGTTTCTGTCAGTAGGATGACCCCCGGATTCCAGGGGAGATCCCCGGGGAGAGCTGCTGTCAAAATGGTCTGCCACCTGGACAGAGTGGGAGGGGAGACCGGCCTGTTGTGCAAAGCCAGTCACAGGATACTGCACCTGGGCAGGGGGGTACATGGCTCTATCACGGCCTGGAAGCAGGAGCCCTTCACTGGGCTGACTAAGGCTGGCCTGCGCCGGCAAATCCTGTGAGGAGCCCTGCACAGCCAGTAACTCCTCCACGCTCCTCTTCTTGGTAAAAGGAGCTCTGGAGAACACGTCCACCTCCTCTGTCTGGGAAGGAGCTATACTGCCCTTGGAGACAAAAGGGGCTTTGGCGAAAATGTCCACGTCATCTGCTGGAACCAGTGAGCTCCTGAAGGGGGCTATGGCAAAGACATCAGGCTCTCCGAGACCATCTGAGGCCTGCTGGTTGACTGGCAAGAACTGGCTCTTTTTCCCGCCTCGTCCCCCCTTTTCTGGCTCAGCAGACACTCCAGGCTCAGTGAACAGGGTGGCTTCTCCCAGCTTCCCCTGAGGAGGTCTGCAGCTCTCATCCTCCTCTTCAGACTCCAGAAGGAGAGGCCGAGACCCGCTGCAGTCCAACATGTCCCCCTCCAGGTCAGTGCCCTCCTCCTCGCTGCTGTGGAAGGAGCTATTGCTGGAAGGGCCCTCTCGGGCCATGGAGTCAGACTCTAAGGTGTTCTGAGTCTTTGTTCCAGAAATTCTGCAGGGATCTGGATAGAGGGCGAGGCCTTTGGCACCCACAGGTTCTTTAAAGTGCTCTACAGTAATTACAGGACAAGGACTGGGTTCTCTCTGGAGACCTAGAAAAGCATAAAATTTAGAATTAATGTGGAGGCTGGGTCAAAACCTTCCGGAACATTTAATGGTCAACCGAGGAAGATACATTGTGGAATCAAATGATAGATGTTGAAAATGTAAAAACAGAAAAATAAAAAGTCAAGCAAGGTAAATGCACACAGACTGAAGACACAACCACCATCTCACACTTTGGATCATGATAGACACAATGAGCAGGAAAGGTGAAAATGTTAGGCACACAGACATTCGGGGCAACTAGGCAACACTCCTACTTGCAGGCCAGGCACAGACACCTGCTCTACCTGTCTCAGAGCCAAACGGAAACAAGTTCAGTCATTCCTCTCCACATAAGTCAGACAGTCTGGGGCTATGGAGAACCACTGCCCACGGATGAATGGAACTCCATGTGCAAAAAGACAGCCCCTCTGACAGGCAGAATGCGGCTGTCAGTAAATGCATGCTTACTTGATGACACACTGCAAGCAGTGCTCACAGAGCACTTGGTGCCTGATTCAAATATGGAGGGTACTTTCTGAGTCATACTAGATGACATCAACTTTAGCTGGAGTGGCCCTAGAATTTTGGTTTTAGTGTCCCAAGTTAACAATGGTCTCTGATTAATGAATCTGCCATAAGTTCTTTATGCAGAAATACTAGAAAACTCCAATGTCCTAGGCCAAGTGGTAATGTAGGTAGAGGTGCCTCTGGGTGCTCTGGCATTTAAATCAAATAGACAATTATCAGAATGCAATAGAGCTTACCTTCCAAGAAATATTAGCAGGTTAGAAGTATGTCATTGGGCACATGTTAGCAAGAGGGTAGGAAAAAGGCATATGTAACTAAGCAAGAAGAATCCAGAGAAAGGGTGGGTGGGGGTGGGGTGTAAAGGGCAAAATATATTTCATTATGGGCTCATAAACGACATCCCACCAGGACACTAACTATTGGACACCCCTCCCTACTGGGCCCTCCCTCCAGTGAGCCCCTTACCAGGCAAGGACTTCTGCTACACATTGCCTCTACTAACATTCTCGCTCAACTAAGCACACAGCACAGAGGAAGGGCCACAAAGTTAGTTTACTGAAAAACCAGTTACTTAGCGAGAATTTGCACTGTAGAGAACACAAAGAGGGGGTTGAACATTTTATTAAAAGACACTATTCAAAAGAAAAAAGAGAAGAAAAAAAAGACACTATACAAAAATATCATTTTCCTGAATCCTGTAACTAATTTTAAAGAAGTGCTTCATTTTAATCAGCTGACAATAAAAATTTCTAGAAGGTTTTCCCCCTTGCTGTTATTTCCTTTTCTAATAGTTTGGACACAATAAATTCTGAACTCAAAATTTAAGTTGAATTGTTTGGTACAGTGTGGCTTTTAAAATAATATTTGAAGAATGTGATTTTGAAGAGTATGAAGTTTCCTTGCACTGTAAGTCTAATGCATGTAGTCAAGTGTTGATACAGAAACCAGAAGAGAATGAAAACCTCCTGCTCGCTCACAGTGTATATGGGCACAACCCTAATTTCCCAAGCAAGAGAACTGAGATTAGATTGATCTCAGAGACACCCAGCTAACAACTTCTGTGAGGGAACTAAATTAAGGGGAAAAAGAAAGAACCACTAATTTTCAAAATAAAGCTCATCAAGAAACGTAAGAGACTCCCGAGAGCCCACAGGCTATTTCTTCTTCTACATGTTAGTCCACAGCCTCCATTGACAAAACTAAGGTACATTTCCTCTCCTTTCCAAAACTACCTCAGTGTTGTTGCTTTACACCGGCTGTGCAGTAGAGCAAAGCCACCTTTCACACAGAGGGATAAAGTTAAGTGAAGCCAGTGCTGACTCCTGGTAACATACAGACCAATTTGATAATGACACTGCTTTTACTGTAGTCAGTGATTTGAAGGAACTGAACTTGGATTCATTCAAACCAAGTCATGTACAGACTGCAAATGGCATCTATCTCCCTAGAGACCCAGGCCCTGATGCCTTCAATGCTAGATACATTCTGAGAGCTATGAGGTAGTCACAATGGGATAAGAAGAACATGCCCACCTCATGCAAACTGCTTCTGTCAAGTAGTAGGCTTTGAGTCAAGAACCCAGGAGAAAATCCACCAACTTAGGACCCCTTTAAATTTTGAAGTGAATAGTAAGGTATTTTATATTTAAAATACCAACAGCTTTTAAAAGTTCAGAATCAGCCTGGTGGTGGTGGCGGCCCATGTCTTTAATTCCAGCACTCAGGAGGCAGAGGCAGGCGGATCTCTGTGAATTCGAGGCCAGCCTAGTCTACAAGAGCTAGTTCCAGGACAGGCTCCAAAGCTACAGAGAAACCCTGTCTCAAAAAATAAACAAACAAACAAACTGAAACAAAGTTCAGAATCAACTGGGTGTGGTGGCACATGCTTTAATCCCGGCGCTCAGAAAGCCAAGGAAGATGGATCTCTGTATGGCCGAGGCCAGCCTGATCTATACAGTCAGTTACAGAGTGAGAACTTGCTTTAAAAAAAAAAAAAAGGTTGGAGTTATAAAACACCACAACATCAAGTCTGAAGGGAGCACCAGTCTCTCACCGTTTAAAAGAAAGATCACAGCTATTTCCTCCATCTCATTGCGAATCTTCTTCAGGCTGGAAAAGCACATCTAATGGGGCTTTCCTGAAAAGTCTGTCTCCCAACCTTTCTTGGAGGTGAAGTGTGACTAAGGGAGAGTGACCAGGCCTAGCACTTTGATGGCCAAAGAAATCCTAAAGAATATGGAGGCCCTACATGCCTGTGTGACTCCGGAGAGACCTGGTGGTGGCAGCGGGGAAGACTCAGAACTCTTTCTGGCAGTGAAAGGGCCTTGAGCCAATGGCAGACTACCTCTGAAGCAGCCGCCTCCTAGGGATCCACCCAACTTACCCTCATGCCTTGGTCGAGTTACATGGCTATCAATGACAGCCACAGCAGATACTTTGTAAGCAAAGAACTTAAAAAAAAAAAAAAAAAAAAAAAAAAAAACCTAGCCTGTTCTCCTAGTCCAGGACTTGGCCTCAGAGTGTACAAGGCTTCTGTTCATCATAAGGCATTCTCTTATAATTCCCTCAGACTGGATTATGTCTCCTTTTGTTTTCAAAACTTCTAGAAATGACTCCATCTGGCTCCATTTTGAGTAAGTTAACACAAATTTCAGTAGAACTCGCACACCCTGGGGAATTATCCTCACCATCCTCTGAATTATCCCAGAAGTCAAAGTGTGGCATTCTTGAGGATGACTGACCCCAAAATGCTATCTGACTGACAGTGAGGTCATCAGAGTGCTCTCTAGAGAAGCAAAATCTAAGATTAGAAAAAAAAAATGTTATTACTGTGTGTGCACACATAAGCATGTGCCTCAGTTTTCAAGTAGAGGTCACAGGACAGTTTGCACAAGTCAATCCTCTCCTTCCACCCCATGGGCTCCATCTCCGGTCATTAGGCTTGGCACAGGCACTTTTACCCAAAGAGTCATCTGGTTGGCCCCAAATCTGAAATTTAAATTTCAGGCTGGATACTCTTTAGTATAGTATGTCTACACTGTAACAGAAAATAATGGTGACAGGAAACATCAGTGACAAATTCTTGCCACAGTTCTGAAGTAACGGCTCGGCTCGCGTGTCTCATACACGCAGACTGAAAAGCACCCTGACGCGATGTGGGGCATCAGTTGAAATTTGGTTGTCTCAGAACCACACGCAGGAACCACAGTCTCAGTAGCCTGTAGTTCCTACAACCTTCAGTGTTCATCATGAGCTTGAGCATCTGCTTATCCCTTATGCTAGGCAGCAGCAGGAAAGCCCACAACTGGATGCCAGGCAGAATAAAAGGAAGCATTTCTCACTGGGCATAAATATATTCTTGCCATCCTAGTGTTTAATTCAATTAGCCTGGGTGGATGAAAGACTAAATTAGAGGAGGGCAGCTGCAAATCAGTGCTATTCTGTCACCTAGGTATGGCCCTGGCTAATGTGTGTTTGCAGGTTTCTCATTCTTGACCATCTTCTTTCTCTAAGATGGTCATAGCTCATCAAACCTAGGGACATCTCACAGGTGTCCACTGTCCCTTCCTCAGGACATCTTGCACAGCTGCCCATACTTTTCTAGTCCCTGGTATTTGCAGCCACTAAAGAATGTGCTCAAGTCCTTGTTATATTTCTGCAGGAATATAACAGCTACCTTAAGCTATTTATACATCTAAACATCATGCACTCGTTTGAACAGATAAAAGCTTTATTCCTCTGTATGTTTACATAAGAAATTTGTTTACAGACTTATTTATACAATACTCGCGAAGCAGTGTTCGTTTTTCACATTTTACTGCACAAGATAGCTTCATTACATCACTCTGCTCTAAGTAAGAACCCATCCAGGTGACAACGGTGTGTACAACAAGGCAGAAGAGAATACCCACCAACGTGAATTCAGGACACTGCATCAAAGTGAGAATCAAGGAAGGACTTCCCTCCTAGCAACTGTCACCCTTTGGGAACTCTGCATGAATTAGCATTACCCAGCAGCCTCCAGGCCTTCTCCCTCCCACTTAGTGAAAGGAAACCCAGGGGAAACTACATAGGATATCTTGTTACAGACTGAAATAAAGGCCATCAGGGATTCATTCAGTTCACAAAAGCCAAGCACATCCAACTTGGGGAACATTATCATTGTGGAAAGGAGAGGTCTAATTCTGCACTGGTAAAATTAGTCTCTAGAGAGGGATAGAAATTAGTTTGCAGTATCTGAAGTGTTTCACTAAACACCCACTCTAAACATTCGGTCAGGCAGCCTCTGATTTACTTAACTCAGTCTTCTGGGTGATGCTGCCATTCACATCCCCAAACTCCATGACAGTGACAACAGACCAGGAAGGTTAAAGACTCTTGATGCCAGAGGAACCTTGTTACAGATTTTAGCTCGGCCTAGGGTGTCTACAGCATTTATTTGTTCCCTGAGCATGGGCCCCTATGCCCATCACAAAGGTCTCCTCATTCCCAGGGCACTGCTGAAGACAGAACTAATCCTGACCTGAGGGAAGGCTATGCTGGTTTGAATCAAAACACTTATACCGAAAATGAGAACTGCAAACCACAAAATATCACATCTTATGAAAAACAGGTTCCCTTTTGGTTTGTATTCTTCCAGTTATTAGAAATCCAAGTTCTAGAACTCCAATTTGATCAGGAGGAGTCATGTACAACGTGAAATGCCAATGAGCACAGTGACAACCTCTTTCAGAGGAGTTTCAAAAACCTGTATCTTTAAATTTCCTAAAGACCAGGGAACTGAAAACCTTCCCTTACTCAGTGTTGGTGAAATCTCTCTCAGTTATGAAGTCTCCTTTAGGAACTGCCTATGGAGTTTCACTCTGATAAGAGTGATCTTGTGTTTGGAATACTCAGTGTTCCTCTGAGGCAAAGGTGTCGGAGAGAAAACATAAGAAAGAATATACTTGTGGATGCTGTGAGTGAGGGTACTAAGAAAACAGCTATATTCTTTCTACCTTATCTGGCAATGTTATGTCTAAGGACAAGAGCTTAAAAACAACTCAGATGATACTGGCCTGCCTTGCTAGGATTAGCATTCACTTCCCAAGCAAAATATTGTTTCCAAGAGGGAACAATCAAACACACAAAACATTTCTGATCTGTCTACTTCAGGAATCACTGTAACAATTATAATACTACTTAGAAGTGACTGCTTAAGCCTCATCTCCTCTAAGGATCATATTTTTAGAAACTTTAGGAATTAAATTTGGTTATCTTGGGGGAGGGATACCAATTTGTGATACTTTCTGGTACAGTAATTACTTCCACTCAGCAGAGAGAATAAAAAATATGCACATTGTATTTGCCTATATTTTAAACACAGATTAAAATAATAGAAATCTCCGGATTCTGTTTTACTCTAATAGGTAAGATTGTGTATGTTTAATATTACAGAAGGAAAATCTATCTCCAAACTTTCAATGATGTGGGCTTTTATCCAGGTAACAGCAAGTAGCAACAAGATTAAAAACTGCTCATTCTAATCCTCTGTGAGTAAATGCTGACGAAAGCTGTAGGAATGGCAAGAGCACAGAAGTTACCTGAAGGACATCCGGATTATATGACCCTTCATAGTCCTTCTAAATACAACACCATTACAATGCCATGCTTCTACTGACTCAGACATTACCTATCCAAAACCATCCTGGGTAAAAATCCAATACCAGTTCTGAGGGGTAAAATGCCTGTTCAAGGTCATAAGCCAGGGTCTGGACCACCCTGGTGAGATGAAGTAAATGGACTAGTGGACAGTCTCTGAAGCCCCTCGTATAGCAGTCTCGTTCTGTGCATCTCCAGTTACCACACTCCATGCTCTTCTTAAGCCACTCCCTCAGCTTAGGATGATGCAAAGGAAGGCTGTGCTGACCAAGTTACTAGAATGGATTTCTCAACAGGAAGCCTAAGCCTTACTCCTGAAGGATCAGCCTAGGTCTCCTGTCAATATCTCACCCAGACATTATCTTCCTTGGAGAGAGTCTGTCGGTTTTCGTTAGTGTCTCCATTAAGCCTCACTGAGTCAAATGACTACACAATATATCTCAATATAATTACGGGTGACGCATGAAAGAATGGTTTAGAGACACTTAACCTAATTTCTAGACTGCACCCTTCATGACTGCAATTAAACTGAGAAAGTAGACATTTCATTATATTGCTAACGTTTTCATGAGAAAAAAATATAAAAACACAGACCTAAAACATTAGCCTTATTTAAAAATAAACATTTCCTTCATTAGTTTATACATTCTTTCTATGTCCAGCAAAGAGGACACAACCATTTCCTGTCCACCAAGGGGGTAACCAAGTCCTGCTTCCCTGCAGCCCACCGTGAAGAGCTTGTCGTGACATCTCCTCCATCCTCAGCTGCACACTGTGCCTCGCTCGCCTGTGGAAACCACGTCTTCTAGCACAGGCCTTTCCTCAGCGCGTCTAGGTTCAGCTGGCACAGGAAGGAAGACTGAGCGTCCACTCTTCCCGCTGTCACACTGCTGGAGACAACGGTGGCCCTCCAGATGGCAGGCTTGCAGGCTCCTGCTGCTGGATCCCCACCACTTAAAGTGCAAATGTGAGCAAGAAACAAAGCAGTAGTAGAGAACAAGCAGAGATCTGGGGTTTTGTCTGTACAAATCAGCCCTGGAGGATGGCATCGAGGAAGGGGTTCTCTGTGACCACTCCTCTTCCACAGGGGAAGTTTACAAACGCTCTCAACATAAGGAAATGAAACACACCTTGATGAGTAAGCCCACAGGGGTGACGGGGGAGCATGTAGTGCGAGTGCAGGGGTCTTTATTTAAATCTATGAACAACAGTCTAAGGTTAGTGAAGAGCTACTCTTTGTTTGGTTTTTGAACTCTAGGAAGCCATGGAAAGCCAATTGCACATATTCCATCAGCGTTAGCCTTCTAGTTAAACACCAGAGGAGGTGAGTGGCCACAGTCAAACTGTGCCCAGCACACTCATCTCTGATTATCTGAAAATAAAAAACATGCTTGTTCTACAGAGACAGAGGCCTGCTGAGAGCTTAGAGCAAGACATACACTCTACGTAAAACATTTCCATGTGTTACACTATAGGACTGCTATGTTGTATACAAGCAAAAAAGATCAAAACCCTGTACAGACACCTGATATCAGACTTGAAATGCCAAGTGGAAACAGAACTAGTCAGCATCTTCATTTATACACAATTTACAATATTTGATTCAAAATAAAAAAATCACAAGAAAAATACATCTGTTTTTGCTACAATTCCTTCCCTTCCCCATCCACCCCCCTCCCCCATGAAAAGTCTTCTAGTAAAAGGTATCATGTTCCCACCACTGTCTTGTTTTGGTCTAATTCTGAGATCCCAGCTTGGGCCAGGTAACATGGAAGGATGGCAATGCTTAGTATTTCTATCACATACACATTTATTCAAGGATCTCAAGCACTTGCAGTCATGCCTCCAGATTTGAGAAATCACGATTCAATGGAAGTCAGATAGCTAGACAACTAGACATCTGGGAAGATTGCATGAGCGTAAGATCACTTGGTCAAAGTTGGCTGGCTAGAGCTGAGCTCAATTTCTCTTCACAAACACAGCTTATGAGTTTTGTCCTGTTTAAACTGCACACATGTCTCCAGACTACTGCCTGGGGGTAAGACCAGCCATAGCTGTCATGTCCTCATGATACTGCATCAGGAATAAAAAGCAAGAATGGACACATTCATCAGCATCTGGGAGACGGGCTATAGGACTGACATGGGGCCATTCCTAGCAAGAATGAGACAAGGTGTCCGTTACAGGCTCAGTGACAGTCAAGCTTCTGAGTGGATTCCAGCAGAGGTGAAGCTCAGGGCAGCTAGCACTTGAGTTACAATAATGCTATTGAAGATGGGGAATGAGAAAACACAGCAAACTAACAAGAGGAGCCGGCCAAGGAACGAATCTGGAGGATCAAAGATTTTTCTTTCCTTATCACTTCTATAGGAGAAGGCAAGGGGTAGGAGAAGGGGCTTAAGGGCCCCTAATTTGCAGATTTTTTTAAAAAAAAATCATTTTTCTCATAACTCCGTAATGAAAATGTGTATTACGGCATGAAGGTTACAGAACTGCGTCTGTTATTGGCTCACGGCTACAGGTCTATGAGCTGATCCACCAGCAGCAAAGACCTGGCTAGGTTGGGAAGACTGGACTCAGAGCTCCCACTGCTGTTTCTAGAGTGCCCACCTGGAAGTGGAAAGATAGGATTCAGTACAAAACACAGAGGGTTAGGGTTAGATGTGCAGAGCAAGCAAAGGAGAAAAAGAAAAACCAAGAAATCCAGAGAAGCAACATTTCACATTTAAAAGTCTTACATGTTGATTTCTAAACATAACTACTGGCTAGCCACCACCTCCCACCAGAAGTTCATTCCAGGCACACCATAGTAGATGCAGAACACTTCAGAGATGCCACTGGTGCCAAACCAACCCATTTGCCTAAGAAGTTCTGGCTGTCCACTAACCTCCCAACAGCAAGCCATATCCCTAAAAAGTACAGATCAATTCCTGCTTTGGGGAGAATTAGTTATTAGGACACTACAGTAAGAACATGCTTTTAAAAATAACTATGTGATGTGTTTCAGCATTCTGTGCATGCTCAAATGCTCCACCAAAGATGAAAAGAATGGTCCATAAAGTCTACTGATGCAGCAGACACCAAAACACCACTGTTAGCTTTCTGGAAAGAACATCTATTACAGTAGATTTTCTAACTATGACAAAAATGTTCAACAGTTCTGACATATACCTTGAGGCTTCTACCAATTAGAAAGCACTTTCTTTTTGGCTTGACATTTCATAAAAACTAAATCTTCTCTAAATAAACCCCAAGTCAACAAGGTTTTAAGCTACATACATCAGCATCTCCATCTGCCTCTCATCTTGATCCAGCCTACACTGACGGCTATCATCCAGTGTCCTTCACTAAATGGCAATGCTCCTATCTACCATCCAGGCTAGGGACAGTGTTTTGATGACAAATGATGTTAAGCTCTTCTTTTTTCTCCAGTCTCTTTCTTACCTTGTGTGTTTTTGGTTATCAGTACAGGAATAGGGTCAAACTCATCTTCTGCCACCTTTTCCGAGCCCTCAGCGACACCGAAACCTGAGATGAGATTACTATCTTCTGCAGCTTAATACAGAATGCAAGCACACAAGCAGAAACAACAGAAGAAGAGATTAGCAAATGAGAGAACAGGAAGGAGGCACCATGCCTTCAGCCATGAACAATCACTGTTCTTAAAGATAAAAGCACTTATTTTTCTGAGTTGAAATAAAAGTAGAAAACTGGAAAATACAGGTATATAGAAGCAATAATCTTTAGAACTCACAATGTCAAGATTTTATAAATGGTTAAGAAATGTACTATTAGAAGAAATCTCTACTCTGTAGAAGACCATACACAGTTGTGAAGTTAACTCTGAAATGCCACTATCTTTATTGAGTCAACACCTGACTAACAACACCTGAAACACTAAAAGCCTGGGGCAGGAGATGAGAAAGGAGCAACCATGCAGAGGCTGGGGCACAGTTTGGTGGTAGAGTGTGTGCGTTCTAGTAAGTGCAAGGTCCTGAGTTGGACCCATGACTCAAAACCAACAACGAAAGAGAAGTAACCAGTATGTACAAGGCAAGCAAAATGTCAAGACTCCCTGCTCTGTAAAAAAAAGACTTAAATAATTCAGAATACCGGGGTACAAAAGACGCCAGCCTAAGTTTCTTAGACTATCCCTCCCCCCCATTTTTTTTTTGTGGTTGTTGTTCGTTTGTTTTGCTTGAGGCAGTTTCTCATTATGTAGCTCCAGTTGCCCTGGAACTCAGAGAAATCAGCCTGCCCCTGCCTTCCCAGTGCTGGGGTTAAAGGCACATGCCACCACACCCAGCACATTATCCATTCTAACTAAAGCCATGCCCCAGCAAATGCTAGCTAGCACTTATTTGGCAGACAATGCTTCCCTGTGGTTACGCATTGCCACTAACACATTCCTGCCAGCCGTCAATGGCTATACAGGTAACTTCCTGTGCCAGCTGTAAAACAGAACCAGCAATCTTCACTGCTACCCATGAGCTCATTGATTTTAGTCAGCTCTGGAGGATTCCTTCTTGAATTTCCTTTGCAAAGGGCTTAACCTGCTAATACTCCTCAAACACAGAAATAAGTTTGCCATGTGCAAGTGAGCTATCACTACAATAGACCTCAGAGCCCAAACCAATCTACTCTGCCTGCAAAATCTCAAACCAAACCAAGCCAAGACTAAGAAGTGAAAATGACAGGTTAGAGCCAGAAACTCAGTAAACAATAATGACTCAAAGACAAAATAATATTCAAAACTTTCACAAGTTCAGTTTTTGAGGAATTATTTTTGAGGTTAAAAACCTTGACTCAGATTTGATGAAATGACTTTACTTTCCAAGGCCGATGAGTATCATATTAATAATCACAATCAATCAGTTGGCTCACTCATTTATGCGTTCCTTAAGGCACGGGGCTAGCAAAGCTAACATGGAATATCTGTATCCTAGTTGTTGTCAGAAAGTGAACCCTATCCCTATCTGTAGTTGCTAGGGCTTATTCACTACTCTGAGAAGAACTGTAACAGTGGCTAAGGATACAAACCCATATTTTCCATAGAAGTGGACAGCTTTTGATAAGGGGAACTCCCCAAAATACATGTGGGCCCAAGAAAGACTTTACCTTTGTGAGTGGGAGCAGAGAGTGCTATGGGGGCGAACTCTTCCAGAAGGTCAGCAGTGGGGTTAGAAAGCAGAGAGCAGTCAAGCAGAGAGTCGTCCCCAGTGAGAGAGTCTGAGTCCAGTGACCAGCATCCCCGCAATGGCGGCATTAAACAGCACACAACAATATTGTGAGGTTCTATCTTGACTTTTAAATTAGAGCATTAAAGGCCACATGTACAAGCCAAGGTGTAAAAAGAAAATCTAAAGAAACATGCTAAGCTTTCTGAACTTCTAACCACAAAAACATGCATCCTAGATTCTACTTGGTAGCAAACATAAATATAAGATTTTTTAGTTTAGAAGCCACTGATCAAACAAGTTTGTGATTCACATGTCAACACAACTTAACAACCCAGTTCTCAGCAAACATCATTTGGAAAAAGAACTTTGTAACTAGAATTTCACTTAACTATTCCCCACTCAAGAAGAAAATTACAACATAGCGAAGTGCTGAAATTGATCAGGAAGGAACCCTCCATGCCACGCCCACGTTCCCATTCAAAATGCCTTTTATTCTTTAAATTTAATTCTCCTTTGAAAATAGTGTATTCTTTTATCTAAAGAATTAAGGAAGGTAAAATTTAGAGATGAAACATTTGAGCTGGGAGTGTTTCCTGAGAGAAAACATCCAAATGAGGGCCAATAAGAGGAACCATGGTGCCTTTGGGTGAGATTTTCCCCAAGCATTAACTTATTATCTCTCTAAGGCACTCAGAGAGTCTTATTAAGGTAATTAGGGCTCACTAAAACAAATGCAATCAGATTTATTTGTGTGTGGCTAAGGACTTGTACAAAGAATGAAATTTTCAAATAAGAGCGAAAGCAACGCTGGATCCAAGGACAATTTCAATTCTGCCTAAAAGTGAAATGAAAATCACCTCTAGATGGCGAAGCCCTGCTCTGGGAAAAAATCAACAGCAGGAGATGAGCGCCATAGATCCGCATGCCAGGACTGTGTACGGTGAGATTGAAGACGTCTGCCTAACAGTTGGAAGGGTTAAGGCAACAGTGTATCTAAGCAGACTAGTATTAAAGAGGTAGAGGGAACCTGCCACCAGTGAAGAGAATCTTTTTTTACCCTTTCTGGTGTTAGGGATTGATTGATATGCAATATGCAAGCACTCTGTCACTGTGCTATATCCCCAGGCCTGGGGAAAGAATATTGAATAATAAAATTCTGTCATTAGAGCAAGCCCAGGAGTTACTCTTAAGAAAAACATGGCTCCAAAAAGTACTGTTTTCAGCACAAGAACACACTCAATCCAGAAGTTAGGACTGTAAGAACAATTCATTGCATCCAGTGTGAAACCAACCAGAATGTCACTAGTGGGAAGACCTGCTCTGAGGTTACTGCATTGACCAGCTCTGTGACTGACCTGTGCGGTTTGAGGTCACAGACTCCGTCTGAGATGGGAGGCGCTGAGCAACAGGCGGCTCCAGTCCAGGTATGAGACTCTCAACAGCAGCATCGGCCTTTTCTTTTGTATCAGGGGCATTAACAGTGGGGAGGAAAGGGCAAGAAAAAGAAGTCAGGTGCTGCTCAGGAAAACCTGTGAAGGCTTGCTTCCACAAGTCTCAGGCAAGCTGCAGAGCACAGCTTATCTCTACCACTGTCTGCCTGCCACTGATGACTGAGCATGCGTGTTCAAGGCTAACAAACAGGGAGGTGCAATGATCATCAGCTCCTACAAATAAGTGTGGGATACAAGCAACTTTCAAGCAGCAGATTCTCCCATGTCAGAAAAGAGTGTCTTCAAGACAGGCAATGGTGGCTCACACCTGTAATCCAACAACCACAGAGGCTGAGACAAGAGGACTGCTGTGAGTCTGAGGCAAGCCTGGCTACAAGGTGTAATGCTCTACTTCAAAAAGCCAACAACGAAGAAAACTTTATTCACAATTGGGCATTTTTTCCCTCTAATGGGCTAGCTTTGGGGTAAACATCCTCCCGTATAATGCACAACCGTCAAATGTGCCCCACCCTATCCCATGATGTTACAGAGAAGCGCTCTGCACGTTGTAATGTCTCATGGATGGAGGCTACGGCATTCCTGAGCGCTGGCATTTCTTATCTAAAGTCTACTGATGGAACCTTCCAGGAGTCTAGACATTTTATATGTTTTGCTTATACAGCATAAAAAGTATAACAGAGTAAGCAGACCCAGCTATTAATTGCCCTGGTCTACCATGGGGCTGAAATGTGAGGCAGACTTCCTGGTACAGGTGTTAGTTACAAGCACTGACCTAAAGAAGAATCAGCTCAACTCTATTAAGTTCAGTGAAGCTCCCAGGGCCAATTAGAAACCAACTGTTTCACAAAGGTTTGGTTTTCCCATATTCTTCCTTATTCTTAAGAAATTTACTGGAGAAATCACAGGACATCAGTAAAGACCGGAGTTACAGGTTGTGCACATGGGAAGCAGAAAACGATACTTCATTTGGACTAGCTGAACAGAATCAACAGCCTTGACTGCTGGCTTCCAACCATGTACAAGGGCTACTCAGGATACTTCTGCCCCCCCCCCCCCCCCCCCCCGTGTGCAGGCGCGCGCGCATGCACACACACACACACACACACACACACACACGCATGACTAAAGGAGCAGACGGGGATTTTACCAGTCACAGCATCAGAAGTGCTGCCGAAAGGATCTGTCATAGGCAAGAGGTCAGGGAGCAGAAGAGAAGTATCAGGAGATTTGAGTCCCTCGATTAATTTTTCTAGGTTGGGAAAGAGGTAAAGAAAAGGCAAAAATGCAATGAGATCACAAAGCAAGTGGATCATTTACTGTCCCATAAAAACACAGCTTAGGAATCCTCACTTTAGAGATCACCATGAAAACATAGATCATTAGTATATTATTAACAGCAAACTCTTCCAGGGCCAGCATGATGGTTCAGTGGGTAAAGGCGCTTGCTACCACACGTGAAAAACTGAGTTCGATTCCAGGAACCTACCCAATGAAGGACAGAACAGACTTCAATAAGAGACCCTCTGACTTCTACATATGCACTCACATACATACAACACAAAATAAGTAAGTAAATAAATAAATAAATAAATAAATGTAATTTTAAAAACTGCCCCCGCCAAGGCTTTCCAAATGAGAAGGTTAAAAAGGCTACTTTCCCCAGGTGAAGTAGAACTCAAGGTTCACTAAAAGTGAGTCCCTTGGGTATGTTTATCCACTGTTTTCATTTGAAGCATAACTTATATAATAACCATCACCAATTTTAAATGTGTACAACGTGGTGAATGCTGAAAATTTTATACATTTATGTAATCACCACTGAAGTAATGACTTAGACCATTTCCAACCCTTTCAGACACCTGTACCCCTTACAGTAAATACTTCCTTTTCACCACAGGCAATGGCAACAGCAGGCCTCTCCTTCCCCAGTTTTTTTTTAATTACAAGGTCTCATATAGCCCAGGCTGGCCTAGAACTTGTTATGTAGCCAACAATGACACCAAACTTCTAATCCTCCTATCTCTACCTCCTTTAGTGCTGAAATTATAGGCACTACATAGTGCTAAAACTGAACCCAGAACCTTGAACATGTGTGAGCTCTACCAAGTGAGCTAAATTCTAAGCTCCATAGTTTCCATTTTATTTTTTTCTGTTGTTTAGTGCTGTGGAATAAAATCCTTCTGTCTGCTGTGGATATATATTAGTCTCATTGGTTAATAAAGAACTGACTGGCCAGTAGGCAGACAGGAAGTATAGGTGGGACAACCAAACAGTATGTTGGGAGGAAAAAGGGCGGGGCCAGTGGAGTCACTGAGAGACACAGAGGGAGTAAGACATGCTGGAAGACAGGTAAAGCCACCAGCCATGTGGCAATACATAGATTAATAGAAATGGGCTAATTTAAGTTGTAAAAGCTAGTTAGTAATAAGCCTGAGCATTTATAATAAATATACGCCCCAGTGTGTTTATTTGAGAGTGACTGAGGGACAGGAAAATCCAGTTTAGCTGCGTTTTTGTTGGTTTGTTTTCTAAAGAAAGAGTCTCTGCTGGAAGCCATGTCAGAGGAGCAGCAGGTGGAAACTGATTTCAGGAGAATGGCTCACCAAAAGGCAAGGCACTGATGGGTGAATCTTGGATAAGCAAGGCCCCAAGGTCATTGGCCCCGGAATGTCTCTTGCTACTGTTGTGCCTTTACATGTTTGGCACTGCCATTGTTCTCTGGTACCTGGCATGGTGTGAATGGGTTTGGGAGGGAGCCCCAGTGCCTTTAATATAGTATGATTATCTAATAGAAATAGCCCATTCTACTGAGTATTTTCACCTGTAGATTATTATGAAGATGATTTCCTCTTAACCTGTTCTGTTTAAGTGAAGTAACAATTTTATACAATAATAATGTTAGTTGAAATACCACTTTTGTTGAATAAAGAAATTTAATAAATATAGTAAGGAATTATGATAGAGGTTATTTTAGTGGAAAAATTAATATAGGTAAAGGTAGGATCTAATGTTGCTGCCCCCTCCCCCATAAAGCAGGGGCTGCAGAGGACAGAAAATAAGAACAAGAAAGTGTCACACAGGTAGGACTTACAGGTTTCTCTTAAAAAGCTATATAGACTGTGGCTTAGGTTAATGAAAAGAAAAACAATTGCGTTCCAGAAGTTAAGTTAGCTGAAGTTCTTAAAATCTTAGTGTGGAGAAATGTGTTCACGGGTTTCTGTGTGCATTTTAGGAAAAAAAAGCTTTAAGTTATGAATTAAGTTAGATTAAGATGTTTTTGTTAATAGTGTCAAGGTAGAAAATCTTGGAGAACAATTTAAAGTTTAAAAAGACACATAGGTAAGAAAAGAAATGAGAGAAGAGAGATGATAGATCCTGAAAGCATGCGTGCGTGCATGCGTGTTTCCCTTTTTCACTGGCCCCAGAGAGTTAAGTTTGCCCTGCTTGCAGGGCCCACAGAATTCAGTTTTACTCCCTCAGACAGAAAAGTCAAATTGATTAGTTCGTTAACTCCATGGCTCTCTCTTAATCCTTGAGCTGCTGAAGGTTAGTTCTCACAGCAACAGGTCTCTCTACGCAGTACTGGCTGTCCCAGAACTTGTTATGTAGATCAGGCTAGCCACCTACTCAGATATTTGCCTGCCTCTGTTCCTCTGTTTCCCAACTGCAGAACTAAAGGCGTTTGCAACCACAGCTGGCCCAGACGTTCTGTTCTGAAAACAGAACCCTGCAGCCTCACTTGTGTCAGAGCTCTTCCTCCTAGCACGACACTGACAACCTCCCACGCTGCAGCCTAGACAGTGGCTACCATATTGCACTGCTGAGTCATATTTCAGTGTGGAGGTCCTAGCTGACAGACATTTGTATAGGTATGTATTCACTGCCTTCAGTGAGCTTACTTTTCAACCTATTTTTATTTAAATCTCCACTTAGAAACAGCTTATAATTCAATAACAAAACCAATTCAGCCTCAGGTAAGACCCTTTACCACTGGCTGCTGCCTGTAGATTCACTTACCTACGGTTACAGAACAAGTATTTAGAAACACCTCGCTCAAATATTAAAAGTGAGGTAAAAGTCCAGCATCTTTTGTGTCTGTTTTATCTTGGTTCAGAGTCTTATTAGCTCTGAACATAAGCATACTATCTAAAATTAGTGAGACAAAGTTGATTAGTCCCAAATTTATCTAATCTACCTCACCCTAATTCAGCGCTGAGGCACAGACATAATAATAGTGATGTTTACTGTCAGCTTTTACAAAGTCCTGTTCAAATCCCTGAAAAGCCTCTAAAAGTCTTCATTCACTGTCCTAAAGCTGTAGTTCCCAAGGATTCCAGAAACAGAGATCACCTCATAATGAGAACACTTCTAAATGGGAACAATTGCCCCACAATGTAAACTGAGGCTGTCCCTCTCCCAACCAAAGCACGAAGAATCACCTCAGGGGAACCAGACAGCCTCTTAAGTACTGGAGACAGTGAACAGCCAGACTACAGTTTGGCCAAACCTTCTACTCCAGTGTTTCCTGTCTGGATCTAGGCTCATGTCAATGTCCTGACACTGGACTGGGAAACCCAACCTCTATCTTTACAACAAGGCCTCAGTGGCTCAAATCCTTCCCTGCCTTCGACTTTGTTTGCGTTGTTAAGTGTGAGTGGCGGGACCTAATTCCTGGGGGACACCACTCACTGTCCACCCCATCATACCTCTGGCCTAGGACTCTGGTTACAGCTTCATCTCAGGATACTCACTTAAGCCTAGAGATGGATTACTGCTGACATTTGGGGCAAAGAAATAAAATGATGTCAACATCCACATCTGTCACACTGGGTAACTTAAAGGTGACTATATGCACACATCAAGACAACTTCCAAATCACTTTCTAGCCCTGAGACACCAATAGCCCTCTAATTAGCCTCAACTTAATAAAGGTATGACATTAACCTGAAACAAGTGACGGATCACAGGAAGAAGGGAATTCAGAGACTGTATTTCTGTTACAGGAGGAGTAAGGCCACATAAATTCTGACTTGCCCAGATAAACTAAAACTAAAATGTCTGTTTGAGAAAAGGGAAATGGTTTAAAATTCTATTACATACACAAAACATTTTACTGGATTCACAGCCTTCTGGGCCTGTGGCAATTGAAAAAAGCAATAAGCAAAGACAGATTCACTAAAGACAGGACTCAG
Organism: Alexandromys fortis; assembly: GCF_014885135.2. Classification (NCBI taxonomy): domain Eukaryota; kingdom Metazoa; phylum Chordata; class Mammalia; order Rodentia; family Cricetidae; genus Alexandromys; species Alexandromys fortis. Next base: position 2,037,419 of record NW_026068039.1, on the reverse strand, counting down.
TTTCGAAGACCATGACTGAAGTGCTAACCCTGCTCTACTCAAGCAGAATCCACTCCAAGTCACAGCAAGATTACGACTACATGGCAGACAAAAAGATGTTAACAAATGTGAAGCCAGTCTATCAGCTTTAGAGAATGCAAAGTACAGATGCCTCTGAAGTACATGATGATGTATTACATTTCTCATTTAATACAGAATTAAATAATGATACCAGAGCTTCTTGAAGCAGGGGATGTGAAAAAAACCAGAAAACTAACGAAGATAAAAGGTATCATCATCAGTTTGGTACTACATATAGCATTTTATTTTAGGAAACAATATTAAAAATATCTTTCACAATACTGTTTAAAATAATGTTTTCAGAAAAAAAATTAACATTCCTTTATTCAGAACAGTAGTTTAGGGGCTTATCTCCCTCCCACCAAAAAACCTTTTCCATTAAAAAAATTCCATTTAATTCCATTTAATTCCATTTAATTTGGGCTGGTGAGATGACAAAGCCACACGATGGAAGGAGAGAATCAACTCCTTTAAGTTATCCTCTGACCTCCACATAAGCACCATGGCACAAGTACTTCCACCCCTACCCAAATTCCAAAAATCCAAGTTTCTTACTAGAATTTAGAAAAGTATATTTGACGGTTAAAAATATTTTGTGTGACTGGGCAGTGGTAGCACATGTCTTTAATCCCAGCACTCAGGAGTCAGGGGCAGGTAGATCTCTGAGTTTGAGGCCAGCCTGGTCTATACAGTAAGGTCCAGGACAGCCAGGGTTTTACACACACACACAGACACACAGACACACACACACACCAAAAGCAAAAAACAAAAAACCCTCTGTCTTGGAGCCCCCCTTCCCCCCACCAAAAAAAAAAAAGTGTGTGTTCAGGTGATTAAATACAAAAGGATGGGACAAACTGCTAATTTTTGGGAGTCTTGTTATTTGACCAAACCTGCAAATGCAGGCCATACACACAGATATTTGTGTGGTCTTTGCTGTGTAGGAGCACTCAGATGTCAGAGATGTGGGAGTCAGAAGTGCAGAACAACACCATGCATGAAAGCAGACATGAGAGCACAGACCACCTTACGCACGAGGTGTGCACAGAAGGGCTGCTGCACTTCCCCTGGACCTCACTATGAGGGAGGTCCTCACTCAAGCACAGGGTGCCCTAGAAACACAAGGAGGTAATGAGCCCTTCACAAACCAGTAGAAGTTACATAATCAAAACAGCTCTCTGATATGAGGCTGGGATATTTTATAATTTGTGATATTTTCCTTTAAAGAAAAAAAATCAAAGGAAAGTGGTATGATGGTTTGAAAGAAAATAGTCCCATAAGGAAAGAAACTATTAAGAGGTGTGACTTTATTGGAGTGGGTGTGGTCTTGTTGAAGGAATTGTGTCACTGTGGATCAAGGTCTTTGAGGTCTCCTATGCTCAATAGATATTCAGAGTGGTATATAGACTCCTGCTGCCGCCTGCAGATCAAGATGTAGAACTATCAGCTCCTTCTCCATAACCATGTCTGCCTGTATGATATCACATTTCCCATCACGATAATACTATACCAAACCTCTGAAATTGTAAGCCAGCCTCCACTGAATGTTTTCCTATATAAAAGTTGCTGTGGTCATGGTGTGTAGGGGAAGACCAGCCAATCACCTTGCTTGAAGGGCGGGGTCCCCTAAGGTTATTTTTTTACTAATAAATATTGCAGGTGTGCTCCCCGTCTTCCCTTCTACTTTCCTGTTCTCCGCAGGAACCTCAGTTCTGTAAGTCTTTTCCTTATTAAAGCTGAATATTTATTATAATTTCTATCTGCCGTTCATTTACGCCGTAACAATGGTGTCTCTTCACAGACACAGAAACCCTAACTAAGACAGCTGGTGTGGTAGTCACTTCCATGACCCTAGCACTTGGGAGGTAGAGGCAGGGACACTGCCAATTTAAGGCAAGTGTGGTTTTAAAGAGCTCCAGGCCAGCAGGCAGGACTACACGTGAGACTCTGTATCAAATGAAGATTTTGACTGTTTCAATATAAACCTGAAGATCAGAACACACCAATCTACCAAACATGCTCAAAAGACAGTTTATTATGAATCTCAGTTTTTAAAAAATGATGTGGCTGCTATAATGAGCAGTTTGATTGAGTTGTCTCCTATAAGCCCCAATATTTGCATACTTGGTCCCCAACTGGTAGCTGCTTGGGTATGCTTAGGAAGGGTGGTCTTGCTGGAGGAAGGATGTCACTGGGGATGGTCTTGGAGGTTTCAAAAGACTTGCCATTTGCTCTCTCTGCTTCCCATCAGTGGTTTGAGATGTGAGTCTCCAGTTTTCAGTGTCTAGTTCTAGTTGTCATGCCTGCTTGCTGCCACGCTTCCTTGACTTAATAGAGATGGACTTTGACTCTCTGAAACTGTAAGCCCAAAATAATCTTTCTTTTATACAATGTCTTGGTCATAATGTTTTATCACAGCAACAAGAAAGTAACTACAGTTTTGTGGCTTTTGAAATGTGTGACTTGTTGGACATGGAGCAAACAAGTAAAACTTAAAATGAGAAATGCTGTTTTTAAATTTTAGTCACTCTATGGAATGAAAGAAACACCAATTACCCTGATGCAATCATTACACACTGTATAAATGAACTGAAATGTCATGCTGAACCAAGTCGATAAATGTGATTATTATCCACCAATTAAGACTAAAAATAGAGTCAGACATGGTGATGCATGCCTTGGGCTCAGTACTTGGGGAGTAGAGGGAGTAGGATCAAAAAAACCAGCTTGGGTTACAGAAATGTCTCAAAAAAAAACCACCTAAAATAAAAAGAGAAAATAAAATCTAACCTCTCTAAGTAGTTCTTGAAAAAACAGACAGCAAACTGCCTGTAATATCATCAAGTCAGAATCAGGGCAAGCACCATGCCCCATTCTCAATCCACTTTAGAGAATTACAACTGTAGGAAGACAGTTTCTAAAATAAGGCACTTACAATGAGTGACACTAAGCTTTTCAATATCACAAGGCAGGAATTGGAAATAAAGAAGATGTCAGGCCAAAAGAAGAGGGGACTGTTCATTCTGACACCCAGCTCCTCTTGCCTGTCTTGTTCAAGAGACAATAGAGGACCATAAGACCAAGAATGACTTTCAACAGTCCTCCAGCTCTATGAAGTAGCACTTGTGGGGCAGCTAATGTGTGCTCTTCTAGTCTTGTAGAGCTCTAGTATCAAGAGCTCAGAACTAAAGAGCAACTGTCAGAACTGTTTTTCCAAACCCTTGTGCATGGCAGGAAAGTATATAAAAAAGAATGGCATGAAGTCTTTCTGAAAGCCAGTGTAACACTTTCTCTAAACTTAAAATAGAATTATCATATGACCTGGCAAAAGAATAAAGCACGATCACATAAGGAGACCTGTACTATGTTCACAGCAGCATCATTCAGAGGGAAGCAGCCCAACTGCGCATCAAATGAAAACTGGACAAGCAGCATATGGTCTTCCACACAGGGTAATACTAACCTTAAAAGGAAGAAAATTAGCTGAGCGTGTGGTGCACACCTTTAATCCCAGCACTTGGGAGGCAGAGGCAGGCGGATCTCTAAATTCAAGGCCAGCCTGGTCTATAAAGTTCCAGGATAAGTTCTGGGACAGCCACGGCTATACAAGAGGCCCTGTCTTGAACAAACAAACAACAACAACAATATATATACAACACAATTGAACTGTGATTGTGCAAAGTTAAAGGTAAGCCATAAAATTCAAGTACTGCCGGGCAGTAGTGGCGCTTGCCTTTAATCCCAGCACTCGGGAGGCATAGGCAGGAGGATCTCTGTGAGTTCGAGGCCAGCCTGGTCTAGAAGAGCTAGTTCCAGGACAGGAACCAAAAACTACAGAGAAACCCTGTCTCAAAAAATCAAAAAAAAAAAAAAAAAATTCAAGTACTGCAGGATTCTCTTTCTATGGAGCTCTTAGAGCTGTCAAACCCATAGCTAGAAAGCAGTGTAGTGTGCTGCATGGGGAAATAAATCACTGCTGAGCAGACACAGGTGCCCAGTCTTTCAGTAGAAAAAGAATGTGAGAAAACAGTCAAAAAAATTGTACATGTGCTTAATGCCACTTAATGAGCTATGCACTAAATAGCTGGAAATTTTTACCTACATTTAAAAGTAAAGTAATGGAAAAACAAAAATCTGTTCGCCTATTTTTCAGGAAAAAATATTCCAGACTTGTTTTATGGTTGGTGCTGTGGTAGTCTGAAAGAAAACAGCACCCAAAGGCACTATTAGGAGGTGTGGCTTTGTTGGAGAAGATATGGCCTTGTTAGAGAAGGTGGGCTTTGAGGTCTCATATATGCTCAAGTCGCCCAGTGCCTCAGACCACTTCCTGTTGCCTGTGAGTCAAAATGTAAGAACCTCAGCTCCTGTCTAGCACCAGGTCTGCCTTCACGCTGCCTTGCTTCCCACCAGATGATAATGGATTAAACCTCTGAACTGTAAGTGAGCCACCACAATTAAATGTTTTCCTTTACAAGAGTTGCTATGGTCATGGTGTCTCTTCAAAGCAACAGAAATCCTAACTATGACACGTACCTTGGAAAATAATAATTAAAAAAAAGTCCTACAAGCAAACCACAATTCTCTAATGCCCTTTCAACCACAGCCTGACAATTTCTTATCCAGGAAGACTATTTCAGTAGCTCTCAGTTGATGGAAAGTTAAAAGTTACAAAAGCAAGCAAGCAAGAGAAAAATATGACTTCATAAGCAAGCTTGCCCAGCTGGGAATACAGACATAGAATTGAGGTCTTTGCAGTAAGTTAAAGTTACACGGCAATTCCAAATACAGTTTTACTATACATTCCTTCCTCTCTCCACAGGAAAGTGTTTTCAAATTTTCAAGATATGAGCACTGAATTCAAGTGATCAGATCACAGTCTTCTACATGGCCATGGGATAACACAGGTTTTTAAGCTCAAATCCACTTTTATAACCCCCTAACTGACATCTTCAGTCAAGACTTTATTGATCTCAAGTTACAAAACCCAATGACAAAAGCAATGCCTACAACTTGGGGAATCTGGCAAGGAAGAGGAAGGTCTCATTTGTTGCCTCATAGGTAGGGACTTGACATCACTACCACACACCACTCAGAAGATCTGTAGAATCAAGAGGATTACAGATTACATGTTGAAATCTTTAAGAGAAAAATCACTTGAAAGGCATGGCTTCTATCCACTAAGATTCCTAGATTCTTTCCATGGGGACCACTGACTGGTGTCTAAAGTGGGCTGGAGGTGTAGCCACCAATGAGCACCTGCAGTTTCATCAGATGCCAGACAATGAACATGAGCTCTTAGCACACTGCACACTTCACTTGCTGAAGCAGGACCTTGATGAAGAATGAGGTAAATAGATGAGCTACTAGAGGGCATGGAGGATGGAGCTGGTGGTCTACTGAGCCTCACCATTTCTCTCACCAGGGTATGGCAGGCAGTGAACATCAATCTAGTGTCTAGGAGGTGGGAGGCTGACAGTCTCAAGTTTATTTCATCCATGCATCCGACTTACCAAATATTTAGAGTGCTACTATGCAAGACAGTACTGCCACTGAAGCAAACAGACCATGAACAAAAAACACCAGACATTTTAACAAGTGTCATGAGGATAAAAGCCACGAGGTATGATTGAGAGCACCTCTGAGACCACAGAGGGCCCTTCTGACAAGATGGCATATAAGAGGAGAAATTTCCAGGGGTTAATAGAATATTGGCAAGTGCTAAGGCCCCAAGGTGGAAAAGAGTTTAATCTGTTGAAAGAAAGGAAAGACTTAAAGAGAGAGTTGGGAGTGATGGTAGAGGGGAATCCAAATTCCCCTCTAATTGTATTCAAGATTCAGGAATTCATTTTACATTATTAGCAGATAAAACTGGCCAAACAAATCATAAAACAAAACCCTGAAGTTCTCTATTAAATGACTCATATGAAGATTTTCCACTTTTAGAGAGATCATAGCTTATCTTAGTACGGTGTTTTGAATGAAAACAGTCCCCAAAGGCCTAGAGTGAGAGGCTTTGTTAGGAGGTGTGGCCTTGTTGGAGTAGGTATAGCATTGTTGAAGCAACCCATTATTAGGACTTAGAACTCAGGTCCTTGTCATCAAGAGCTTAAAGTTGAACTCCCCAGGGGCCCTCGAGGTCCTGGAATATAAGATTGAAGCTGCTAGCCTAAAAATGAGTCCTTTGTACCTACCTGGAGCATCAGGTACTTGAAGAGGAATGAAAGGATCAGACACACTTAGAAGTGGGATGCCAGAGTCCACAGCCTGCCCACCCTTCCTTTTTTCAGCTGGAGTTAGTTGAAGAGGAAAAATTAGGAGAGAAAAAAATGAGAAAAGCAGAAAATATAAAGTAAATATCAATGCATTTACCATCTACTTATACAAGAGCTCAAATAACAGAGAAAATCCAAATTTAGACAAAAAGGAGGAGGTGAACTGAAATAACCCAACTAATAGCAAAACACCTAGAAGACACACCAAGGGGTCCTGTAACACACTATGAAGGCAGCGGGGTCAGAGTAGGACAGCCGTGTGCTTTCTCTTAGTGTTCGCTACCCCAGGAATCTCTGCTCAATGTCTCTAGAAATTACTGCCCCTCACCCCTACACACTTTGGCACATAATGTCAATATATGTTTATCCATTTCCTGTGTACTTCAAGAGCCCACATGTGCTCCAGGCAGTAACTGTCTTAGTGCACTGTTACACTGTCTAACAGGTGCTGTGCAGTGCTCCTACCTAATACTATTGCTGTTCATGCTGTATTCGGTAAACTTTAGTTCCAGAAACATTAAGTATCTTATAGCATCAGGGCTTTAAACCTTTAAAGTCCTGGAAGTTTCTACTACTATTTTTCTCAATTTTTTTTTTCAAAGAAAACAAAGGCTCAAACTGAGACAAGTCAGAGGTCTGCCTGCAAAGCAAGCATCAGACCAGGGTCTCTTGGCGTCTACTCTAACAATCTTTACATTTCACTTTAGTACTAGTTTGGCTGTTAATTAAAATCCCATTTTGATTTCTAAGTGATTTTTTTTTTTATTTGAAAGTCAGGTATGGTGATGTACACTGTACTCTTAAGTATCCTAGAAGCTGAGGTAGAAAGATCACAAGTTTGAGGGAAAGAAAAGGAGGGAGGGAGGGAGGGAGGGAAAGGGAGGAAGGGAGAGAGAGAGAGAGAGAGAGAGAGAGAGAGAGAGAGAGAGAGAGAGAGAGAGAGAACAAACCCCAATAACAACAAAGGAAAGTGAAAACTATACAGACTCACAGGAAGTTGCTGCAGGCAGAGTGTGAGCCCTGTACCCAGCTTCTGCAACAAGCACACTTTCTGTACCAGCAGATAGTATCGCCCATGCTATTCAACACTATGACTTGAACTATTTGTTTTTTCCCTTACACCCTGCTAGAGTTTGGATTTGGAATGTCCTCCAAAGGTCTGTAATGGTTACAGTTAAGTGTCAGCTTGCCATAATCTAAAATCACCCAGGAGATGGGTATCAGAAAATGTCTGTGGAGGAATATCTCGACTGTATAATTGAGATGAGAAAGCCCTCCCCCACTGATCACTAAATGAGAAAATGCCTTACAGCTGGATCTCAAGGAGGCACTTCACAGCTGAGGTTCCTTTCTTTTATGACTCTATAGCTTGTGTCAAGTTGACACCCAAAACCACCCAGTACAGAAAGTGTATAAAGGGTGCAAGGGCTTAAGAGGCACCCACCACCATGTGGGTTTTGAGGCTCAAATTCAGGTGGTCAGGCTTGGTGGTAAGTGCCTTTACCCATGGAGCCACCTCACTAGCCTATGCCAGACTTATTAAGTGAAGAAACAAACAGGTTTTAAAATATACAGATGGATATCACAGTATCACAATCTTAAACCAAAACTTAAAATTGTACAAAATCGTGACCACATGTGTTTTGGTGAGGAAGATCTATAAATTTCATTAGATTCACAAAGATGTTTATGACCCTAAAAAAGTTAAATGCAGTGTTCATATTGTGGTGGTTTGAATGAGAACGACCCCCATAGGCACATATACTCGAATGCTTAGTACCCACTTAGTGGAGCTGTTTGGGAAGGATTAGGAGGTGTGGTCTTTTTGGAGAAGTTGTGTCACTGGTGATGGACTTTGAAGTTTCAAAAGCCCATGCCAGGCCCAGTGTTTCTCTACCAACTGCTTACCAATCAGGGCATATAACATTCAGCTACTGTTTCAGCAACATGCTTGTCTACATCCATGATGATCATGGACTAACCCTATAAAACTGTTAGCAAGACTCCAACTAAATGCCTTTTTAAAGAAGAGCTGCCTTGGTCATGGTTTCTCTTCAAAGCAACAGAACAGTGACAAGACATACATCATGATGAAGTCATTACACTGTGTCTAGGTGATGAGATCATGGATGATTTGGATTGTTTCTACACAAATAGATAACTTTTATATAATAAGAATGGATAATTTTTATTAATAATGGAGAAAACAAATCTTATTGATTTGGTTTTTAAAAATGCATGTGTACATATAATAGATTATCAAGTATAAGACAGTTTCTAAGTCTTAGAATCCTTCAAGTAATCCCAAAGACTTTAAGCAATAACAAAATCTTGCCAGAGCACTGGTCCTTAGATTAGAAATAACTACATAAGACACACACTTAACGGGGAGAGCAGATCCTGTATATTTACCACAGCACTCCAGCATCTGAATTCAAAGTGATTTTTGGTGGTCCTTAACTGTCTTTTGGCTGGACAACTATTGAATGAAGGAAAGTAATGACTTACTACCAGAAACTGGGTTCTTCATATGCTAGAGCTATCTATGAAGTGGAAACAACAGTGATCCTCATGTCTCAGGCATGTGTTACACTTACCAGTTCCAGCAGAAAATGAGGAAGTGGTAAAAGCATCTCCTTGTGTTGACTGGAAACCTGGGATCAAACTCTCTGCTGAGCCACCAAGCTTCTCAGGAAGCTTTCCTAGAGGGACAAAATACCACTGGGTTCATCCTTGAAGAATCCTGGGGTGCACAGACACATAGTGAGGTGAAGAACACTCTCTGATGTGACTTTTCCTACCACATTTATGGCAACATCATACCAAATAAACACCAAAAAGTCCTTGTCTGTGCCGATGTGCTGGCAGCAGCTTGGGAACTGAGACGGAGCGACATGGAAGAAAGCGGTGAGAGGCTATGAAAGACAGGTCAACAGCAGGGCTACATGACAGCTGACAGCAGAACAACAGCAACACAGACCAAAAACTAAAAACAGACAAGAGAGCTCAAAAATATCAAGACAAAACCTCTGGGGGGCAGGGCTGGAGAGGGTTCATCAGTTCAGAGTCCATTCTTGTGCTTCCAGAGTACCAAAGTGCAATTCCCAGCACCTATATCAGGCAGGTCACAGCTACCCGTAACTCAAGCTCTAAGGGATCTGATGTATCTGGCTTCTATGGACCTGTACTTACATGCATATAGCCATGTATGGACACACACATTATACAATTTAAAAATAAATAAAATCATAAAGAACCCAATGTCTCATTAATTAGACACAAACATACTAATTTTCAATAATGCAGCAAAAAAAAAATTCTGTTTACAGCACAGAATAAGAAGTGGCAGAGATAACAAGGAAGAGGACTTGTCAAAGGAAATCAACCCTATGCCCCATCTTCTATTGAAAAGGATGAACCATCCAGGCATGATGGTCCACAATTTTAATCCCAGCACTCAGAGGCAGAGGGGCAAGTAGATCTTTGTGAATTTAAGGTTACCCTGGTCTACATAGGAAGTTCCAGACCAACCAGACTACATAGTGATATATTGTCTCAAAACAAAATAAAATAAAATGATAGAAAGTATGTTTTTTTAAAGCACTGCTGTAATGTAAATCAGTTTATATCATTCACTGACTCTGCTCATTCTTTTGTTTTTTGCTGAGTCTGAGTACACAAGGGGTATTTTTCTTCCAACTCCACATTGGAGATATTTCCCAGGGATCTGTGGATTTGCCTATGGCTATTTTGGATAGAAACATGCCTTGTATTTAAGGGTTTGCAAACCCCAAAACCAATCCTTTTCAAGACAGGTCCATGCTGACCTTTCCTAAGCACATCCCTCTACAGCTAAGACACAGACACAATCAAGTTTCTTTTCAGCCGACTTATAACCAAGAACAGGAAAGACCCAGCTTGCTCACCTTCCCCAAGCTTGGCAAAGTCCTTGTTAAGCAGTTCTTCAGCTGTGAGTTTGGAGAAGTTGTCATCATCAAAAGGATTCCATGTTGAACCTTCAGAAGCATTGGACACATTCTGTTGCGAGGTCCGTGGAGAGCCCGAGGGAGTGGTAGTTGCAGACCTGGGAAAGTTTCCCCCAAGGGTGAGGGAAAAGAAAATATAAAAACGCAGAAAGGTCCAAACAATTTTCTCTCATTAAGGTACCTATTCTTTCCTCAATCAAACCATCATTTTCCACAGTGTTTCCCTAAAGGACCTCCCACAGACACTGAAAAGTTTAGTCTTTATATTTATAAACGCTGTTCTTTCTCTTAAGCTCTCATAAAACCCTGCAGCTTGCCTGTTCCTGGCAAAGCCCTCACTTTAGGATCCACAGCAACTATCCTGAGGGCCATGTATCAAGCACAAGCAACTCCTGCTGGGGCTGAATCCCAGGCCTATCATGGCTGCCTCTGACCTTTCAGGATCTAGTGCGGATAGCACTAAGCTATCATCACGTGTTCAGAATGTTGTCCAGGGGTAGAGTTACCACTACCTTTGTATGCCTTGATCACCTGCTTTTCCTCCAGTCTCTCTTGACTTAAATATGTTTAACTTTAGAGTGCATGGTTTCAAGGAGGCTAAAGGTCTAAAATTAGATGGACTTAATGGACACCAAGACTGACTTTATGTGAAGCACAGAACCAGCTACCCAACCAGGTTCATGAAGGTTGGCTAAGTCTCTGTCTTTGGAATTCATAAGCCAGGCTAGCCAGACACAAAAATAATTCATGATAAAACATATGATGTACACTTAAAAGAAAAAGATCCCTAGACAAAATACTTCACGAGAGGGAAGAACAAAGCTTGACATGGAGCTAAGGAGGCCAAGTACATCCACTATGGGAGGGTGGAGCAGCAGCTCCAAAGACGAGCCAAGTCACCTGTGTAGACAATATTTGCTGAGGTAGCCACCCTCCAAATTTTGGGGGTCCAATAAGAAATTGTCAGTACAGAGACTTGGTCAAAGGGTTTAGAAAACACTCTACAGAGCATAGAACAGATGGGAGAATGGAAACTGAAAAGACAGTATCTGTACAATGCACACACTGTGGGCCAGTTCATAGTCTCTTACTAAATACAGCCATGCACTGGCATAAGCATGCAACCACACCTCCACAAGCTTATGGAAAGAATCATACAGTAGTGACCCAGAGCAGACCTTGCCCACATGGTAAGAACAAACGTACTTAGATTTATTGAGACTGGCCTCAGCTGCAGCTGCCTGGAGCAGCTGGGTTGATTTGCTGGCAGGAACCCCAAAGACTGCACTGTGGGTTACATCACTGAGGATCCGCCTGTGCCCAGCACGCTGGGTTTTAGGGGATGATGGAGGAGTGAGAGATCCAACTTTCTGACCCTGGATAGTTGGAGGCGGAGTTGTCTGAACCTTTGGCTGTTGTCTTGGTGGAGCTTGAATCTGCGAGAGAAAGAGAAATGCAAAGCTTCATTATGAACAAACAAAAAAGAAAAAAGGAGGAAGAAATAGGAAAGAAGAACAAATTAATAACCATGTATAATAAAAACTCATTCGCTCATAAGATTTGAATGGCCAAGGTTATCAACAGCACCAGAAAGAAAACCAAGGCACCAACCATCTGAGCTGCAATGGAGGTAGACATCACCAAGGAAGTGCCTGGTTCTTATTCACATCCAGTTTCCATTAGCTTCAATATACAAGTTAACCAGATGTGATGGAGCTACCAGCCTAAGACTACATATGCTATTCCCTGCCCTAAAGATCTAGCAGGTATCTTAAAGGACTTCCTACTTCTGAGGACAAATAGCACCTCATCAAGAATGCTTCCACGGGGCAGGTAATAGATTCTACTCTCTATTACAGCTAGAAGAGAAGATATACTCCAGCCAAGATGGTTTGGAGCACGACAGTTTCTGCTTAGAGTTATGGACTCCCTCCTACACTAAGTAAGTGAATCAAACAATCGCCATGAGACTGAAGCACGGTAGCTCTTGTTTTATATTATTAAAGGCCTTCATTCCACTGATGAGATGGATTCACAAGAACCTATTTTTCTGTTTCAACCCCACATCAAAAGTGCAGCACTGGTGTAGTGGGATTTACTTGCTCCAATCTTCCTTGAGACATGGCACTGAAGATCAGTGGAAAATAGAGTGAGACAGAAGAAAAGCCTTAATGATGGCTGGGTTCACAGACGGACTCTTGAGAAGTGGTTCACAGAACAATAAACAGGTGGCAATGTAGTTGTGACTATGTAAGTGGTCCTTAGCACAAGCCATCTGTATCAAGCAATCTGGAAATAAAAAGTCTGGATACTGAGTGCCTCAGGGACTTAACTGTCCCTTCCCTCAAATCCCTCCACTCAAGAGAAAGCTACCTCTCCACACTGAAGCTCAGCTCCTACATTGTGTCTCTGAAGACAGACATCCAGAATTTAAGAAACCATGACATAAAAGTTCAATGGGTCAGGATGCCTACAGCAGAGGAGAGTGTCCTCATGTTGTCCCTGGGAGCTGGGATGCTTTTTGCGGCTCACTATCTTCCTGTGTCTGTATGCCAATCACCCCATTAACAAGATGAATGAGAGCACAACTATAAGGTTCTACTGCCAACCAACTAAGGCAGGAAGGGTGACAGCCCACCAGGGAGCATGGAGCTCTGTGAAGGTCAAAGTGCTAGCAGTGCATCTTCCTTTGGGGGCCTAGAGCTACATAAGAAAGGCCTTCTAAATGTCAGTATCCACGAGGGTCAGCTGTGAACTGGCTTATCTCACTGCAAAAGGGTACTTCACAGTTATGATGGACTCTGTGAAGGAGCATCCGCACTATTGAGAGAACACTGTCTCTTTTCTTACCTGTCTTTCAGTTGCAACATACATAACGGATGCCTCCACTGGGAGGATTCCCAGGTGAGCAATGGACCACTGAGCCACATTTCCAAGACAGCACGAGTGGATCTAATCTGAAAACCTGAAATCCTTAAGGCTCTAAAAACCAACATTTTGAGCACTGACATGATGCCACATGTAGAAAATTCTACACTTGACTTCACGGAGCACTTGGCAGCCCAAAGGTAAAATTTCATATACAATTATTTCACTGTAAAAGTGCCTATGAAATAATTTAATTCTGTGTGTTGATTTCTGATAGCAACCCCACAGGGCAGGTTTTATGGACATTGGAAATCAAAGAAAACAAATGGAAACAGACCCTGTAGAACAAATACCAGAACCTTAACTTCAGAGACAGAAGAGGATCTATAGTCCACTGAGGCTAACAGGTCAACCACTGGGCCACAGAAGCTGACTATGGCTGGGGATCTTCTACATCACAATGTCTCTTCCTCCAAAGACAGGATTAGAAAGGGGCACAAGAGTCCAGAAACTATGGTGAGTAAAGTGTACCTTTAATCTGTGTTTGGGAGGTGTAGACAGGTAATATCTGAATTCAAGGCCAAACTGGGCTACACAGCAAGTTCCAAGCAACCCTAGACTACAGAATGAGATACAGTCTCAAACATACACTACGTTAAAAGGTTTTAAAAAGGGCAGGAGGTAGGGGTACACCACAGAAAGTAAGAGGGTGGAGTCTGATGTCTATTTTGTCAGAGACTTCATTTTGTAAAAGTATTTTAATTGTGTGTGTGTGTGTGTGTGTGTGTGTGTGTGTAAATGCATGTGCAAGTCTTCCTATGAATTCAGGTGCCTGAGGAAGTCCTTTTTGGAGTTTAAGTTTCATACAGGTGTTAGTTGCCCAACATGAGTGCTGGGAACTGAAGTGGAGTCTTCTGCAGGAGCAAGAAGCTGTGTCAACACTACCTTGTGGACATTTTTCATAGGCCTGCACAGATTTCAGTTTGTGTCCCTGTGCTCACCACACAGAACACAGAGCTCAGTGTTGGCCCATCTAGGACTCATGAGAAGGCCGAGGATTCACTCCCAAGGCAGTAGACACTTGGTCTAAGAAAATCAGAGAAGAACCTTTTAAGAAGTATCTTCAGTACCAGTGGGTCATCTCAACACCCTTGAGGAGATACCACAAGTCAGACTTCCTGATCCTTGCCCCAGCTCTAGTACAATCCTTCTGTATGTCTTGGGCAGTAACTTTCTAGTTTGGATCTCAGTTTTTAATTCCACAAAATGAGGAGATTAAATGAGATACTTAAGACCCCCTCTAGCTATTTCATGCAATATTTTTAAAACCTCTTTCTATTATCAATGGGAAATTTATTTTAGCTCAAAAGTACAAACAATGGCTGTCTACCATATTCCTGTAAAAGACTGAATTTTTTACAGAAACAAACAGGTAAAGCACTGAGCACTACTCACTCAGCAGAGACAGAAAGAACACAATCTACCTATAGCACTGTTTCCTTTTGAAGGAATATAAATAAGTCTTCTGGTTTAGAATGGGCTGCAAGTTCTCTGCTAGAAATGAATCCCCAGAAAGATGGTTTCTCACTTCTCTTCATTAGTTTAGTTGTTGGGCTGCCTTGAAAATGAGAATAGCTAGATATACAAACACTATTGGCTATTTGTTCAAAATGCCTTTTGGTAACAACAGAAGTTTCTACTACTGTCATTAAAAAACTGAGTACACAATACAGGCATGGTGGATTGAAATAAAATGGACCCCAAAGGTGCTGTGGAATAATCCCTTTGCATACTGTGAAGATTTGTCACTGTGATTGATTTAATAAATGAGCTGACTAGCCTATAAGTTGAACAGGATAAAGTTAGGCAGGAAAATCAAATTGAGAATGCTGGGAAGGAGAAGGGAAGTGTAGAGTATTTCATTTGTATTTTAATAAGTAAAGTTTGCCTAAGGACTAGAAAAGTAAGACAACCTGATAGACCTGGCAGCAATAACACACAACTTTAATCACAATAGCTCGCCACAGAAACCAGGAGTAGTGATGCACGCCCTTAATCCCAGAACTAGAGAGGATTATAAAACAGGAAGAGATAGTTCTCAATCTCAGTCTCATTCTGAGGATTCCTGGAGGCAGGATCACCATTTTTGGACCGAGATCAAAATAAGAGCCAGTGACTAGCTGCTTTGCTTTTCTGGTCTTCGAGAGGTTAAACCCCAATTTCTGTCTCTGAGTTTTTATTAATCATACTTCAGTTGGCGCCCAACTTTTGGGGTAAAAATTTACAAAAAAGCTCTTTGCCTCAGGCTTTTTAGCCACTTTTTAAGAGTGGACTCAAAAGTAGCCACCTGGGTTCAGGAGAAAAAAACTAGTGCACTCAGGTCCTGTTTGCCCAAGCTTAGTTTCCATGTAAAGATTGAAAATATACAGAGAACCTTGACATTGCATGTTATTATGTTGTCTTTAAATTGTTTGACTGCTGAGGAAGGAACAACAGCTGCTAAAAGACATTTGATTATAAATGCTGCTGGATTAATCCAACCTATATATTTTGAAAATGCCTTAACTCTAAAATTTAAGTCAAAAGATAGGCTACTTTGGAGATGAGGTTTTGTTTTTGTTTCCACAGGAAATGAGAGGCTGTGGATTCATTCTGGGTTAAGAAAAATAAGGTTTGATCAAGGAAGACTCCCCTAAAAATTTTCCAATGGGAACAGATGACCCAGATGATCCAACATTTCAGCGGACCTCTTTTGCAGTTTTCTCTGAGTTCTACATCCAGAACAGCTTCAAGACTGCTGGCTGAGATGATCCAGTCTCACAGAATACTCCCTCCAGACAGGACTTGACCATAATCCTAAATTTTCTTTGGGTCCCCATAAGATTATCAGCATCCCAATCAGCAGGAAGTACCCTGGAAAACTATGCCCACATTCCCAAAAAGTGGATTGTGGATGTTTGTCTTTGTTTAGCATGTTGGTTACAAGTTGTTATAGATAAAGGTCAGGAAAAAAGCTAAACGAAGGAGATTAGATTCAGAGTTCTTGTTTTGAAAAGAAAGAAACGGGAAATGCTCTTGTACACTGTAAAGATTTGTCACTCACATTGGCTTAGTAAAATGCTGATTGGCCAGTAGCCAGCCAGGAAGTATAGGCAAGGAGACCAGAAGACTAACAAAGGAAACAAGATGAGAATGCCTCACTGAAAAAAGGTACTAAGCCACATGGCTAAATGTATACAAGAATTATGGGTTAACTTAAGTTGTAATAGCTAGTTAATAATAAGCCTTAGCTAACAGGCAAAACAGTTTATAATTAATATAAGCCTCTGTGTGTTTCTTTGGGACTAAATGGCTGCACGATCGGGCAGAACAGAAACTGTCTACAGCTACCTCTTCCTTCCCTTTCCCCTGGCTCTCTACATACTCTCTTAAGTCTTGGGCCAACCCTGCTGGTTCTTACCGCAGGCTCCTGAGCAGCAGCTGGCTGTGGGGCTGTGGTTGGCTGTGCCTGAGGCTGTGGTACTACCACAGCAGTCTTCTGCTGCAGAGCAGCCTGCTGTGTCATCAGTTGCTGCTGTTGCTGCTGCTGCTGCTGTTGCTGCTGGTAGATGTTCTGTATCAGCTGTTGCTGAGAGCCTCCCTGGGAGACCACAGGGAACTGAGCAGTGACTGGTTGCTGGGCTGTTGGATGTCCTGCCTGAAACTGAACAGGAGAGTGGCAAGAAATGAGGAGGTGAATACAAGCCCACCCAGAGTCACATTCACAAAAGACTAATGTCTCAATAACTATAAAGCCAATACTGAAGTCAAAAGGAGGGCCCAGCAAAAGCTTGGAAGCTGGGCCAAGTAGTTAAGGAGAGGACTCAGGGCATTAGAATCATACCAGCAACATTTGTACTGCCAGGGCCTTCCCACTGCACCAGACTGTTTACCAGGCATAGTTGCAGGGAAGCAACCAGATTTTTCAAGAGACTCTAAGGCCTGGAGTGAACAGAAGCAAGGGAAGTATCTTCAGTGCAGAAGAAATCCTTCTTCTAAAGGATTCTGAAGCAGCCAAGAACCAAATGCTTCCCTATATAAACAGACTGCCTTAGTGATGTTGCTGAAAGAGCAACCGAAATGTTAACCAGTGACTAACACCTATCCAAACCTTTCCAAAGTTATTCCCAACAGATCTCCCTTTATGAAATTCTGCAGCCTCAAATACCCTGTCACTAGTGATTCTCCTCTACATGCTTTATGTGGAGTCTTGCTACATTGCCAAGGTTTGTTCCAAAATCTTGTGGGTTCAAGCCACCCTTTTACTATCAGCTTCTCAAGTAGCTGGGGATAAAAATGCACCCTACATCCATCTTCCTAGCACCTCTTTTATGTCTCTCTAGTCTTCGCTAGGTACTTGCTAGGTACACTAACAAAGCTCAAAATGAGAGTCTGCTAATTTAAAGTGAAGTCTTAGAAAATCATCAAAAGTGCTATTGAGTTAACTGGGATAGTCCTGGATGTGAATACTAGTATAAAAGGTCAGGAAAAACAACACGTAAGAGTATAAGAGCTTGTTTACAGCAATAATCAAGACCCACCCACCAGGGACTCAGAGGGCTGTGGTCTGTCCTTAAGGGTAGCACAGGGACACTCTAAAGAAGCAAACAGAAATTAGGAGTATATCTTTGCAAGAATCAAAGGACAGAATTTTATAGATCTAACTTTAAAACTATTTAATTATTTTATACATTCATAAAACAAAACCAACCCAAAATGTAGAAAGCAAAATTAAAATAAATTCAGCAGTCTATGTATCCAATTAGCAACTACTCCACTGAAAATAATGTGCTGAATATTCTAAGGTTGCTAAGCATGGTGGTGCATGTTTGTAATCCTTCGACTCAGAAAGCTGAGGCAGGATGACTACGATTTCAAGCCCAGTTGGGGCTACAGTATGAGACTTTGTCTCACAACTAATAGCAACAAAAAAACTTTAGGTGATAAAAACAACAAAAACCAAGAAGTTAAACAAAAATTTTTAAATTATGTTTCTGAATTAGATGTATAAATCTGTATGTATGTTTTCTAATAACACAAATACATTTCTAAGAAACAATTACCAACATGGCTCAATAGCAAGCAGTCATTTTTAAATCCAACTGTGGTTTCTAAGTATCATTCCCATTAAAAACAATCTGATCTTGAGTGAAATGGATGAATCTAAATTAATAGTAGAATGATCCTGGCACAGTCATTACACTGGAAAAACATAATAATTAACCACTAGAGTCACATCCGAAGGATCTAGAAGTCCATCTGAAATAACTTGAGCAATCTGAGCATGTTTTAAAATGGTGACACATACAAATCCATGAAGTTACAATTGATGTGGGGTGTCCTTCTGTATATGTGTTGCTTTTATTGGTTGATGAAAAAAGCTATTTTTGTCAATGGCTTGGCAGAGTAAAGCCAGTGGGAAATCTGAACAGTGAGGAGGAGGAGGAGGAGGAGGAGGAGAGAGAGAGAGAGAGAGAGAGAGAGAGAGAGAGAGAGAGAGAGAGAGAGAGAGAGAGAG